>NC_090937.1:1126429792-1126732823 GCF_040938575.1 Ambystoma mexicanum | reverse complement strand
ATGAAGCCCTATGGAGTAAAAGACCCCATAGCCCATTAAACACATCTAGAGTCAAAGGAGCACACTCAAATCATGTCCAAGAGTGAGGGTAAAAGAGTCTCACTCTTGGCAGGAGAAAAAAATAAACCCCAAAAATCCTGCAAAGCTGCTGGGGGACTCACTAGGTTAGGAAATTCAGCCTAAACAGAGAATTCTCCCTAACACCCATTGACAGATACCTATTTATTCAGGTCCGATTGGAGGACAGGGTACTTACGATAGGCAAAGTATATGCCCCAAATCCGGGACAGAAGACTTTTCTGTATTAGGTCCTGGAGAAATTGGAAGGCTTTGCAGAAGGTGAGGATCATTTGACAGGAGATTTCAATATGGCATGGGACCCTGACAAAGACAGGAGTAGCCAAGGATCCACTAGGGGGTACGGCCCATCTAGCACCTTAAGGGACACAATCTCAGATCTAGCATTACGGGACCTGTGGAGAGCAAAAAAACGGGATGAGGCAGGGACGTACCCCTAGTGAATACAATGTATTTAATCATCCAGGCATGGATGGCCTCTCACGGTCTCTGCCTGAATGATGATAAAACAGAGCTCCTGATTCTAGGAACCGTAGCTAACCTCAACAAACTCGGTACTACATACTCTTCATTCAACATTGACGGGAACAACATTAAAGTTGTAAAAAAAGTAAAAACTTAAGGATTTTACTTAGCCTCAACTCTTAATCTAAGCAAACAAGGCAATACCATGGCCTCTGCAATGCATACACATGTAAGTTGATCAGGGCTTGCAAACCCTTGCTTTCCAAAGAAAGTTGTACTATCCTAGTCAGAGCCCTCATCCTCTCAAAGTTGGACTACTGCAATGCACTATACCTAAGTGCGAGCAAGCACATTGTTAATAAAATCCAAATCCTTCAAAATAATGCCCTTAGAACAGCTCTTGGCATACCAAGGCGAAAGCACATTTCGGAGACGAGGAGACAGAATAAATGGCTTTCCATTAAGGACAACATTTGTGCTTTGTTGTACTTTCTATATTATATTCCCTCTCATTCTGTATATATGGACTGTAACTACTGTAATTCATGATATTGTATTTTAGCATGTACTTTTAGCACATTACTGTAACTTCAATGTATTATCCTTTGTATCTTTCATTCTGTACTTATTGATCGTAACTATTGTAATTCATGGTAATGTATATCTGTAACTCTTGCAAATGCGCCCTGATACCTGCGGCTTTGGTGCACTTTATAAATCAATAAACAAACTGTGTGCTCAAGTAATTATTTGAAGTAATAGAGATCTATATGTGTAACATAATACATTTATATATTTTTCAGTGTGGTGCATTTTTCTACGAATAAGTGTGTGGACTAATTGCAACTTTGTGTCCGCCTGCTACCCTAAGAGTTAAGCCTTCTCGCTCTGCCATGCTACTTCCCTTTAAGAGAGTTTTGGCTTCCTTGTTTAGGTTGGGTGTGTTAGCCCCTCTTCATTCCCCCCCCCCCCCCACTAGTGTTAGTGGTTGCACCACTCAATATGGGGGTTGTACAAAAACTGAACATTTGAAAACACATCAGGCAAGATGTTTTCCATTTTCCCAAAAACTCAGGTCTAGTCTTTCAAATGAATAACATTTCCCATGATTACATTATGCAGGCAGAAATGTTATGGGTCATTGGCAAGGGAGGGAGGAATCGGCGGAGAAATGGGCAGGAAAAAAATATATGGTTTGCAAAAGGGAAACTGGTGTTTCTGAATGTTGTGCAAAAAAAGAATAATAGCAGCAATCACTTTGATCATAAATCACCATAGAGAGTTCTCCACACTTTGCCTCTTTGCCGAGCACAGGATGACCAATCAGGGCTGTAAAAACTACTGCAAACAACCACTACATCATTGCTACAATACTTGGTATTGGAGGTGTAGAAGGAGGAGACTGACACACAGGTGGCATAGTTGTTGGCATAAACTTTTATTATAGCAGAAAATAAAGTGAAAGCCTACCGCTCCCTAACTCTAAAAAGGGGGTGGTCTCTACCTCAACCAAAATACTAAGGATTCAGTCAGGATGTCCGTATAAATCAAAAAGTTCACCGTCCTGTGTCCAAAACCCTACTTCTGTCCCTTACACTTCTAACTAAACTAAAGAAGGTAATGGATCTTCTTGGTCCAGAAGAATGACTCCCTTCTTCTGGACAGTGAATGACAGTTTCAACTGTAGGTGGGACCTTTACCTGAGGGAGTGGCTCCCTTTCCCAGGTCTCAGTCCCTTTTCCAAGGTACAAATCAAAGTTCCAGGTTCAAATGTCAACAGGCTGTAAAGTTCTCAGTTCAATTCAAAAGTGTAGAGTTTCAGTTCAAACATCAACATCCCTTATTGCCCATAGGTTCCTGTGAGAATGCCTCCCTTTCTCCAGGTATCTTGTACACTCAATTACCAAGACAATGGGCCTCATTACGAGAAGTGCGGAATGGGTTTAACGGCGCCGGTAATGGTGCTGGCGCCGTTAAACCCACTCTGCACTATTACGAGGTCCCCTCGCGGTACCCGCTCTGGATGTCTGGTTTTTCCAGACATCCATAGCGGTTTCCTCGAGGGAACAGGGAGCTAACAACGGGCCCGTAATTGACGGGCCCGTTGTTAGCTCCCTCCCCATTCCCATTGAGCCCTATGGGGGCTTGAATGGGAATGATGAAGGACCGGGCCCGGGTTCCCTGAAGGAGGAATTACCGGGCCCTCCGAACTTGGAATGGCCCGGTAGTTCCCCATTCAGGGAACCCGGACACGATTTTGGAGGCTAAAAGCGCCATGGCTGCCTCCAAAGTCGTAATGAGGCCCAATGACTCCCTTCTCCTGGTCTTCTTTGGCTACGTTCTCACACTTTCTAGGCTTTCAATTTCACAATTCACAATACCAGGGGAATGACTCCCTTCCTCTGGCCTTTCTCAAGCTTCTTATTACAGTTCACAGCAGAAGGGGAAATGTCTCCCTTCCCCTGGTCTTTCTCAGTCATACACTGCCACGAATAAGATAGTTTACAAAAATTCCTCGAGGCTTTGGCAGACCTGGTTAACGCTCCTGCCAGGTACTGCCACAAAGAAGATGACTGGCAAAAGTTACCCTAAATTTTGGCAGACCTGGTTGACTCTCCTGCCTGGTACTGTGTGAGGCGGGACCCGGAGTGGAAGGGGTAGCGGGAGGGGTAGCGGGACTCCGCGGGGTCACGGCAGCGGGCCACGATGCGGACAGCGCTGCCCCATCCCACCTGTCCTTCCCGGGACTCCACAGGATTGCGGCAGCGGGCCACGAGACGTAAAGCGCGGCCCCCTCCCGCCTAGCCTTACCTGAACCCGCCAGGGGTGACGTCGAGGCTTACAGCCCAGGGTCCGGGCTGGTGGCGGCGAACCCACGGGGAAACGCGGGTAGTCGCGGAGAGCTGACCCGCACGGCCCGCCGAGCGTCTCTCACCGCCGGGAAGGGAGCGGAGGGAGAGACGGCTTGCTCGACGAGGCGGCCCACTCTGGAGCAGCCGGATGCACAAGCCCACATGGCAGGAGGGAGAGTCTTCCAAGGGGGGGGGGGGCTCACGGGACGGAGTTGCCTGGGCACAGGTCTCTCCTGACAGGCAGTGGAATCAGGCGCTTTGGAAGGAAACGGCAGCCTTTAAAGGAGGCGGGACATGGCAATACCAGCCAATGGGAAGCCAGATTGACAGGGGAGGTTTCCATTGGGGGGGAAGTAAGCCACTCACATCACATAAAAGCCCGTAAACTAATCCACCGTTTGTTGTTGATTTTCCTAGTCATACGGAGAGGACGAGGAGAGAAGGAACAACTGGTGGGCCTATCCGGACACCAAGGAGGCTTAGGAGGGTTAAGTCACGTCCCTGGAAGGCTGCCTAAGAGTGAAGTAACTCTCAAGGAGTTCATGGACTATACTTTCTCTGGTTAATGTCACAAGAATAAAGTATAATTTCAGCAAACTCAACCTGGTCCGGGTCTTGATTTCTACATTGGCGACGAAGGTGGGATATCCGACAACGCGATGGAGACCCTAATTAAAACCCTGACGGATGGCCAACAGCAGTTGCAGCAATTAATACAGCTGCAAACGCAACAGGCAGTGGCTGACCGCCAGGCATTCCAGCAAGCTATCCAATTACAGGGCACTCTACAGACCACGCCCAGGACAAACAACATGAGAATATTACCAGACTCACAGATGCAGTGGCCAGCACGAGGAACCAACCCATGATGCCGTCCACCCTGCTCCAGAAGTATAAGGAGGGGGAGGATCCGGCCTTTTTTTTCACAAGTTTCGAGAGGATTGCGAGAAATGCGCAATGGCCGCCTGAGCGCTGGGGACAGTATGTTGCTCCCCTGTTATCTGGAGTAATGCAGGGTGCATATCAGGCTGTGAACCGCAATGGTAACACTCCATATGGGGAAATCAAAGCAGCCGTACTGGACCGTCTAGGCCTGGATGAAGAGGCCTATCGCATTCAGCTAAGGGACACCAAGTTAAGAAGCGGAGAGAGTCCCCGGCAGTTATATTACCGCATTAAAGATCTGACAGAGAAATGGATGCAGTCCCCCACACCAGACAACCAACCCCTCCTGGATAAGATAATACTGGAACAGTTCATAGAAGCCTTGCCTGGCCGAATGCAAAGATGGGTTAGGCAACACCACAGGCCTACATTGGCGGAAGCTGTGGACATTGCGTCGGCTTACCAAAAGGCCGGGTATAGTCGCTTCCCCTCAACAAGTGTACCAGGAAGGATGACCTCGCCAAGCATTGAACATCAGGCACAAAAAGACCCAAAAGTGGCACACACCAGATGGAGGCAACCGGAGGAGGTTTTCAGGAAACCAGAAGAAAGGAAGACTGGATACGAGGAGAAACAGGCACCCATAATCCCGGGATTTCGACAGCCCCAGTGCTTTGAGTGCAGTGAATGGGGCCACATTGCCCGATTCTGCCCCAGAAGGAAGACCACAGAGCCTATGGAAATTGGCTACATGAAGCCACATCCGGAAGTATGTAGCCCGGGTCCGTACATCGTGGATATAAGGGTGGATGGACGACCGACCCGGGCGCTGCTGGATAGCGGGAGTAGACAAACAGCCATATCTCCCACCGTGAGTAATACCCCTAATTTACCTAAGATTTCTATACCGATAAAGTGTATACATGGGGACATAAAAACATACCCGATGAGGGAGATACAGATAGAGGTGAATCATGAAACCACTCGGTTAAAGGCTGCCGTCCTTCCTGCCCTACCCACCCCAGTGGTCCTGGGAACAGACCTGCCTCACTTTGATAAAGCACTAGATGAAGAAAGAGCAAGGAGTAACAGAACCACGAACGTAGGTGACTCTAGAAACCCTGCCGGACATAAAAGATGGAATAGACTAGAGTGGTGCCAAACCAGTTACATGACCCGACCCATTAACTGGAAACCCGAGGATCATGAGGACTCCCTGAGGAGGGAAACCCTAACTGATCCCACCCTTCGGGTAGCCCGTGAGAGAGCAGCCAATGAGAAAGATCCAGACGTAACGAAAGGACCTGGCTTTCTGTTCCGTCACGGACTATTGTACCGAAAATATAAGGCGGACGATGGGAATGTAAAGGAACAACTGATATTATCAAAACCGCATAGAATGGTCATAATGCAGCTGGCACACAACCACCCCTGTGGCGGACATATGGCCTCCCTGAAAACGCAGCAGAACATCCTGAGACGGTTCTACTGGCCAGGCATATACGGTGAAGTAGCTCAGTTCTGTAAAGCGTGTCCCACTTGCCAGCTAACAAGTGGCGCTTTACCAGCAAAAGCCCCTTTGCAGAAGATGCCCCTTATTAACGTTCCTCTTCAGCGGATAGGCATGGACATCGTTGGACCAATAGAACCCGCGTCCCAGGGATACAAGTATCTACTAGTCATTGTTGACTATGCTACGCGGTATCCGGAGGCATTTCCCTTGAAGGGAACATCAGCCCGACAACTATGCGATCAGCTCATTCCCTTCTTCGCAAGAGTGGGGTTACCCTCGGAAGTTATCACCAACCAAGGGACCAATTTTATGTCCACCTTACTTCGGCAGGTATGCGAAAGACTGCAGATTCATCAGTTACGCACCTCGGTATACCATCCCCAGACTGATGGCCTTGTCGAAAGGTACAACAAGACGATCAAGAAAATGATACGGAGAGTGACCGGGCCAGATGGGAAGAACTGGGACCGCATATTGCCCTTGGTCTTGATGGTATTACGCGACACCCCACAGTCGTCTACCGGCTTTTCTCCATTTGAGCTCCTTTTCGGAAGACAACCCCGAACCATCCTGGATCTTGTAAAAGAAGAATGGGAGACTTCGGATGAGATCTCTTTAACAGAGTACACCGAAGAGTTGAAGGAACATCTGACAGCACTCCGCTCGATGGCCGAGACAAATCTGGGACACGCACAGACAAACCAGGAGAAAAACTATAACAAAGGAAGTCGGATGAGAACATTCCGAATAGGAGACCAAGTACTAATCCTACTACCCACCAGTACTAACAAACTATTGGCCAGATGGAGAGGTCCTTATGAAGTTAAGGAGGTACTCAGCCCTGTGACGTATCGGATCCACCAACCCGATCGAGCCACACCAGACAAGGTGTACCATGTGAACCTGCTAAAGGCATGGACCGCACCTGTATTAGCAGCCACAATGGATACCGGTGAGGATACCTCAGAACAGAACGTGAATCGTGAACAGGGCAAGCTGGAAGACGCGCAATGGGGAACGATCTTGACTCCTTCCATGAAGTCAGAACTTTTGACCAGACTGTCACCCTTTGGAGACGCGTTCTCGGCCTTACCAGAGAGAACAGATTTAATCGAACATGAGATCAAAACCGATCCCAGACGGATTGTTAGGCTAAGGCCCTATCGTATTCCAGAAGCAAGAAGGCTGGTTATCCGAAACGAAGTGGAAGAGATGCTCCGCATGGATATAATCGAACCATCAGTCAGCTCATGGTCCTCCCCGATAGTGTTGGTACCAAAGCCCGACGGTAAAATTAGGTTTTGTATGGATTACCGACAATTAAATTCGATTTCCAGTTACGAAGCATATCCTATGCCACGAATGGACGAACTGTTGGAAAGGCTCGGATCCGCCAATTTCCTAAGTACGCTAGACCTAACCAAAGGCTACTGGCAGATCCCCTTGAAATCCACGGACCGGGAAAAGACTGCCTTTACAACTCCCCAAGGTCTATATCAATTCAAGGTTTTGCCATTCGGTCTACACGGTGCACCAGCCACCTTCCAGAGACTGATGGATGTCGTACTACGTCCCCATGAGAATTATGCTGCAGCTTACTTAGACGACATCGTTGTGTATAGCACAACCTGGATGGACCATTTACACCACTTGAACAGGTGGTGTCTGAGTTATTTAAGGCAGGCCTACACATTAATCCGAAGAAAACGGTGATAGGGGCACACAAGACGAAATATCTGGGACACCTGGTAGGTGGAGGCACGTTACGACCCCAATTCTCGAAGATCAGGGCCATTCACGAGATTCCTACTCCATCCACGAAGAAACAGACCCGTGCCTTTTTGGGTTTAATAGGCTACTACCGTAGATTTATCCCAGATTTCTCCTCGGTGGCAGCTCCACTAACTGACGCTTTGAGGAACAAAGGGTCTCCCGATTTGACCCAGAACACCGCTGCTTTGGAAGCTATCGATGTCCTGAAGCAGAGGATCACTTCGAACCCAGTACTTCGGTGCCCTGACTTCCATAGCCAATTTTTTCTTCAGACGGACGCGTCGAATCAGGGACTGGGAGCAGTGCTTTCGCAGGAACAGGAAGGCGAAATTCAACCCGTCTGTTTCGTGAGCAGGAAGCTCGTACCACACGAGGAGGCCTATTCCACTATTGAGAAGGAGTGTTTGGCCATCAAGTGGGCGGTGGAGACCCTCAGATATTATCTCTTGGGTCGCTGCTTTACCTTGTATACCGACCATGCCCCCTTACAGTGGCTCGCAAGACATAAGGATACCAACCAGCGAGTGCTTCGATGGTTCCTGCCTCTGCAACCGTTCGATTTCCTTACCTTACACAAACCTGTTGCTGGTGGCTGACTATCTGTCCAGGAATGCTCCCTTACCCAATCGGCCAGGGTTTGTGATGGGGAGATGTGAGGCGGGACCCGGAGTGGAAGGGGTAGCGGGAGGGGTAGCGGGATTCCGCGGGGTCGCGGCAGCGGGCCACGATGCGGACAGCGCTGCCCCATCCCACATGTCCTTCCCGGGACTCCACAGGATCGCGGCAGCGGGCCGCGAGACGGAAAGCGCGGCCCCCTCCCGCCCAGCCTTACCTGAACCCGCCAGGGGTGACGTCGAGGCTTACAGCCCGGGGTCCGGGCTGGTGGCGGCGGAAACGCGGGTAGTCGCGGAGAGCCGACCTGCACGGCCCGCCGAGCGTCTCTCACTGCCGGGAAGGGAGCGGAGGGAGAGACGGCTTGCTCGACGAGGCGGCCCACTCTGGAGCAGCCGGATGCACAAGCCCACATGGCAGGAGGGAGTCTTCCAAGAGGGGGGGCTCACGGGACAGAGTTGCCTGGGAACCGGTCTCTCCTGACAGGCAGTGGAATCAGGCGCTTTGGAAGGAAATGGCAGCCTTTAAAGGAGGCGGGACATAGCAATACCAGCCAATGGGAAGCCAGATTGACAGGGGAGGTTTCCATTGGGGGGGGAAGTAACCCACTCACATCACATAAAAGCATGGGAACTAATCCACCGTTTGTTGTTCATTTTCCTAGTCATACGGAGAGGACAAGGAGAGAAGGAACAACTGGTGGGCCTATCCGGACACCAAGGAGGCTTAGGAGGGTTAAGTCACGTCCCTGGAAGGCTGCCTAAGAGTGAAGTAACTCTCAAGGAGTTCATGGACTATACTTTCTTTGGTTAATGTCACAAGAATAAAGTATAATTTCAGCAAACTCAACCTGGTCCGGGTCTTGATTTCTACATACTGCCACGAAGAAGATGACTTGGATGACTCTTCTCGCTTCTTGGGTGCAGGTCCCAGATCTGTATTTGTGTCTCTTTCTCAGGGTTTCCTTCCTCACCCCTGTTCGGTGTTCGTGGAATTTTCCACAACTCTGTTACGCCCTCACCAACCTTCCCAACAATCCAGATACCTTTTGGGTTGCTGCTTGCTTCGTCCGGTAGGTCTGAAGCTCTCGGGAAATCGGCTTCGGTCTTCCCCTGGGTTCTCTCGTCTTCCAGCTGGTTGTGGGGCCTCTACATTGTGGTTCTTTGCTGTGCATGCACGTGGGCCCTGTGGTGACCTGTCCAGGCTTCTTGCATGCCTAAATGTTTTGTCTGCCAGGTTTTCGTTCGGTTCTGCCTCCGTGGGCCGAACAAGGACTTCCAGGCTCTCTCTCTTGCTCCAATCACCAGCTTCTCCTCTGTACTCCATTGCACCACTTCCTACCCCGCAGTTTCTCCTGGCAGGGCTTCTCTCTTTGGCAAGTCCTTCGTCTGTTTGTATCTTTCAACTATTAAAACAGCTAGAACGCATATGTATGTTTTCTTGTGGACTCCTCATTGCTCTGCATGTTCTCCTCGAACAGTACCTTCCAGGGAAGCCTTCTTAAAGTCATCCCTACTCTTCCTCAACCTCGTATCTTACAGGGAGATACTTCTAAGGTCATCTCTACTCTTCCTCGCCCCAGTTAAACTTGGGTTTTCAATGCTACAGAGGTAAATGGAAATGTGAGCTACAGGGGGTTGAGTGAAGGGATAGCAGGATGTGTGATAGGAGAGTGGAGGTGATGAAGGGTTGGCATACCACATTGCCCTTGGATGGTCATCCGTGTCCCTAGAGGGGGATTCTCTCCCCATGAGATCCTCCCACTGAGTACCACCCCCTCTCCACCCCCTCTCCCCGAGTGACTATCGGGTAGCGGCCTCATCTCTCTGGGATCACGGGCAGGGTGGGCTCCCCTTTGGGGTGAAGTGACGACATCCAAGGATTCATCAAAGGATATACCATGTTGTACATCGATTCATAAAGCTTTAGGCAGGTCACCAAGGAACAGCTCACACATAACATCAGAATAAAAGAAAAAAACGGATGGCCTAAGATCCTTTTCGAGTCTTGTTGGCTGTTGACCGAGTTCTAGTCCCCAGTTCTCCAGCCAGGCCAGTCTCTTAACCGACCGGTTGTCTAACAAGATCAACCAGTTGAGAGGGAGTGAACCTGCCATGATAGGTTTTCATGAGCTAAAGAATTTGTTGCATCATCCGCCCGCACTAATAAAGGATTTTATCCAGCAATTCAACCTCCAAACCAAGCCTCAAGGATAGGTTTAGGTGCTTTGCGCTCTTGTAAATCGAAGATACAGAGGAAAGGTCAGTCTTCTTTATTAGAGAGAAGCAGTTCCCAAAATAAACCTAGCTATTCCACCTGTTAGAAAGAGCGTTTGGCCATCATGAGGAAGCCTCTATTACCTAGCTGGAAGACACTTCACTTTCATAATTGATCGTCCCTTTGGACTGGTTATCCCGAAACCAGGACAGCAATGCACATATCAAAAGATGGGTCCTATCCCTTGAACCTTTCCATTTTCCCCTTAAAACGAAAGAAAACAAATGCAGATTTTGCATTATACGTTCCCACTCTCTAGGACCAGAGATGTGGAAGTTAAGGGCTATGGGGTTATGGTTAAGTGCCCTCCAGGACATTGAGCAAAACATGGAGTCAAAAGGCTCTTCAGTCTGTATGGTCATGTGATGTGTCCCCAACACCACAGGAGAGAAGAACTACAGACAAAGCAGTAAGAGGGGGAGCCCTAACGGAGTGTTACAGATGTGAGAAAAGCCACAGAGAGCCCAGGGACGGGGTCGAAGGAGAGGCAGTGGATGTTGGACACAGAGCCTGTAAACAGTAGCGAGAACGAGAGAAGCCCTACACTCAGCGAGCAGAAAAGTGGTCACAAATTTCATATAAAAGGGTTTGAACAGCTCAAACCAAGGCATATGCTTTGTTGCGTTTCATCCTTCCTGTTGCCTCTCTTACTCACCCCTCCCCCAATAATGACAGTCTGTGCTGCAAAATGTTCGAGCTCGTGTTGGGGGGCTATGGTGTGGCCACACCCAAGGTAAATTCAATCCTGCAAAGCACTTTCAGCTTCATTATGAGTCCCCGGTGGTCTAGATCAGTTACAGCTGTTACGCAGCTCAGCGTGATGAGACTGGGGAACAATATGCAGCACCTGGGGAGCCACGTAGACTCTCCAGTTCCTAATTCGCTGGAGCTTTCTCTTCTCATTGGCTCCGTGGATCAGACTGCTGCAGACAGATCACGTGGGAAACTGATGGGTTGTCGTCCTGCAGGCGTTTTTCCTGGATTATTGCGTCTTCTCTGCTGGCTCTGGAAAATGGAGAGAAGACTCGACCAGCACTTTCTTCAGGAGCGATGGAAGTTGGTACGGCATATGCTGCCCCCCCCCCCTCTGGGTTGTGACTGACCCTTGCCCTCTCCCAGGTCGTCATCACACCACAGGCTAAGAGGGGTCCCTATCCCCATGTGACAATGTCAGGTTACTGACCATATCACCCTGTCCTATGGTGTGTGGGAAAACACAAACAATACAAAAGGGTAATGGCTGGAGGGTTCTGAATGAATCAAAATACACAGGCAAGACTCTCTTCAACACTTCAGACCATCCCTTTTTCAGCCTGCCATGCCATTACAAAAGGGAAAGGACCATATGCACATCAGGGTTGGTCTCAGCCCAAAACGAGTAGTGGAGGCCACAATACTAGGTCACATCTCTTCTATAAGGGGCAACAAGCAACTCCAGACATGTTGCGGCCTCATCAGCAATGCAGATCTTTTGGCTCTTGGCATGGCAAGCTCGGGACACTACCAGACATACATGTCTCACCTGTATTTGCTTGTGTTTCAGTGCACAACAGTTCAGGCTGGAGTGCTCCCACTGGTGGCAGGACAAGCACTGATCTGTACATAGCCAGTCACATTACGCAGTGGTGCAGATGGGCAAAAAAACAATAGTATGGAAGGCTGCCCAGAGCGATGCCAGTGGCCAAGATTAATTCGTAATCTTCCACAAGTTAAATGTTTTGATTTTGGGAAAATGCTAAGCCCATCTGTGGGACAAGTTTGGCTACAGCACATCTCCAAAACATCTATCTCCCATTGCACAGATTCAGTCCCAGGATAAGCGGATTCATATGCGCTGGTGGATAAAAGGGAGGACCCCAACACTTGGATTTGAACTGTTTTACTTGTATTTTTGGCCCAGGGGCTTTAACATTTTTAGGTCCCTCCCCTTACAACTCATAGGCTTTTGATTAAAGTTGTTAGCCCTTTCCTCTTAACAGGGTTACAGTGACTAGAACAACATCACATGACTACTCGCCCTTCGATACTAGCAGCACTAATAATTATTATTTAATTTGTGTAACGCGCCACATACCCATGGGCCCAAGAGCGCACATAAAAACAAAAAACAAAACCAACAAACGGTTATAGTTTATCAAAAACAGATTTCAGAGCTGGGGGAGGGAAAAAGTGCACAAGCCAACTTTTACAAAAGGGAGGATGGTAATGCATTCCAGGCACGAGGAGCCTGGACATCGCAAATTGAGCAGTCAAACCTGACAAGCTTATACCTGGGTTGATTCATTTTTAGGTTATCATGTGAACGCAAGAGACGGCCTGGTGTAATACGTTTACTGTGTCAGATTTTGCATGTCTATACATATTGTTGATTGACTAGGCTTTATAGAAGAGGTATGCGCTATTCAAGTACCTTATGGCTAATATTCGGAAATAAATGTGTAAGAGCATTCTTTATGCATTTCAATTTCTGAATATAAAGCAACACTATATTGCAAGTACAAATGCTTGTCTTTCTGGAAACTGTGTAGGGAAATTATTGATGAGATCTAATGTTGATAATTTACACAAGAGTAATAAAAATTGCATCATATATTTTTTGAGGGCAGACCTACAACTATTTTACTTTCCAATAGAAACCTTTCATGTGCTCAGGGATAGAGATTTCTTTTGCACTAAGTGCAGAAATCCAACTTTTACCAATAGCTTACATCACATACACCACTATTCTCTGGCACAAAACCTACCACAGCCCCGGGTGAGCATTTTGATCACCTCTGGGGTGAAGGTTAGGCTCTGGGAAGCAGGGTATGATGAAACTCATGAGAGAGGGCGCTGCCGAGAGAAGTCGAGAGTCAGAGACTGAGGAAGAATGCCATGCATTCTGCACATGCAGAAACACCAGAGAAGTACCTAGACGGGAGGAGTGCATGGAAGTGACCTGATCGGAGAGCTGGTGGGAGTAATGACAGCAGTAGCAAGGTTGGAGAGAGGTTTGCAGAGATGCCCACCAGCATGAAGAGAGAGAACCTTGAGGAAACCCATGGGATGGAGGAACGAGGCCCAAAGCCCATCCTCGAAATCCCATTGAGAAAGTGAATGGAAGAACAAAAGCTGTCGCCTGGAACCTGGAGATCAAAACAAGCAAATTACTGAAAGGAGAAACAATGAATGATAGCACTTGAAGGCAAATATGCTTAGCCAGAAAGGGACTGAAAGAAGAGGTGTTGCATGCTGTAAATCAATTGTAAACAACACACAACCCACAAGCGTAATTGGAAACGCATATACAAATATGATAACTGAAGGATTCTTTGCTGTGTTAGCTGTGAAGATCCTAGATTGAAAGCTAGGTTTACATAGCATACCGATTGCGGTGTAACAGATATATACAGCAGAATAATATAGAGTAAGCCTCATCATAGTCTCCTCTCTAGTGAGTTTCGGTCAATATCCTTTTGTCGCTATATGACAAAGAACCCCGACATATGACCTCTAGTGTTGGCCAGGAAATGTATTCTGAATACATTTATAGTACTCGAAAGCACTGTAGTGCATGTGTGGGAAGGTTACCCCAATTTAAAGCAATATGACTTTGCATTCAATACAGTGACTAAACTTACTATAATGCCAAGAGACAACATCGGACATTAACAAAGGAAGTACATCAGCACGGTAACAAGACGTTGACGTCCTTACGAATCCTAACAGAGTGAATAGATTCTAGGATAATCGTCGACACTTCCGTACAGCCGAATGGAGCATGCTGCCGTGACAAAAGCGAGAGCATACGTCAGGTAAATAGAACAGTGCTCGTCATGAGCTTTAGGTATGCTTTTAATGCACGTTCGATAGAGTTTGGACCGAACAACCTTTTGAATGTGCGTATGCCATCTTTTTTGTTCTCACAGCATTTTGATCAGCATTAACCTCCGAACCATGACTGCACTAGAACTCTATAGTTCCGGTCAAAATGTCTCCATGTACGGTGAGACTGAATTACTTGAATCAATGGCAATTTCAGGGTGAGAGAATAATTTACCCAAGTGCGATTAATGTTTTTAGTTCTCAAATACAATTTTGTTTATTCTGGAGCAGAAGAACCAGCTGCTTATGAGATTTACCGGTGTCTTTGAAATGACAAGTTTTCGACTTATCTATTGTTTCAACATTCTCACGACAGCTCTACGATTGAGCGAGTATGATAGCTTTATATTTTCCTGCATACATAAAGGAGCATGGGTTGAATTTTTATCGCAATGGTGTTGGGTGACACAGATGAGGTACGTACTGGGACAAAATGTGGTGATGGTAAGTGGATGTGGGAACACCTGACTAAAGGGGGTGTGATCCACTGAATCGCTGTATATGCTACACTAAGGATGCATTGCATGGTTTGGAATATTCTATATGTTCATAGTTATTAGCAAGCTCTTTCATGCATTTGTATATGGTTGTCTGTCCACAGAGATCTGAATGAACGAACCTTCGAGTTGAGAAGTGAAAGTCTCCAAAGAATTCACAGAAGCATTGCACCACGATATGATTGAAGCATACAGACTCTTCGAAATGTTCAGAAGTGATTGTTTCTGAACACATTTAGGGGGTAATTCATAGACTTTAGCGCACAAGTGGCGCACGCGGCTGGCGCACAGTGTGCGCGTGCGAATCTCTGCGCCAGCCGTGTGCGCTAAAATCTATTTCCGCGCACAGCGTATTCATGGATTTTAGCTACCAAATCCAGCCGTGGCACACAGTGGCGCAGCGACCCTGCAGCAGCGCCAGTTACGCCCCCAAGAACGCCCCTCGCGCAGGGAAAAGCCATCAAAATCCCCAATCCAGCGCAAAGGGGTGCGCTAACCCTCTACCAGTATACATGGCCGCCACACAGCACACAGCAAGCAGGGTACGTGTATTACTGGGGTTCGCGGGAAGTTTCACACGCAAAAGGGCCTGTGCGAGTGGGGTACGTGTATTACTGGGGTTCGTGGGAAGTTTCACACGCGAAAGGGCCTGTGCGAGTGGGGTACGTGTATTACTGGGGTTCGCGGGAAGTTTCACACGCGAAAAGGCCTGTGCGAGTGGGGAACGCGTATTACTGGGGTTCGCGGGAAGTTTCACACGCGAAAGGGCCTGTGCGAGTGGGGTACGTGTATTACTGGGGTTCGCAGGACGTTTCACACGCGAAAGGGCCTGTGCGAGTGGGGTACGTGTATTACTGGGGTTCGCAGGAAGTTTCACACGCGATTGGCCCTGTGCGAGTGGGGTACGTGTATCACTGGGGTTCGCGGGAAGTTTCACACGCGATTGGCCCTGTGCGAGTGGGGTACGTGTATTACGGGGGTTCGCGGGAAGTTTCACACGCGATTGGCCCTGTGCGAGTGGGGTACGTGTATTACTGGGGTTTGCGGGAAGTTTCACACGCGATTTCGCTGTCAGAGCGGGTACGTGTATCTAGTGGGGTGCACGGGGAGTCCCACACGTGAATTGGCAGTGTGGGTCCTCCCAGGTGTGCCCTCCACCCCATCCACGGCCCCTGCAGGCAACCCACAACACAGGGGACTACCCTGCACCCCTGGGCATGCCCCCCAGCCAGCACACATGTCACCTTCCACTAGTGATCACCAACTCATGTCCCCCTGCACCCCCACCCCCCAGCAGTGACAGGCACCTGCCAGCAGGCCCTCACTCATGTCCCCCTGCACCCCCACCCCCCAACAGTGAGGGGCACCTGCCAGCAGGACCCCACTCATGTACCACTCATGTCCCCCTGCACCCCCACCCCCCAGCAGTGAGGGGCACCTGCCAGCAGGCCCCCACTCATGTCCCCCTGCACCCCCACCCCCCAGCAGTGACAGGCATCTGCCAGCAGGTCCCCACTCATGTCCCACTTATGTCCCCCTGCACCCCCACCCCCCAGCAGTGACAGGCACCTGCCAGCAGGCCCCCACTCAGGTCCCTTGCAAGGCCACCCCCCAGCAGTGACAGGCACCTGCCAGCAGGCCCCCACTCATTTCTCACTCATGTCCCCCTGCACCCCCACCCCCCAGCAGTGAGGGACACCTACCAGTAGGCCCCCACTCATGTCCCCCTGCAGTCCCACCCCCCGCAGTGACAGGCACCTGCCAGCAGGCCCCCACTCATGTCCCACTGCACCCCCACCCCCCCAGCAGTGACAGGCACCTGCCAGCAGGCCCCCACTCATGTCCTACTCATGTCCTCCTGAACCCCCACCCCCCAGCAGTGCGGGGCATCTGCCAGCAGGCCCCCACTCATGTCTCACTCATGTCCCCCTGCACCCCCACCCCCCAGCAGTGAGGGGCACCTGCCAGCAGGCCCCCACTCATGTCTCACTCATGTCCCCCTGCACCCCCACCCCCCAGCAATGACAGGCACCTGCCAGCAGGCCCCCACTCATGTCCCCCCTACACAAAATAAAGAAGCACAATCATGGGCCACTTCTACACCAAAAAACCACATCACGCCACCCCATTCTTGAGACGCAATGATTTCCCAATCCACCCCACACTGACATGCCTATCTCAAGACACAAACCAAAAGTCAACTATGTAAATCAACACATGTCCGTCACACAGATACACTGGTTGGCATTGATTGTGTAAACACACAGTTTCACATGCATCAACCCAATGAGCGAATCCCACACATGGAAATAAAATATGAATATGTATTATGTACAAAAATAAATAAATTAAATCATACAAAAATAGCAAACATGAAATGAAAAGCATGGTCAAAAGATGAGTGAATGAAAATTATAATCAATCCAAAAAAATTTGAAAGAAAAACAGTCCAAACTCTCCCTCCACCAATGCAAATCCAAAGGAAAGGTAAAAAAAAAAAAAAAAATCAATTTCTTCATGTTCATAATGAAAAAAAGAATTCAAATTATTCCATAGTCCAACTATTTACAATACATCGTTCCAAAAAAAAATCCATTACTCCATGTCCATGATGAAAAAAAATATTCTAATTAATCCATGATCAAACTATTCACAATCCATCGTCCAAAAGAAAAATCCATGAATCCATATGCAAAATCCAAACAATAAATCAAATCAATCCATTGTCCAACTATGTAAAGGGTCCATGAGCCCAACCAAACAAATGAAACCTACCTAAGAAACTACATAAAAATAAAACTATATACAAATGTGTGTGGCATTGTCCATTGACCACAAATAAAAGGAAAAGGAAACTCTAAAAACTATTTACAATGGCAGCGGGCTAGTCCGACAGCTCACTTCCCGATTTCCCGGGCCAGGGCCAGGGCATCATCGAACTCCTGCTCGATGTCCCGGAGGCAGTCCTCTTCCATGGCCCGAGGGTTCGCAGGGACGACGACATATGGACCTCCAGGTCCCTGCGAATTGCCTCGAGGCACTCGGCCCGCCTCAGAGCCCTACGCATGGAGTTCTCCGCCCTGACTATTGTGAGCCGTGCCTCTTCTGCCCACTGCTGCTCCGCATCTATAGCATGGCCTAACCGCTGCCACACGGAAGACACTTCCAGTCCTGGGTCCTCCTGCCCTCTGGCCGATGCCTGCCCCTCCGATGTTGAAGGCCCCGAGCCATCATGGCTCCCACCTTGTTGCTGCTGCTGCTGTGCCTCTGCCTGTGCCCTGGCTCTTGCTGCCTGCACATCCTCCTCCGGCTGGGGTGCAGTTGTTGAGGTGGCCACCCCTGCTGGACGTCCGACTCCCAACTGGCAGGGATGTGTCCTCCACCAGCCTGGCCGCAGGGTCAGAGGCAGCTCCACAGGGTACCCAGGTGATACATGGGTGGGAAGATGGCATGGAGGACGACTGGCGCATAGGGGGTTCAGGTGAGGAGGGGGTCGGAACAAGGTCCAGCAAACGGAGGAATCCGGCCCTGGTGACCCGTCCCAGTAGGTCAACGAGGCATTCGAGATGACGTGCAGTGTCCTCACGAAAGCACTGCAGGTCACCTCGCATGCCCCGTTGACGCAACGCCATCCCACTCAGGACAGGCTCAACCCGGTCCCGGATAGCAACGTCTGCAGGGAGAGGAAGGCCAGTTGTTGTAAGCGGATCCCCTCCCTGAAAACGGGTCTGGACGTAGGCATCCCTGCTGGTGCAGGATGATGCAGTCACAGGATTGGGGACAGGATTACACACAGGCACCTCCGCGGTGGCCTGTGCTGCCTCCTGTCCCTGCCCCTGCACTGCACCACTAACACCAGTGGAATCCCCACCTCCAGACCCCGTGTCTGTCCCTTGCACGGCCTCCTCCTCCACCAAACCCCCCACCAACCTGGATGACTCCGTGCCATCTTCCTCCGTCGGACCCTGTGGGGTCTCAGCTGCCCCTTCTGCTGCCTAGGAGTCCAACTCCGACCTCCGCCTCTTGGACCTACCCTCGGCAGCTGCGGCCTGGGACGCGGCACCGGACTCCTCACTCCCTGATGAGATGACAACCTGGGAGGGGAGCCGGCCTTGCGTCTCCGGCTGGCGGTGCGATCCCTGCCGCTGTGCTCCAGAGCACCCTCTCCGCCCTCTTCATCAGTTAACGCTGCAGACAGGGAGAGATGGGACACAGGCATCAGGGCACTGTACAATGGACTGATACACACATGACAGTTGCACATGAGTGGCAGTGTCGAACTTCAGACATGGCATCACAATCCCCAACACACATGTCATTTCAACTCACACAAATGAGCAATTCCACAGCCATATCACAACAGCCAGAACCATCCATACACATACAAAAGCATGAGCATCCAAAGGTGAGCCAGACATCACATGAAACACGGAGTGCAGTAGACATGCACACACGCCACCACACTTACATGCATGTCTACATCTCCTCCAACGTTGCAGTGATGAGATCGCCATACATGTCAGATCTGCCATTCAGCCTTCTACATATCAGTGTCACATGCATCCATGTTGCATCACAGTTGCACACTTGTCAAATACACACACATGCACATGTACACAGTGCAGATACATGCATTAGGAACCACCATCCATGCCACAACCATGCCAATGCACATACACAGAAATTCAAACATGTGTGCTCCCACACCTGCATTTGTCCAGCATGCTTACCAACACATACACCATCAATGTGTCCCACACATGAGAGGACACACATGTGGCAGCCTCACGCCCATGTTCATACACATCCCTACATGGCCCTACAAAAACACATGTGGAGGATCCAAGATGGCCGCCGGGGTGAGGAGTCGCAGCTAAACCGCGCTCCGCCCGGGCCGCCGAAAGTAGCACGACCGAAGCCGTGACGGGCCGTCCCTCGGCCCCCCCCCGACTACCAAGCTGCCCCCATACACCCCCCCCAGCGAGGAAGCAGGCGCTGTGAATAGACATGCGCCGCCGAACACACGAGGAGCGAGGCAACCGCCCCCTCCCCCATCGGGACCGAAAGAGTTTCTCCCGCGTCGCAGGGGGCCCTCCGGCGCGGCGCCGGGAGATTGGGAGGCATCGACCAGCGAGTGAGCGGGATCGAGGAACGGAGCCGCCCTCGCGCCGCCCCGAGGTGAGGGGAGAGCGGCGTGCAGCGGAGCAGCTGCGGCGCCGGGAGAAAGCAGCGCGAGCAGGGCGGACCGCGGGAGAGGGGCCGCGGGGGCCGCCCTGCACGGAGCGCACAGGAGGACACAGAGGCAAAGGTGAGCAGGCCCGGGGGGGGGGGCAGGAATTAAGCGCCAGCCCAGGCGCACATACCCCAGGGGGGGGGGACGCACAGGAAGGAAAAAAAAAAAAAAGGAAAAAAAAAAAAAAAACCTCTCCCCGGCACCAACCAGATTCCCCCTGGGACACAAGGACTCACCTCACAAGTCCCCCAACAAGACAGGGGGTGGAAAGGGGGGAAACCCAGGAAGGTGAAACATAATACAGCAGGACCCCCAACAGTGAAGAACACCTCGGAGGACAAGAAAGCGAGAGGCCCCATCGAAGGGTTACAAGAGGGCGAAGGAACCATATAGTCTACTAGACGGAGCGCCCTATCATGTCTAGGGCAAAAGGAAAGGGGAACCCCATCCAGCAAACTCCCCAAACAGCGAAACAAGGGGCCGACATTCTGCAGATGTGGTCAACAGAGGGGACACCACAACCGAGAGGAAGAACCCAGGGAGACCCCACGGGAGAAGCAGAATCACTATCCCAACAACAGCAACCACTGACCAGGGAGGACATGCAAACCTGGTTCATGGACCTGCAGGAAAAATTCATGTCCACAGTTCAGGAACAATTTACATCCATGAAGAACGAAATGAAACAAGCGGTACAAGACATGAGAACAGACATAAACAACCTAGAAGAAAGAACAGATATTGTGGAAAAAACGGTGCAAAGTCTTGAAGAAGACACGAGACAAACAAGCGAAACGCAAGAACACCTGGTGACACTCACTCACAACTTGGAACTACAATGTGAGGATTTAGAGAACCGCTCTAGACGCTCCAACATCCGAATCAAGAACATGGTGGAATCAGTGCTGGACAAAGATCTGAAGGAGGCGGTGAAGGAGGTGTTCAGAGACATCCTGGGAACACAAGATATCGAGGATATCGGAATCGACAGAATCCACAGGGTGGGACCGAAAAGAGCGGGGGCCCCAGGGGAAAGACCACGTGATGTTCTGGTGGCGCTATCCTCCTACCCGCAGAAAGAACAGATCCTCAGGAGAGCCAGGGAATTGGAACATATTAAAATGAATGGGCAAGACATCCAACTGTATCAGGACCTAGCACTAATAACCCTCCAAAAAAGAAGAGCGATGGCCCCACTGGTGAAAGTGCTAATAGGAAAACAAATCCGCTACAAATGGACCTTCCCGTTTGGGCTGCTGTTCACAAGGGAAGGAAAACAGAAAAGAGTGACCACGCTGGAAGAAGGCCTCAGCACGATGGGACTACAAGATGAAGAGATGGAGCAGATGGAGCAGGGGGAGGCCACAAACAGGAGAGAACGAACGAGAAAACCTATGGGCTGAAGAAGGCAAATCCAGGGAGAGACACCCGGAGAAAGGTACCATGAGGAGTATAAGAAAAACACATGCCTGGGGAACAGACATGGATACGTTGCCACTGAAGACCCAGTCGGGGGGGAACATGGGAACGGACCGGAACGGACAATTCAAGGAGGGCGGCCTGGTCGAGACCCAACGGTCGGGAACCAGGTAAAGACAAATGGATCAGTGGGGTTTAGGAATCCCCATAACATACCCCCCGAGTGTATGGAGGGCAGGGAGCGAAGGGCGCAACGCCCTAGCGTCAATAGGAACCCTCGCCCTACTCGGGGGGAAAGTTTGGTTGGTTTAAAGTTCAAAGTTGGGGGGGAAGGGAAGTTCAAGGGAAGGGAAGGGATCGGAAGAAACAAAGAGCTAAATCAGGAACAGGAGGGGACCAGAGGCAATGGCATACAAACAAAATAGAATGGGGATGATACGCTTTATGACCTACAATATCAGGGGCATGAACCACCCAACAAAAAGAACGAAACTGGAGAAACAATTCAAAAGGGAGAAGGCGGATGTACTACTCCTCCAGGAAACCCATATCAAAACTAAAGATAAGCACAAAATGCGGATAAAAGGATATAAAATATGGGCACAGGCAACGACAACAGAAAAAAAAGCAGGAGCCCTGATAGCGATAAAAGAAGGAAAGGACATAAAACCAATAGACACTATGACTGATAAGGAAGGAAGGTATGCCTTTGCCAACGTAGAGATCGAAGGATGGCGCATAACGCTCGCCTCAATATATGCACCCAATCAGGGACAGGATGGCTTTCTCAGAAACTGGAAGATTTCGCTAGAGGGGAGGTGATACTGGGGGGGGACTTTAATTTGGCGTGGAACCCAAAGCTAGATAGGAGCACAGGAAACACACATGGACAGGGGGCGCCATCAAAACGTTTGAAACAGCAAATGGACCAAATGGCTCTGAATGATGTCTGGAGGGAACTGAAGGGTGAACAAAGGGGGTACACCTATTTCTCACATGTTCACAGCTCTATGTCCAGGATCGACTATCTATGGGTGTCAGTGGGACTACTGGGAAAGATACAAGGACTAGATAAGGGCTCTATAGCCCTCTCGGACCATGCCCCTCTATGGTTGGACGTGACTCTCCCAGGGGGGAAGAGCGGGCTATGGAAATGGAGGTTACCGCAGGAGTTGATCCATGACCCAGTGGCAGGGGAGGCCATAAGGGAAATGATAGCGGAATACTTCTTACAAAATGACACGGGGGAGGTCGCAATGAGCGCAGTCTGGGACGCGTTTAAAGCAGTCTTGAGGGGGAAGATGATAGCGATGAAAATCACGAGAGATAAACAAAGGGATCGGTGGGAAAAAGAGCTGGAAAAAACAATTGAGGAGATCCAAGAGAAATTGACGACTCAACCCACAAAGATATTGAAAAAATCTCTGAAACATACACAAGGCCAACTAGAGATGCTACGTACAAAGGGCGCAGAAAGGAATCTACTCTATCTGAAACAGAGATATTATATAAGAGCGAACAAAGCAGACAGACTCCTGGCGCGACAACTAAGGGCGAAACAAAAAGAAACAACAATTAAGGCCATATGCGATACGAAAGGTGCCACTCAAACCTCTACGCACGACATGGGGGAAACAATGAGGCAATTTTATCAAACGCTCTACTCCACAGAGCACCCCGATACAAACGCCCAAACTTCATACTTAGAGGCCCTAAAGATCCCGAAAATCTCAGAAGAAGACAAACAGTCACTAGAGACCCCTATCAGTGAAGAAGAAGTCAATAAAGCCATAAAAGAACTCCCAAGTAACAAAGCTCCAGGCCCGGATGGGTTTACGGCACCATTTTATAAAAAATATGCAGACATACTAACCCCGATCCTAACAAGACTCCTAAACTCATTCAAAGACACCGGTAATGTGACCCCCACAATGAATGAAGCGAAGGTGCTGGTGTTTCACAAACCAGGCAAAGATCCAACTAACCCCGCATCATACAGACCAATCTCCCTAATCAACCTAGATGCAAAAATATATACCAAAATCCTGGCAACAAGGCTATCCCCGCTCCTCCCTAAATTGATTGGCGAGGATCAATCAGGCTTCATTCCAGGCAGGCAAACCCACGATAATACTAGGAGGCTAGCCCACCTGATCGAAAAAATAGGGATAACCCGCACCCCAGCGATACTACTGTCAGTAGATGCCGAGAAGGCTTTCGATAGAGTGGAGTGGTCCATACTGTTTAGGGTTCTGGAATCCATGGGGTTTGGGGAAAAATATATCGCGAGTATTAGAGCAAACTACAATTCCCCATCCAGAAGAATAGCCATTAATGGCGAACTCACTGGCAAGGTAACGATAACGAGAGGAACGAAACAGGGTTGCCCCCTATCACCACTACTATACGCTCTTTTCTTAGAACCTCTCCTAATTAAAATACGGGAATCAATACACATCAAAGGGATAGAAATGGCGGGTCAGCAACACAAAGTAATTGCGTATGCAGATGATATGCTAATAACCTTAGAGGACCCTGAATCCACTTTATCGGCCACAGTTAGAGAACTAGAAAACCATCTCTGGCCTAAAAATAAATAGAAAAAAATCAGAGATCCTCATCCTGGCAGGGGATAGAACGAACATAGAAAGGCAGGCAAAAATACTGGACCTCAAGATAGTACAGAAAGGCATTAAATATCTAGGAATAAATGTACCCCCAAAAATAGAACAATTCTACGGGGAAAACTACCCGTCGCTAATTATAAACATCCGAAGGGAATTAAACAGATGGAACCCACTACAGATATCCTGGTGGGGTAGAATACAATCAATCAAGATGACCATCCTCCCAAAGGTACTATATTATTTTCAGGCTCTCCCAGTGGGGGTCCCAGACACGTTCTTCAAAACCTTAACAAAACTGGTATTGTCCTTCATATGGAAAGGGAAAACACCGAGAATAGCCAGGAAGGTCCTCACGGCCCCAACCAGAGAAGGAGGAATGGCGCTACCCCACTTTAGAAAATACTACCAGGCAGCACAGCTTAAAGTTCTAAGGGAGTGGGTGGGGGAGGATCCGCAACAGATATGGGCCAAACAAGACAGAGCAGTAGCAAGGACCCCACTGGTAGAACTTCTCTGCAAACAGAGGCAGCACAGGCACGAAAATCTAAGGTTAAGCGAAATTATGAAGACCACGTTAGAAGCATGGGATAGCCAAACAAAAAAAGGCATAATGACCACAGCGATTGGACCCTTTACACCCATCTGTAGAAATCCACTATTTCCACCGGGGATGGAACAAGGTGCATATGACACCTGGGAGAAGGCGGGCATTACTAAAATAGGAGAGATGTTTATGGACAAGGAAATCATCCCCCTGGAGTCGTGCGTGGCTGGCACGAGAATCCCTAAAAGTGATAGATACAGATATGAACAGCTAAAGCACTGGCTAAACTCTCCGATAATCATCGAGGCAGCAACCAGGGACCTTACAGGGTTCGAAACATACATCACATCCAACACGGGGGAGAGAAAATGGGTATCAACTTTATACAAATACATAAACTCACAAGGGGAAAGCATTAAATGGTCATACAGAATAAAATGGGGCAGAACATTGGGGGAGGAACCAACGGATAAACAATGGGAGGACCTATGGAAACAGATCCCCAGAATGACCCGCTCGGCACAAACTAGGGAGATGTGGGTCAAAATAATGACACAGTGGCACTACACCCCAGAGAGGCTCCACTCAATGTACCCCAACACGTCCAACCACTGCTGGAGAGGATGTGACGAAGTGGGAACATGGAGACACACATGGCATGACTGTAAAGGCATCAGACCCTTTTGGGAAGAAGTGAAAAACGAGATGGGCAAAATATTCCCGGATGTGGGGCTGATGGGGGAGGAGGTGTGGCTCTGTGGAATCAAAGACGACACAGCAAGGCAATACACCAAAACGCAATGGAGATCATTCATGGGACTACTCATTGCAGCCTGGACCACCCTTGCACAGAACTGGAAAAATAAAAATACCCCATTGACCTACACCTGGCTACAGAAAGTATGGGCCCATATAACAATGGAGAAAATTACCCACAAACTTCAAGGAACAGGAGACAAATTTGTAAAGGAATGGGAAGGGACCCTGCAATACCTCCAGTCAGACTTTATGGAACAATGGTGCCCCCATAACATAAAAATCTCAGATATATTCAACGCATAAAAGGATCCCTGGACAAAAGACTCCATCCGTCCCATGGGGAGGGAGGGGGGAGGGGGAAGGGAATGTTATAAGATTCAATGTTAACTTCTTCATGTATTATTTATGTAAAACTAATAAATACAAGTTAAAAAAAAAAAAAAAACACATGTGCAACCTGCACACTACTGGCACACCACGACACGCACAGCGTCCAATCACTCTGCATGTACACTTACCGCTCGACTCCAGAGGGGTCTGCCTCTCAAGGATCTGGACATAGAGCGCTGGGCATATGCGTTCCAGGACCCTCATTTGTTGGTCCGACAGCGCTTCTTGACATGATGTAGGTCGCGGACTGCCACCCCCTCCGCGTTGATGGTAGTCACGATGTCCATCCAGATCCTGGTCCGTCCTTCATTGTCGGCGCGAACTTCCAAAGAGGGCATCATACTGTCCCAGGACTTGCTCCACCAGGACACCAACGTCCCTGGCACTGAAGCTGGTGGCCCTCTGCCTCTCTGGCTGGGGGTTGCCAGTGCTGCCAGATGGTGTTGTGCTGGACATGGCAACCCCAGAGGCAGGAGTGGGTGGGCAACCGGGTCCTGGGGCTGGGCTGTGGAGCGATGGGATCCCAGCCGGGAGTCTTCAGTTCCAGCAGGGGTGGTCACAGCAACTGCACCCCTGGCTGACGTGCAGGCAGCAAATGGCAGGGCACGTCAGCAGCAGGCAGTCAGGCAGCAGAAGATTGCAGATGGGAGCGTGCTCGGGGCTCTGGGGGGCAGTAATTCGGCCTTCTGGGCAGGAGCGTGGTCTTCCGTGTGTTTTCGCGTGGCCAGCTTGATACAGAGTGATTTGGCACGTGCAAAAATGGCACGTCAGCGTGTAATTGGAGGAAAGGCCCTTAGCGCGTAAGCGAGTCAGCACACGTAAGCGTTTTCATTGGACCAAAGACCCTTAGCGCGTAAGCGCTTCTCTGACGTTACGCGCGCGGGCGTTTCCCTCGTGACGTGGGCATAGTGGTTCAGCGCTCCTGAAAAAACTGCACGTCCGTGTGTGAATGCGTGTAATCTGAGGAAAGGGCATAACCGCGTAAGGGATGTGACGCGCGCGGGCGTTTCCCTTAGCACAGGTTAAAGGTGAGCAGGGCCAGCAGTTCGCTGTACGTGCCTTTCGTGGAGACCGACGTGTGTTCCTGCTTCGTGTTGTTTCGCGCGCCATCACAACATCACAGCTATCAAGGACGTATCTCTTCTTTTGGCGGGGGTATTGGCTACGTGTGTTTTTCTGCATCGCGCTAGTCAGACGGTGAGTCGCGCACGCTATTTTTCCCACTGCGGGTGCCCCTGTGTATCGCACCCATTTTCGAGGTCATAGTAGCCTGCGTGTCCCACGCATATGCGTTTTTCGTGTTACTGGGTGCCACCGTGTACTGCGGGAGGTTGATTCCACGCACGTAGGCTGCAGGGTTGTTTGCACGGTTTTACTGCAGTTTTGGGGTGCCTGAGCGTAGCGTGACCCGTCACTACATCATCGGGGTCACATACAGCCTTGCAGGTGCAGGGGGGCTGTTAACATCTTGCATCCCACCCCCTTCACCCCAATTGCCCGGGTCAATTGTGGTGTACAGCTCCCATTGGCACTACTCCATCTGTGTCGGCACTACTACATCTGTGCCATGGTTGGGAGGCCACCAAAGGTGAGGGGCGCCTCAGTTAGGCGTAAGCCTCATGGCGGGCGTGTTCGGGGACACGGCTGGGTTGACCAGGGAGTAGGGGGACTCCAGGGTGTCCAGGGTGGCCACAGAGGGGGGAAGAGGCAGGGGTGCGCCACTTGAGCACGGTGTTGTACCATGTGTCGGTGCAGTCATGCCACCACCCCCTGTAGTTCCGGGAGATGCAGCTTCTGCATCTGGCACTGGCGCCCGTGTGACCCGGCAGTCCGTTTCATCGACTGCCACGGGCCCAAGGGTAGTGGTAGCTGCAGGTGCAGCTGTGGACACCACCACCCAGGCTCAGGGTCTGCCAGCGCAGGATGTGTTGGCACTTGAAGAGCCCTTGGAAGATTTCCAACAGGCCAGGAGGGAAACCGTAGGGGCACGCAGGGCTGCCCTGACCAAGACACGTGTCCCTGGGGCAGTTATGTCATCTGCTGCCCGAACAGCCGGGTTTTGGCAAGTGCAGGGGCAGATGCACCCAACAACACCCCGGTTGGGAGTCTGCCAACCAGGACAGTTGCGGTCAATGACCCTGCCACAGCGGATGTTGCTGCGCAGGGTCCATTAGAGGGCACCCAGCTGCCACTGACACAAGTCAGGCCTTTGGTCGTCCCTCCACCTGCCACTCCCTTGGCTCAATCCACCGAACCCACTCGCCATACTGATCAGGGCAGCATTAGCCAGCCAGGGTCTGCGCCACAATCCAAGAGGAGGAAGGTTGCACCTGCAGCACAGGCTGGGACCCCCACACACAGCCACGACCTCCAGCACGTCGAGGAAGAAGCCTTTCTGCAAACAGGAACTGGACTTCCTCGTGGGCTATGTGCAGAAACACAGCCGTGACATGCTAGTGGGTGCTAATTGTCAGACTACGGCTGCCCACCGTGATACCCACTGGAAGCAAGTTGCAGAACATGTGAGTGCATTTGGTCATGAGGTGCGCACGGCGCAACAGTGCAAAAAGCGTTGGAATGACCTCAAACGCAGCGCTAAGGCTAAGCGTGCCTCAAATTACAACTTGACTCTGGTGACTGGCGGTGGGCCTGCACCGAAGGAGGAGGACCTCACTCTGCATGAGTCACTCGTTGCAGAGTTCATACCATCTGAATTGGTCGAAGGAGTGGGAGAGATGCCGACTTTGATGCCCAGTCCAGTGAGTGTTGATGCGTGTTTGTCGAGGACGTGTGTGTTTTACTTGTGTCATGTCTTGTGCATGACTGCCACTACATGTCACGTGTACATGGTTATGATGTGCGAGTAATGCAATGCTTCCCTGATGCAGGTCTACTCTGCTGGATGGTGGACATGTGGAGCAGACGGGTACTGTCCACATCACCACTTTTGCACCCTAGTCACATGCTGGTTACCAGTATGCCCCTCCGGTCCATGTTCCAGCTCACTGGCACTTCTGTATGTAGCGTGGGGTGACCTTCCTCTCAGCCCAGGAACTATGCATAGCATGATTGACGTGCATGTGTCCTCTGTCTGCAAGGGGGTAGCCAATGTAGGCATGCTCCCTTGCCCCTCAACCCCCTGCTCTGCACCCCAATTCCATTTTAGCACTGGTCTGCTACAATATTGCCCTTGGTTACTTCCCTGGTCATGCCTCCTGTGTACATTCTAACATCCAGCGGCCAATCTGCCAGACATATCCATTGAGGTACATCCTTAGTACTTGATGCAGGATGTCTCACTTGGACTGGGCAGAGGTCAGATGCCCCACAGGGACATGAGTGCCCATTCATGCTCCATGTGCATTTCACGCATGCCCATATGTGTCCATGACTGGATGATCACTGTTACACAAGTCCATGATGTCCCAATTGCATGGCATTTCATCTGCCTTCCCATGTCAACTGTGGCTCAGTACTGCGTTGCACACATGTTTAGGGTCTGACAATCTGTGTGGGTCACAGGCCTCAGCCTGTTTAATGGTCAATGACTCTGTCCAACTGGTGTAGTGTCTTCTTCACATTTGGGTGTACTCCAGAGGTTTCATCATGTGTCCTGCTTACTGTCCCATCATCATTTGCTGTGTTGTCACTTGACTCACATGATGCTGTTGATGCTAGTCAACACTGTCTGTCAATACACAGGTCTATGGTCAGCAGCCTTTTGATACCATGCTAGGCATCCCTGCTTTTGCACTTGGGGGAGGGGTGGTTTGCTTGTAGATATGCTACCCATTGAATGCACATTGCACGTGATGCCTGAAGTTGACGTTGCACTGCCTTCACATTTTCTGACACACACCATGAAGTCCTTGTACATGTAGATAGTGAGTAACATACATATTTGCTGCACTGCATAGACCCACTTCAGTGCAAACTGCCACCTTTCCACAGGTCTAATCACAGAAGCAATTTCAAGTTTACCCAGCATGCATGCCAGGTTCTATTTTGTGTGTCACATGTCTGCCTGATGTGTTTGGTGTCGGTGTGTGTGTGTGTGTGTGTAGTGTGCTTCTAACATGTGTAGTGACCTTTTTCCTCTCTATGTTTCAGGTGATGACGCAATGGAGCCGGAGGATGGTGTTGTCATGCCAGGCACAATGTTGTTATCACTACATCAACCCAGCACAAGTGGGGGTCGTGGGGTGGTAGGCCACGAAAACCCCCAAGTGCTACAGTCCATCTTGTCTCTGGCCGTCTATGAGTCCAGCCCTGATGAACACTCTGACGACCATGTCGAGTTGGATGAGTATCAGGTCCATATATCAGGGTCGAGTGATTCTGATGTGGACACTCCTCTGTCCGCGACACCTGCACTGAGGGGTCAGACAGTCTTGGAACCTCTGATGTGCCTGGGACATCACGTCGACGGGGGCATGTAGCCGTGCAGCCGCGGGCGGTGCCAACACAACGAGGACACCCGGTCCTTGGGTCCCGCAGGGGTCAAGCCCAGCAACGCGGTCGCCACGCGCAACCACTGTATACTGAGTGGAAGCAAGACATGACTGCCAATTCCAAACGCCAGGGGGTGGGCAATGGCGAACATCGCTGAGAGCATGGAGCGTGTGGCCCGATCCGTGCTCCCCCCTGCTAGGCAGGTGCTTCTCCAGCAGCAGGCGGCACGGTCCACAGCCCGCTCACTCAGGCTGGGCATGGCGGCCTCAGACAGGGCACGCCAGGCTGAAATGTTGTCTCTGCGTGAAGCAATTGCTGCTCACGCAGAGGCACACATGGAGGCCCTGAGGGAGGAGTATGCTTCCCTCAGATCCACCCTGGGTGTCCTTCTGATGTCCCAGAGGGAGCGGGCAGAGGAGAGGTTTGCACAGCTTGAGCATACCATCTCAGCTGAGCTACATGCTTGCCGGGAGGTGCAGCGGTTGTCCAGCCAGGCCTTGCAGGAGGAACTCTGTGTTACACGTGCTACCTTGCAAGAGGAAGCCTGTGTATCACGGGAGGTTCTGCATGCAGACCTACGTGTCATCCCCACACAGAACCAGGCTCACCCGTCCGGCAAACTGTGTGAGTTAGACCTTGCAGGCACCCAGACCACAGTGGGGGTGGTTGTTTCGTGCCACTCCTGCGCCTGTACACGGGAGCTGTGACAGTAGACATCCGCTCATGGTGCTTTCGCTGTGCGCTTAGCGCACACTGTTTGGAGATGTGTGCGCCAGCATGCGCCATGCACGGATTTGGCGCACGACCAGTGTGGAAAGTAGCGCAGCGCCTTCCTTGAATCGCACGTGTGCGCGTGCGCTTGCTTTCTCCCGCTTGCGCCTCCTTGCGCTGGGATTTTCGGCGCACGTTTGTTCCATGAATCAGCCCCTAAATGATAGCATACACAGATGGTATTCTTTTTTTTTTTTTACATAGCTCAGTTACATCACTACCACAATGCAGAAACGTCAAATTAAATACATATCGTACAAACATCAGGGTCACACAGTATCATCGTCCTCTGGGATCATGTCACACAACGGCCCCCATATGTCTTTGGGCCTACAAATCGATGGACGTGTGATGACAAACTGCTCTTCAGCTTCATTAACATATGTCAATTCCTTAAGAAACTGTTTCATAGTGGGCGGCCCAGTACTCTTCCACTGTTGTAGAATGCATTTTTTAGCCACTGCACACAAAACATTAAACAGTCTTCTGGTTCTTTCGGAACATTTGCGTATGTCTCCAAACAAGTATTTCTGCGGGGTTAGTGCAGGGGAGACTTGTGTTATTTCCTCTAACATCTCTGCCACCTCCTTCCAGAAACCCGCCACTATCGGACATCCCCAATACATATGAAATGCACCTGCCCCATCTGCCTTGCATTTGGGACATTCTCCCGTCACATCCGGTGCAAACCGTGCTACTTTGGCTGGAGTAAAGTGTAGTCTATTCATAATTTTTAACTGAATTAGAGGAAGGCCCGCATTCAGGGAGACTCGTTTGGTGAGTGAACAGTACCTTCCCCAGGTCTGGTCATCTATGGACATTTGCAGATCCCTCTGCCATTTTACTTTAACCATGTTAGTCGAGGGGGAGTGTGTCTGGACCGCAGCATATAGTCCCGAAATCCCCAGCCTGTCATTAGATGTTACCAACTGTACACAGGGATGAGTGGGGGGGTTCCTCGGGGAAGGATGACCAGCGTCTCTGAAAGGATGATCGCATTCGATGGTATTGAAGCACCCTAAGCGGACCCCAGCCAAAAGCTCTAGTAATTTCCTGCAGGGTCGCAAACCTCCCATCAACGAATAGGTCACCCAGCTTCATCTCCTCATTGGGGTCCCAGGCCTCCCGCAAGCCACTGTCATGTGTAGGTGGTATGCCAGGGTAGTTCCAAAGGGGGGTCTCCGGGTTATATGGGGACTCAACACCCAGTTTCTTAAATATGGCTTTCCACGCACCAACTGTACAACTCACCGGGTTGAACTCGCATGTGTCTTTATAGCATGTGTCAAATACCACAGACTTTATATTAGTATGGTGTGTGGTGAGCGTTTCTATCTCTGCGTGTGGGGGACCAGTAGGTTCATCATACCAGTACCTCGAGAATTGGGCTTGGGCCGTCTAATAGTATAACTCAAAATCAGGCGCAGCTATGCCTCCTGAGGAATATGGCTCAATCAGTTTTTCCCACCCTATTCTAGGGGTTTTTCCAATCCAAAGAAAGGTTGTCGCCATTGACCTAAGCCTATTGAAAAAGAGCCGGCCTGGCCATATGGGGATATTAACAAAAAGATATAGCAGCTTGGGTAAAACTATCATTTTAAGGACCGCTACTCTTCCATGCAGTGATATCGGGAGGCGGTACCATAGTAGTAATTTAGTGCTCAGGGCTTGGAGTGTGTTTTTGCGGTTGTCTGTGTAAAGCGTGTGTTTATTTCCTGAGACCACAATTCCCAGGTATCGAATGCACTCTGCAGACCACTTGAGTCCGCATGTAGAGTTGGGACACATGGTTGTCGGTGTAAGTGGGAATACCTCGGACTTGGCCTTATTTATGGAGTATCCCGAGTGGGCAGTAAATTCTTGAATCTCAGCCATCAGGGGAGCGATATGGTTTTCAGGCTCACGAACATACAGAAGGGTGTTGTCCGCGTATAAAGAGATCAGCTGGGAGGCCCCCCTTAAATTGATACCCCTATCCGAGTCTCTGAGCCTGATCGCAATCGCCATAGGTTCTATTGTCAGTGCGAACAATACGGGTGAGAACGGACAACCCTGCCTGGTGCCTCTCCCCAGCAGGAACAGATCAGAAATAGTTCGATTGGTCAGCACTCGTGCCCCAGGTTCCGTGTATAGCAGTTTCACGTATACAATGAAATGGGGACCGATACCAAACGCCTCCAGCACCGCCAACAAATAGGCCCATGAGACCGAATCAAAGGCCTTTTCGGCGTCCAGGGATATGGCCACTGCTTTCCTCTCCGGATCTATCTGAGCCATGATCCCAAAGAGTCTGCGGAGGTTGAGGGCCGTGGACCTGTTTGGGATAAACCCGTTCTGATCAGGGTGAACCAGGTTCGGGACCTCAGGCAGAATGGCCAACACCTTGGCAAATATCTTGGCGTCAGTGTTTATTAAGGAGAGCGGCCTGTAGGAGGAAATGTCCTGTGGTGGACGCCGGGGTTTAGGGAGCACAGTTATGATGGCCTCCCTCATCGTAGGGGCCAAGGTGTTGCTCTGTAGTGATTCCTCCCACACCTGCAACAGCACAGGGACAAGTTCTTCGTTCTTCGTTGAATTCCTTGTAGAATTACGCCCCTATTCCATCTGATCCTGGGACTTTATTGGATGCCAAGTCTTTAATCGCCTCGGCGATTTCCTCAGCTGTAACCGGCTGGTCCATGGCCAGTCGGGCCTCCTCGTTGAGTGTAGGCAACCTCAATGATTCCAGGTAAGTCTTCATTTTGGCGGGTGTTTTGGTATCCTTGTTACTATATAATTGCTGATAGAATTTAGCAAACTCAATATTAATTTCCTGTTACCCCAAAAGGACCTCCCCCTGTGGAGTCTGTATGCTAGTGATCCGGCTGGAATGTCTATCCTGCTTCAAGAGGTTAGACAGCGTCCTGCCAGCTTTGTTGCCCTCACCATATCTACGGGCGCGAATCTGGGCAGCCATGTATTGCACCTCCCTAGTGGCCAGCCTACCATATTTTTGCAAATGTATCTGCCTCTCGGCCAATGTCTCCTTGTCTTGTGTCAGAGTGTAAGCCCCTTCCAATTCCCCAAGTTTGAGTTCAGTTTGGGTTAGTTCGGCTCGGACCCCTTTAAGGAGTCCCACTGATTTGGACAACAGGGTTCCCCTCAGCCACACTTTCAAGGATTCCCATACCGTGGAGTATCTGTCAACAGAGCCTATATTTCTGTCTAGGAATTCTTCAATCTCAATGTGCAATCCTTCCACTACCCCAGCATCACAGAGCAACCCTCCGGGCATTCTCCATCTTTTGACAGGTCTGGGGGAGTCACGAAAGTCGATCTCAATCACAATCGGGGAATGATCAGACAGCGTGCGAGGCAATATCTCACACGCCTGGACCGCAGTAAGTGCAGCGGGGGAGACAAACCAGTAGTCAATTCTAGACTGCGAATCGTGCACGGACGAGTAGTATGTATATCCTCTACTTTCCGGGTGGAGAACCCGCCATGCATCTTCAAGGGAGAGTTGAGATAGGATATTGTGCAAGGTAAGAACAGTTTTGCTGGATGGCCTTACAATCGTACTGGACCTGTCTAACCTGGGGTTGAGAGCAACATTAAAATCCCCCCACCCAAATTATGGTGGACACATCACTGGAAGTGACTATCTGATATACATCGGTATAAAAGACTGGGTCGTCTATGTTAGGACCATACGTGTTAACCAGTAACACTTGTCGACCAGTGATCACACCCCACACAATGACATACCTGCCAAGGGGGTCGATTTTTTAGCCTTCCAGTGTGAATCCCACACCTGGGTGTATTAAGGTGACGACGCCTCTGGACTGGGATGAGTAATTCATATAGAACCTTGTTTTACCCCAACCCAGCATTATGCATTCATTAGTATTAACCATGGCATGCGTTTCTTGTAACATGACAATCTGGGCACCATGTCTGGTAATGTAGTTCGCCACCTTCCTAATTTTAGATCGATTGTTTAGGCCCCTAACATTCATGACAGTAGCTTCATTTTCAGACCGCAACCAACATTTACAGAGAAGTGATCGGATAACGTCATACATTGTGGCAATGCACCTCATGTGGAACATGCACTGTGCCAGCACCTCAGATCAATTGATAAACCGTTAACCAACAACCTGGTTCTCCCCTTCCCTTACCCAGACTGGGTTTCGTAACATGAAACCCACTGCCCGCTTCAAACTGCAGGGCTGCATAGCGACAACAACTTACTGAATTCCCCTCAACCAGCCCCCCTCCCTCACCGTCTCCCCCAACTTGACGATGTTCCCACAGCAACTTGTGGACCATTCCACGGGTGGTCATGTTGCCTCACATGGCCACCAACTCCGTCTCCCCCAACACCCCACCTGTTCATAAGATTGTGAGGCTGTTTGTAGTACTAAATAAACATAGGCTCGGACAGATTCATGCAACCTTACACCTCAATCAGCTGGACGGAGTCTGTTGTTCTGAGCGGGTCTGTCTTCTCTGGGAGGCAGGGGTATAGAGGATTCTATGTAAGCCAGGGCTTCGGCAGGGTTTTCAAAAAAGTGAGCTCTCCCAGCATGTTGAATCCTCATTTTTGCTGGGAATATTAGGGCATACGTGACTTGGCGCGCTTTCAAGAGTTTCTTTACAGGTTCGTATGATCGTCTGCTCGCTTGAACCGCAGCTGAGAAGTCTGGATAGATATGTGTACGTTTTTCCTCAAATTGAAGCGTGCCGGCCTCCCTAGCTAGTCGAAGAATCGTGTCTCTGTAGTTCAGGAGACGGGCAATTATCGTACGCGGGGGTGCCCCAGGCTTGGGGGCTGGCGCTAGTGTGCGATGAGCCCTTTCAATCAAGAAATGTTCTGAAAAAGCATTAGGACCAAATAAAGATTTGAACAGTTCCTCCAGTTTCTTCTCCATTTGGTTCCTCCCAAAGGATTCCGATACACCAACCACACGTACGTTGTTCCTTCTTGATCGGGATTCGAGGTCCTCACACTTGTTTTGCAATTTACGGACCGTGTCCTTGATCTGGGATATATCTTGGCTATGGCGAGCAATAGTGTCCTCATTGATGGATATTCTATTCTCAGTTTCTGTAACTCTAGCGCTTTCCTTGTCGATCCTGGCCATCATGGAGCCTATGGTCGCCACTATTTCATCTAGTTTCACATTTACTGCCAGGATCCCGTTCTGAACCAACATCGTTAGTTTGTCATCACGTTCCCCCAAATCATGTTCTCCAGACCCAACGGGTTCTGGGTGACTGTCCATCGTAGTATTCTGGCTCTGGGTGTTCGTGTAAGTGTCCATTGGGCCCTTCTTTCTGCTTCCAGGGGTCTTGGATGACTTGCCCGACCTGTGCGGTTCCCCCATCTTGGCGAAGAGCAGTGTCTGTCGTTCTCCAGGAGCGTTGGTATGAAGGCAATCCCCCCAGAGCTCAGCTCGTACAGGTAAGGGTGGAGGTTTAAATGCTCGTCAGCTCGGATGGACTGTGCTCTGCCACGTATACAGTGTATTATAGTATTATTGCCCAGTCGCGCTTGTAGCCTGGCGCATGCAGCGCACGTGTTTTACCGGCACGTATTCCGGGATCCAGGAGTAGAAGGCCCAGGGGCTGCCCCCCACGTCTCTCAGATCAATCAGGAGATGGAGAATCGCAATGCCAGGCCCGCAACCGAAGTTCAAACCCGCCCGCTCCCAGTACCTCAGAGAGCGCGCGACTGGATCAGGGCTTGTCCTCGATCCCGCTCCAGCGTCGCCCCAAGGAGGAAGGATTCCGCGCTACTCAGTTTTTATCTTCCGCTGCCCACAGTAGCTCGCAGCACGGCACCACAAGCCCGAACAGAGGGAGGGATCCACTGTTCCTCGCCGCCTCCACTGGTCTCAGCCAGGCCCAGATCGGGCGCAAGGTCGTCGCGTGAGTCTCCTCCCACTTGCGGCCCGCGGCACCTCCACAGCCCCGGCGCCCGGGTGAATACGCGTGGTTCCAGCCGCCGGATCACCACAGCGCTAGGTGGTGGTCAAACTTCACACGGCCGTAACTTGAAGGATTTAAGCCGTTTTTTCCCAGGATTTTCAGACGGTGTGCCCGGCCATGTTGTATGTTGGTGGAGCCGTCTCGCGGCTCTTAAAACAGCCTCCAAACGGATGTGTTTGATACTGATCTTGCGGTGGAGCAGGAGCACCGGAATCAGGCGGCCATCTTGATTGTGCGCAACAGCGTCCCCCCCCACCCCCCCCCCCCCCCCCCGACAGGTGGTATTCTTTAAGGATTTAGCAGAGTATATTAAGAACCCAGTGGTGGAATATAGGTATACACAAGCCCCTGAAGAAGTTCCTGATTTTTTTCACTTTGGCGTGTGAGTTCGGCAGCAGGTGTTCAGTCCTGTTGACACTGCAGAGGAGTTAGACCTGCTTTGGTGAACGCTATCAACTGCCTGCTGTGTGCTGTATCTTTAAGGCTTTGAAGCTGGTAAAGGTGGAGTCGGTAATGTATCGCTGACACGCGAGTTCTGCAGCAGGAGTTCAGTTAGGCTGAAGCTAGGTGACCAAAAAGACTTGGTGAATTTGGATATTTGCTACAATGGAATCCGGCTGTCCACGCACCCTACGTCAGCTGAGACTGCAGGACTTGATAATACCGGCTTGTTCGGCAGAAACTGAGGTGAGCAACATTTCCCCTGCAGTGTATAGTAACAAACTGCCCTCTCGGCTGTGTCCTTCTACGCTCTCTTTGAACACATCTATTATTGTTGTTGATATGGTGACTGCGGATGTGTAAATATTACAAGTCTGCAGTCTTGTTGGAGCGGCAACGGGGGTCATATGTTTGTCGGCTGCTGGGGTGGGTGAAAAGAGCGAGAAAGGTGAGTCTGTTGAGGAAATCATGACCATTGGTAGGCTCGCCTCCTATGTTGAGCCTCAGGAGCAGGAGCTGGGAGAGCTGAGAGAGAATTAGCAGGTGGAGGTGGAGGGAGAGAGTGCCCCCCTCAAGCTTATATTCAACATAATGGGAGCACAGGAATTAGCAACTCCACAACAAAATATTATATGCAATATTTCATTTTTGTGTGAAGTGAAAGGGCAAAATTCATTTCTGGCTGCCCAATTATTTCGGGATATTGCAGAGATTAAAGTGAGGCTTGAGCAACAAGGGAGGCTGAATGACTGCTGGAATGATTAAGCATCCCTTTACATCTTTTACAAGACCCAACACTGAAAAATGACAGAGGGTCAGTTACATCTTTGGACATGCTTTTAAGAACTCTGCTATCACTAAAGCAGGCTGGATCAAAAGAGACAACAAAACATTCTGCAGGCTCCCGTCAAACAACTGTAGATGTTGTATCCGAAACGCAGGTGAACTTTCAGGACCTTCAAGCCTCTTCCACTTCCTCGACCCCGAGTGACTGTTTTTTCTCCAAATATAAATGTACATGCCACACATCTCTCTGCTGCTTCTCCATTTCAACTACAAAATAACAATGTCGGCATTAACAATTTCCTTGGCCCCTTTCATGAAACTTTAAGAGACCATAAATGACAGCCTCAAGGACCAAGCCATTTTTACTTGCCAAGATCCATTCGAAACTTATTTTCTTAGAATCATTCACTTCCACTGTGCATAATAGACTAGATCGCGAAGCCAACCTCTCCCCTCAGTGGCAGGGGAGACTATGCAATATAACTAAAGGCAAAGCTGCAGATAAAAATCTTAAAATGGATTAATTAATGGAATCCTTTACGTGGATGAGAACTATATATGAAACAGGGAATTTGGGTGCTAATTCGCAGATTAAGGGTGTCTGTGAATCGCCTAGCTCTAGTTTACCTTTGGAGCCAGGTTCGAAAGTTGCTAGCCTTGCAATAACCCAGTTTAAATAGGTCCCTAAACCAACAGAGACATATAACATCTTATCGCTGCCAATTGAGGGCACTGATAAAGGGGCAACTATTGGCAGGGATGACACAGACAGGAGCCGACCCCTTCAAACGAAGGCCTGACACAGGTCCTCACCCCATGTGCAGTAGTGATGAATGATGAATTAATAGTCTCACTGGATTTATCTGAACAGTAGGATGAGCAGCATGCTCCTATTAAGGATTTTCCAATTGTTTGTAGACGGAAAAAGCAAAAGCAACTCAGTCCTCTGGTAAATTAACCTCAAAATAAGAAAAGAAATAAAAAAATATGCAACCAGGGAAGAGATTAAGATCTAATGATTCCAGGAGATTTCTTTTCTTGAAAACGGCTTCAGCCTTGGAACAAGATACCCCTGTTCAATTACAGGGGGGGGGTGGGGGAGGTGGGCTGGGCGGCGGGGACCATCAACTCTAAAAAAGGCCCAGAGAACCAGTCTATTTCCATGGACTGCCTTTCAAGAAAACGACTTTGGAATGAATGTCATATTCAATCTATCAACTTACTCTGAATGTGGCAGTGAATGCTTTGGCTGAATTTGAAGAATACACTAATAGCCCAGTGACTGAAATTCGCCCTCATTTTTCAAACTCTTTTGGCAATGAGCCTGGGGGAGAGAGCAACATATCCCCCCAGACAAGCGCCCAAAGGTCAGGCTGTAAAGGAAGATACATTGAAAAAGGCTCTTCATGAGTTCAAAAGAGATCTAAAAGTTAGCCCAAGGAAGAAGTCTAAAGATACAAATCTTGAAGTTAAGCGGTCAGAATCACATGGAGAAAGGATTGGGCCCATAAGAGTGACATTTAACTGTGCAAAGGGGCAGGTCAGGAAAGTTACTGAGGTGTTGGAGACACCTTTATTGCCGATGGAGAAGCAAGACTGGGCATGGATTGCTGGGGCATTAGCGGCTCCTCATAACAAATTGTATGAGGTCGAGGAAGATTAAGGGATGTGGCAATTGGGTCTTGGAACACTTGTGGCTTCTTGCATCTGTTTAATGACTGGAATTTTATGAAATCTTGAATTTACAAGAAACCTGGCTACGGTCAATCCCAATAGGTGATGGCTTTTCTGTCTATGTAAATCCAGCCAAAAAGGGAGCTATGGAAAGACCATACTCAGGGTTGGTGACACTGGTGAAAAATAGGCAGGGGTTTTATGTGTTAGAAACTAAGAATCCAAACCCTTTTGTCCAAACGTTGGTCCTGGAAAATGGAGCTGGGAGACAAATGAGTAACCAAAATGGGTGCAATATTTAATGTCTATTGGAACCCAGCAATGATAGAGTAACAAACCTTTGTTTATTGTGTAACGGATCTAATAGATGAAAGCTACATCCATCTGGAAGACTCATACATTATATGTGGAGACTTGAATATAAGATGTCTCGATGGGCAGGGCAAACCAGTGAAGATCTTGAAAGCCATTGCGGCCAAGCTTCAAGAAAGGGCAGAGTTATGACTGCGAAAAATAAATGAGAGGGATTTTCGCATGTTAAATGGTCAGACCAAGAGTGATATTCTTGGAAAATCAACTTGGTCCAGGGGAGATCAGACTGCTCATCTTGATTACTTCTTTGTGTCAGCCAATTTGGTCTATCTGGTAGAATCGCTTCTGGTTGTCCCTATGAAAAATAGTGATCATAGCCTTTTGAAGAAGACATGGAAGGCGGGGGGGGCTAGAGTAGCTGAACAAATAGCTGTTGACACCTTCGTCTCACAAGGGAGAAATAGACCGATAATCAAGTCGCATGATGTGACCTGTATCATAACCAAGTATAAGGAAAATCTAGGCAATGAGAAACCAGGCTTACACTATTCCCTTGTACTTCTTGAATTTGAAGACGTTAACAAGAAGCAGAGGAAACCCAATTCTCAGCCTAAACATACCTATAATAAAGACCTAGTTGAAGGAAGAAAACTCTTTCGCGCTGATATGAGGTTGTTAAATCGACTACCAATGGAGCACAGAGAACATTTGATAATGAGAAGGAAACAGCGCTATAGAAATTGGTTGCTCTCATTTAAAGTCCAAAGATTACAGCACAATGGTGAGCTAATGTTAAAGGCAATTTGTAAAAAGAAAGCATGCCATCTTTGGGAGTCGATTGACAATAACATAATCCCCAACCCGCACTTTTATCTAATGCAGTATCTGAGTATGGATGGGTTAACCATTTTAGAGCTCTGTTTGCTCCAATTAAATCTATAAAGGAGGAAAAAGAAATAGAGCCCCTGGGTGAATGGTCCTTTATCTTCGAAAAGGAAGATATTGAAAGCTTAATTACAAAACTGAGCTCCTTGCAAGCTCCAGGTCCAGACGGCCTTACCAATACTATGCTCAAGGAAGCCCCTGGATTATAGGCCGATTTTACCTTTCTTTTATTAAGGCAGGTGATGAGGGCAACAGAGGTGCCGAATTCCTGGAAATCTGCACTAATAGTACCCATATTCAAGAAGGGCGATAGGGAGGATCCTAAAAACTACCTGCCTATTGCACTCTTGGATATTTTGAGTAAACTCTATGCCTCTGTGATTTTGCGCCACCTGACTATATGGGCAACTGCAGCAGGCCGACTTGATCCCTGAGAGTCGGGTTATGTTAAAGGAGTGGGAACCAACTGAAACCTTTTTCTGTTAAATTTGTTAAAATTACGAGCTATCAAAAGAGGTACCAAAATGTATCTAGCATTTGTGGACCTAGAGCAAGCTTTTGATAGCGCAGATAAAGGTAGAAAAAATTAGAAGGTTGGAAGTGCCCTTGGGACCTTCTGCACGCAATTAAAGCACTTTACTCATACACTACGATGCAGGTCAGATTAAATTTGGAAGGACTTTTCTCTAAAGAATTCAACACATATAGGGTCTGAAGCAGGGTTGCCCCTTGGCTCTGGCCCTATTTCACCTATATTTGGCTGACCTGTGTGATAGTCAGGAGTCTGTGGATGCTCTATGAGGACGATTTGGTCCTTATTGACCAAACAGCCACAGGCTTGCAGCATAGATTGGACCAACTGCAAGGCTACATAATGAAAAAAGACCTGAAGATCAATGTAAAGAAATCCAGGATAATGACCTTGAATTCATTAAAAGGCAATCAAAAACGCATGTTTAAATGGTATATAATGACCTTGAATTCATTAAAAGGCAATCAAAAACGCACGTTTAAATGGTATGTGGGTCAAGAGAGATTGGAACGTATAAATTCAATTGTTTATTTGGGCCTCTGTATAAATCGAAGCATAAATTAGAATCCCAGGGACCTGGAATTAAGATCTAAAGTTAGAAGCTGGGCGGCCCAGGGATTAGCGTTGCATGTGAGATATGGTAAATTTACTACCTTACCAATTGTGACCTTCTTTAAGCAGAAGGCCATTCCGATCTTAACCTAGCAGAGGCTGCTTTAAATCTTTCATCGTGAATTTGGGAGGTACTGGAGGGCACATTCTGGAAAAGGGTTCTTCGCCTTTCAAAGGCACTACTATCTTTGTCTATTAGATACAAACTAGGCCTTCAATCACTCTATTCAGTGGCCCTCTGGAGGTTGCCGTCCTTGTTTTTCGAAAGTGCGCCACAGCAGATTCTTTTCCCCCATTTGAAATACTAAGAAACCTGAACAACAAGGATCCATACTGGCCGCTGGAGAGTTGTACGACCAAATGCATGAGTTGCTTAGATAGCTTCGAAACCTCAACTGAAATCTTGATATTAAATCCTGGTGAGGTTAAACAGAAACTCTGGCGTCAGGATTAGATGCATACTCAAGAGAAAAGAAAGGGATATAAACTGCAAATCTTAACAATGAAAGTTGATCTGTTAACACAGTCCCTAAATATCTAGCTAAATTTCCTTGCTCTTACCATCGTGCCCAATTAATGCGTTTGAACTTATATTAGGTATTGAGTATGAAAAAGCAGATTGATTCAGAAGACTCTGCTTGTAGGTTTTGTTTAAAGACAGGAATGATTGAGACAGTGAAACATAGTTGTATGCTGTAGTGGCTTGATACCCCTGAGAACACGCTGTTTTGGGGGATTTTGTCGACAATGTTAACATTTTAATAGCAGAGGAATGGTGGACTATGTTTTTAATGGATGAACACCCTCCTGTGAATTCTGCAGTCATAACATTTTTGGAAGAAGTTTTTAACTTGCAATAGAGATACTGTTTGGAATTTGTATTCTTTTTTTATTATTAATTGAATCATGCATTTTGGTATTTACATGGCATTGATTACATGTAATGTGATTTTGAGAAATATGAAAGGTTTGAAATAAACCAAGCCTAAATAATAAAATTACAAAATAAACATGTGCTCACTTAGCCGATTTGGAACTAAACATGTAGGGAAGGCTAAAAGGAAATTGTATACTACCTCTTTTTTTCTACAATTATACATAAAAGTGTCTGGGCTCCCTTTAGTGACAGTGTAATCTTTCAGCATACTGTGCAACAAAGGTGGTCCTGTCTCGAATATGGATGCACTAATCATCCTCAGAATCAATGTAAGATTGCACTAGGCACTTTATAGATGAATGTGTGAGAGTGAATGTGTATGAGCAGATTGTATTTATTAAGTTTGTAGTGATTTGATGTTTTGTTGCGAATTTACATTATTTACAATTTTCACATGTGTCTGTGTTTATACTGTTTTTATGTTTTACAGACAGGGTTGATGAATATGTGATTATTGAATTAAATTATATTCCAATGTACTATATGAATAATAATTAAAATATTGGATTACTAACTGTGCAGTTTGCAATCACGCTTCTGGGTTGTGTGTGGTATATAATAATTCATTTGACACAAAAGGACCAAGAAAAGGGTTTCAAGCCTGAGTGTACCCTTACGTATTCACACAATAGAAGATTCAGGTTGATCGATTATGTAGAGATATTTTCACAAAATGTTTAATTTTTTATTTTTAGTTCGCCCTCTACAGAGGTACTTGGAATTACTTTAAAAAATTGCTTCATAGATGAAAAAATTATTTTATTCGGTTTCTCTAGCCACAGGGTATAAAAAGGAGGTACAGATAGATATATTTATATTGTGTACTGATATTCCTTTTTTTTAATTAAAAAAAGGATAGTGTTTCAAATCTCTCGTATTTCTCTTCTGTTCTGATCTTTCTCATAATTTTCCTTAATTTTCAGAATCCAGTTTGGAAAGTTTTTGATGATTCCCATCTTTTTTGTGGGGAGTCATAAATCAGGAGGCCCGAATGAGTTTTAAATTCATTATCTACTCATCTGAGACTCTTCCTGATATTTGAAAAGATGGGAATCATCAAAAACTTTCGAAACTGGATTCTGAAAATTAAGGAAAAATATGAGAAAGATCAGAACAGAAGAGAAACACGGGAGATTTGAAACACTATCCTTTTTTTTAAAAAAAACAAAGGAATATCAGTACACAATAGAAATATATCTACCTGTACCTCCTTTTTATACCCTGTGGATAGAGAAACAGAATAAAATCATTTTTTCATCTATGAAGCAATTTTTTTAAAGTAATTCCAAGTACCTCTCTAGAGGGCGAACTAAAAATAAAAAAATTAAACATTTTGTGAAAATATCCCTACAGAATCGATCAACCTGAGTCTTCTATTGTGTGAATATATAATAATTCATACCAGGGGTACCCACTTGCGTTTAACCATGGGGTCTCTTTCTAGTGTTTTTGTGATGCTGGAAATCAAGACATTCAGAGAAAAATAACTGAACTGACCCTCTCCTGCCCTTGCTATCCCTGACAAATACTCTATCGTCCGGCATTACCGAGATTCCAACCTTTCCAAAGGGAGGAGGTAGGTGGAGATCGTCTTTATATACGAAACCACACTTGGGTTAAGAATTATCCCCAATCAAACCATGCCCACTTCAGAACTACTATCCATTAAATTACCAACCGCTCCATCCAGCACCATCACCATACATCTCATCTATCGCCCCCCACCACCACATTCAAAGACGATATTTCGCTCCTCCCATCATCTAACACCAAACCGAAATCTAAAGTTATCCTTCTGGGTGATATTAACTTGGGCTTCCAGGACCCCGAAGACCCAAAGGCCTCGGCCATTGCCGACACTATCTCTCAACTAAGATTCCTACATAGAATAACTGAACCTACACACAACAAAGGTCGAACCCTCGACTGGTTAGCTGACCTCAATTGCGACATTAGCATCCTGTCCAACACACCCTACGCATGGTCAGCCCACCAATTGATCTCCTTCACCATACAAGAAGGTATGCAACCTAACAACCAAATCCTGGCCCTACCTATACTTAAAAGAAACAAACGCAATATAACCATGGAGAAACTACTACCCTTGCTCCAGCCAATCATCAGCCGTACCACTACACTTACAGACCCCACTACCTTGGTTGACCTCTATAACCATACGTTAACTAAAGCCATTAATACGATAGCACCACTAAAACTGCGCAAATCTAAACCACGTGCGCATCTCAACTCATGGTAAACCTCTCATCTCAGATCCCTACGGAAACTGAAAAGAAACTCAGAAGTGCTATGGAAAAGTATCCCGTCTACAACCAATAAGGAGAATTTCTCATTAGCTTCCCTTAACTACATAGAAGCCATTGTCCAAGCCAAAAAAAGACAATTATAACTGCATCATCAATGCCAAATCAAGCACCAAGGAACTCTTAAACATTTTGAAAGAGCTTGATTTTCCTGAATCTTAATGATAAGACAGTTGCTCCTTCTTGGGTCTCCCGCTAAACTGAACAAATTAGATAATCAATTTACCTCTTTCAACATTGATGGCAACAGAATCAAAATCTCCAAAGATGTTAAAACATTATTTAGACTCGGCTCTCACATTAATAAGACAAATTAACGCTATTGCATCCTTCTTTGCCTATACCTGCAAACTTATCACTGCCTGCAGACCATTCTTAACGCCTGCAAACTGCATCACTTTAGCTAGGGCCTTAGTCCTATCTAAACTTGACTATTGTAATGCACTTTATTTAGGAACTACCCAACGGAAACTAAATAAGATGCAAGTCATAAAAAATAATGCCATCTGGTCAGCTCTGAATATCCCAAGAACACAACATATCTCTGAAACCAGGGGTAACCTGAACTGGCTTGCCGTCAAGCAAGGAATTGCACTCAAAACCCTATCCCTTACTCACAAGTGTCTCGCCAACGTGGCAGCCCACTATCCAACAGTTTCAATCACAATTTACCAGCCCGCCCAACCAGAACGTCTCAGACTCACTGCATTAAGATCTCCTGGTTCAACTTACAAAGAGCAGGAGGGCTTAGCTTCCCTGTCCTAGCAGCGAAAAATTGGAACGTACTTCCCGTAACACCAAAATCAGAACCTTCATACCACGTATTCAGGAAAAATATCAAGGTTTGGCTACATGAGCAAGAACACACCTAATCCCATAATACTGCCTACCTTGCACGGTTACATCTGACACTGCACTGTTCCCTTTAACTTTGTACTGTTCCCTTTCACACTGTAACCATTATATGCATCAACGTGTTCCCTATTCAACTAGTGTCTTTTCGTGAAATGTATCTGTATATATGTAACCAGCCATTATCCTATCACACTCAAATGTATATATGTAACTTTGTAAAAGGTGATAATGTAACTTGTAAGCTAAGCGCCCAGATGCCTCAGGGCTTGGAACGCTCTACAAATAAATAAACTAAACTGAATGTTAGGACTTGTCAAAGTTGCTAATTGAGTTTGGAAAAAACTGTGGCTATTCAACAGACCAAAGTTAGACTTCTGGACAACCTGATCAACCAAGTTTTAATACAATTATTTAACTTTATTATGTCTCAAGTCTTTTATATTTAAGCTTTGTAGTCCTCCCCCGGGCCATAAATGGCCCAGGACCCAAACTGATGCCCAAACGAATCAAGTGTTTTAACGAGGGCTCATAGATATTCAAACCCGGTGTATCCCAATGGGGGGTGGTGGGTTATACAGCTATTAATACCCCATCACAGGCTGTTCCTGTTCGTTTCACACAATGCCCAGGGTTACTAATGTGAGAGGAAAAGCAGGCTGCAGTGGATGCATGGTAAAAGAGCTGGTGATGCGTACAAGAAGCAGGCATTCAGCCCTGAAGGAGGACCGGCGTTAAGCGGACAATGGAGTGGCTCAGAACGGCCATGCGGGCAGAGGAAAATGGTGGTGGGGTAACAGCAAACTGGTACGCTCTGGGCAGGAGTGAGACTTGGCTAAAACTCCCGACTCTATCAGGAAACTGAGCCTGAAGTACAGCTAACAAAATTACCAAGTCACTCCCTGGGGTTCTTATAAAAAAAATACCTCACTGACTAGAAGAACAGAATAACACAGACCTGAAGGAAGCTGGACTTAAAAAAGCGAATGACTAATTTCTGTCTTTTACCACTGGATACGGGCCAGAATGGATTTAGCATCTTTGATTCAGGATTCAAGTGGTGGAGATGCACGTATATGAAATGTACTACAGGCCATGTAATATGGAACTACACGCTAACTGACACAGTGTTGATATTCATTGATATTGACCAAGACGTCCACTTTGGCTCTACGGGTAAAATTCATGAAATATATATAACAGTTAAGACACATTTGAAAAAGCGTGTCACTATGAAGAAAATCCATGAACGTAGAACAGGCATTGGATTATGGAGACATACAATCATAATATACAAAATTAAAACAAATATTGAAAATAATATGCAACAAATACAATTATAAATACCTTATTAGCTGCTTCTAGAGAGCTGATGAGACTCTGAAGCTCTTCTTTATTCATTTCTATAGAGATTGGCTCAATTTCATTATTTTCTCGAACATCCAAATCAAGATTCACAAGTGGCATCTGGAGAGCGGATATTTTATCACTGGAGAGTGCAAGCTGTATAAAATAGGAGTAAAACAAAGTCAACATTACATTTGTTTCCCTATTATGACAATTATCTGTGATTCCACAAACTATGCATACTAAAGCACCTATAACACTATGTAGGATAGCAATTCATGAAAGTGCTTTTGAAAAGTCACAAATGGGCTGCAATTTTGTTTTCAGCCACCCGACTGTATTCAACATGCTTAGCAAACAGATTCCACTATTAAATATAAATATACAATACTATGCATCTTGGGGTTAAGTTTAAACAATTGAAAGCCATCTACCAGAGGGACAACAAATTAAATGGCCACTAAGCAGAATTACTTTGGTGTTCATTTTGCAAGCTCACCCAACTGGATTCCATGTTTCTAATACCAGGTTTTACAGACATTCCAGAAAGGTGTAGGAATTTTGAGGTTTGGTACGAAGGTTGGGTACTACACGATTAACCAAATACTTGTTGTACAAAGGCAATATAATTTCCACCATTTACGGTGCTGGTACGTGGAGATATTCTCTAGCACAACAGCTAGAGGTAATAAAAAACGAATTCCTTAGAAAAGATATGGGCCAACCTATGTCTACCTCTTTGGGTCGTCCAACACACTACTTCATGCCTCATAACGGGAACTAAGAGATTTGACCACATCTCCCCCCTCCTAGCCCTCCTAGGAGAATTAATCTTACTCCCCATTACAGCTAGGATACTCTTCAAAAATACCTGCATCACATAAGGCAACTACTGGCAAACATCATCCTACCTAGCCATAAAACTCATGGACTCAGGTGGGACATGCCGCCACTAGAAGTTAGGCTCAAGACTAAACTGTCCTGCTAAGAGAAAATTATGAAACAGGGCTCATCTTGCCTCACCCCCAGCCTACTGGAACACCATCCCTGTTGCAATGTGGATCACTCCAACACTCAGATGAGGAAGGAACTCAAGTCCCTGTGCTTCGAGAAATTCCTTAGGAGTTGCAGGTCCAAAGTGGCCCTGGGTATATTCCACACCTGTAGTATAGAATTTCCAAACTACTAAAACCTTAAACGTCCCCTCAACCGATATCATTTAACTGCAAATTATTTGTACAGCAGTCTGCTATTTCCTAGCTAGGGTTGCGCTACATAAACCCCACACTTTGGTTCATATGCTACATCTGGAGTTGGGTTTCAGTCACCTAATAGTGTCCTTAGTATAAGTCTTTATGGGAGACATTGTTTATGCCCATTGATTATTTTGGTATTTATTGAGCATGGACCTAGCTTCGGGAAGCAGCGGAGCACTGCACACATCAGTGGGTTAATAGTATTATGTGTAAGAGGGCCACGATACAGCAGGGCTATGCGAAGTTACAGTTAATCAACCTTCACCCAAAGTTAGGTTTATGGTGAACAGTCCGGTCTGGATGTGGGTATGCACAGTGTTATGGAAGAGGAATTGTGCTTGAAGTTGAGTGGCTAGGGCTCTTTTGAGGATCTTGCCAGTAAAAGAAAGTTGTGGGATGGTCGAAAGTCGCTAAGGTCATCGGAGTCCAGTGTTGTTTGTTATTTGTTTGCTAGTATTTGAATGGTTTGGAAGGTAGTGGAAAATGTTCCCGGGGTGGGTAGAGTGCTTCTGTGGGGAGTTAGTATGTATAGTATATATTGTAAACAAGATAGATAGGAGATTTGCTTGGAGTTACATTTTTATAAATGTTATACTGATGTTAATGTATGGAAACATTACGACTTGAAAATGTGTTTTGAACATATTTTTTTAATTTACATGTATGTCTTCATAGAACTGATTTTTCTGATGCAGATTCTTTCTGAAATAAAAATAGTTTTTCAAACACAATACAGTACTTCTAGATAAGACACTGTAAATACAGCTATTTTTCCAGTTTTGTTTTCTTTATGAAATGTTGTAGCCATCTATGCTAGATCATTTAGTCATTTTTTTTTAAATCCTCTTTCACAACAACAAGCAAACGTGTTTAGATACTCAGACTCATGCCCTCCACCTCCCACCTAGTGTATCGCAGGGACAAGATCGTCATTCACCACTCCTCGATAAACTACAGAAATAAATTCTACAACTTGAAGAGTGCATAAAGAGAAATGTATGCAGACCAGACTGTCATTATCGAGCCTTCTACTGCATATAGCGGACATGGTTGAAGTAGGTTCTTCAGTGTGAAAAAGACAATGGCAAAGACAAAGGCCCTCGTTACGAGTTTGGGGTATGTCCGGCGCTAATTCTGCCTGACAGAATTACTGTTACTGTAGTGGTGTCCGATGGAATTAGCACTGAGGGGAAATAGCGTCATGCTGAAAATGTGAAGTTCAGTGGTGGCCATTTTGAAAAAATACCATCTTGAGTCACCCATTGCCTGTAGCCATTCATAGGCAGAACTTGTGGCAAACATGTTGCAGGACAAAGGCAAGGGAAAGGTGTCAGAAATGTGCCAGAGTATGCGAATATTCAGTGAGCCGGAGCTGCAGGTCCTTGCTGATGAGGTTGTGAGCCATGCAAGGGAGCTGTTCAGGTCAAGCCGACAGAAAAGCACAGGCCAGAGGAAAAATGCCATCTGGTCTGCCTTAAGGGACAAGGTGTTGGCAGTTGGCACCATACCCGGTGACAACGAGGAGTCATCTAAGTGGGAGCAACCAATCAACTCGAGGCTGGCGAGTATAAATGACACCACTCTAATGACAATGCATGACCTCACTCCCTAGCCTATGCACGTGGCAGTCGGCATAATCAGATGGGTACAATCCGCAGGCCAATAGCCTACCAAATGGCATTGTGCATGTGCAATCGTAGGTGGAACGGCATGTCCACATAGAAGTTTACCATATCACATACAGACATGTGACCCATGCAATCATTAGGCACCGCCATCAGGGCAGGCCATGGCTATGGGACAACTGTGACCCTCTTGTGTCCACATCCATCATCGAAACACTCAAAAGCCAATCAACCCACATAGGAAACACCAATGACTGGCCCGACACGTGTTAATGACATTTGAGCAAACCATCTGCCAATAAGGGCCTGCATATGAGGCTGTGGAAAGTCCCTAAGTCACTCCACCTTAGTCCAACCTTGGAGGGGCAGTGCATGCTACCCAACTACCTACCCTGCCCATGTCCCCTGCTGACCCCACTGGGCAATCCACAGATGAGGCTTCACACATAAATTGCATGAAAAACAGCCCTGACAGAGGCCATAAGCGCAAAAAGTACTGTACACATTCTTCAGTACATAAACCCACTGAAAACCCATGTGTCGCATGTGATGCTGGAAATGCATTGGAGGGACAGGGCCTCCATGTCCTTATTTTCTGCACAGATGTCCAGTGGGACCCCTGGCAGTGCAGCTGTTCCTCTTTTTTGTCATGGTGAACAGAGACACTTGGCCTACCCTTATGGCACCCATGGGTGGGGGTACAATTCTGTACCCGTAATGTATGTTTTTAGTGACCTTTGTGATGCCCACAGAGCAGGGTATGGACTGGTGGCAGTTTAATGCTGATGTGACAGGTGCTCTGGATTTCCTCCACTTTGGGATGCCTATGCCCTGCCATAGGAATCAGTGGATTCCTGATAGAAAGCAAGATGGCCCCTGGGGCCTCTTGGTTTCTATTTCCTGTTACCTTGTTTTCCCAAAGTCCTGGGAAGCCCTGACTCTGTCCCTTCCCCTGTCTGTTGGGTGGAGGAACCATATATAGTCTTGTGGGGAATTCCAGGGCAGTCTGGCTGGAGCCTGGCCAGTGACTGTATGTTGTGGGTACACCGTTGGAGTGTGATCTGTGTGAATAGTACGTGACCAATATGCATTCTATGTTATGGTTGTCTGGTTTCTGTGTGTGTGACACAATGAATGAAACAGCCCTGCCTGGAACTGACATGAATGCAGTGTGGTGTGCTAAAAGGCTGGGTGCTTGCCGCAATCCACATTCCTTGTTATGGGTGTCTGGGTGGAAATGAATGGCCTGAATGCCTGAGAGCCCGATTGGCTGCCTGCTTGAATGAATGCCCTTCTGTGTGATTTGCTAACTGAGCCGGCTCAACCAGAGTGAATGAGGGACAGATGTGTATATCTGTGGACCTCTAACTTAGCAATTTGTTCAGAAGCTGAAGTTGAAACTTGAAGCTCATCCTTGAAGCCCAGCTGGAAGAAGAAGTATTGCTATTGCATTTCCTTCAACAAAATCTAAAAGCTGTCGAGTCTGTAGAGGACTGATCCGAGAGAGGACCTGGCAAGGAGGCCTCTCCCCGTGCTACAAAGGACCATCGTGCAAAAACCTGCTGGTCTTCATCGAGGCACCCTAGAAGCCAGTCCAGAAAGGCTGTCGACTGGAGAAGAGGTCTGCCGAGAATCCTGAAGAGAAGCACCTGGACATCAAGTCCACTGACGTCGACCTGGGTTGGGAAGATTTCCGTGACCGCTGGAAGCTAAGTACAATCGTGTTGCCCAGAAGCGGGGACTCCTTGACGCCGTGCTACTCGATGATGGGAGCCGCGAAAGATCCCCCTTTGCCTAAGAACATTTGACAGTGGGCTCCATTGCCATCACCGTCAACCACTTTGTCCCGCCGGAGAAAGTGGAGGTCGGCTGCAACTGGGGAAAGTCTTCTGATGCGTTTACCGCCACCTGAAGCCCACAAAGACGTCCAGAGGACACTGACAAAGTGAAGATCCGAGGTCGAGCTCGCTGTCAAGTCCCAATCGCCGAAGCTATCCAGAGGTACCTGTTGCAGCTGCAGCACCGACAGACCAGAGGACTGCCGAAGCAACTCCCAACACCTGATGCCGGCTGCTGGGCCTACATACATAACGGAGTCTTCTTTGCAGCACTGAACACTTTGCATCAAGGTGCACCGCACGCCTCATCTTCCCAGGACTTCCACGAATGATCGTCGATGAGCAAGGTGAAGGTCGAAGCTCCTGTCCCGACGCCAGTGCTCCACTTTTCTTCAAGGATCTCAACACTCTGTGGCTCCTACTTTAGAGGGAGTCCACCCTCGAAGGATTTGTCAATGAACCGTCGAAGAAACTCTTCCATCTCAGGTACATTGGGGTGGTTGAACTTTTTGACCAGGAAGAAAGACTTATTAAACATTTATGGACTGGGCTTGTTAATACTTTTATTACAGGTTGCCCAGGTGGGGGGATCCTCACTCAGAATTGCGTCTCTATAGCTAATGAAAGCATTCTGCCATTGTTTAACTTAACCTGCCTTCCTTCCTTAAGATCTATGTTGATACACCTTGCTGTATGGTTTGTATGCCACATCTTTTTAAATGCATCTAAAGGTAAGTGTGGTACCCCATAGAAACTGTATATATTTGGCATATTAGAATTACCAGAGTACAATTGAATTGTGTATATACCTCTGAACCTTATTTTTATATAGAAAACTGTGTTAGCACATGACAGCGGACATTCCTTTGTGGGGGCTTGGGGACTCACTGTACTTAAGAACCAGCCTGCATCACCTCCTGAGAGCTTAAGCCTTGGTTGCTCGTCCATAGCTACCATAAACAGAACCTTGGCTGGGGTGCTCTGTGCCTCTGCTCTGCCACGAAGAGGACAGACGTACAGATACCCCCCTCCAGTCTTCACACGGCAGATCCACCATAGTGCAGAAGTGTCTTGCATGCCATGCCATGTATAAGTACGTATGACTGACTGCATTTCATTCATCACCCAACAGTTTCACAATCCATCCAGAGAGCCGAATCCGGCCAGAATACATCACAGAGCACTTCCACAGGCTCAAGCACCTCAGCCTCCAACCTGCACCCTGCAGCCATGCACAGGAAGACACCTGGGAGCGAAACCCCTGACAAAAGCAGCAGCATGCCAGCTGCACAAGAAAGCCACACAGACACCAGACAACCAAGTCTGGCAACTGATACCACTGACAGTGTTGCTGATGCAACTGCTGCCCCACCTCCTGGCGCCAGTACAGTCGGCACAGCTGTTGTACCTGCAGCCCTCCTGCTGCCGAGGCCGCTACTCTACCGGTCCCCGTTGAGACACACGAGGACTCCTATACCACCTCAGCCACCCATGAAGTGATGCAGCCAACTACTCACCTCCCCTGACCTCCACACACCCCTGCCTTGGTCATCGATCCAATGCCTCCCGCATCAAGTCTCTGACACAGGGACCGATGAGGATGGCATTACAGCATTAGATGCAGGTGATGAAGTGCAGGTCACCTTTCATATCCCCAGCCCTCTACCCACCACTGAGAGTGTGCCACAGAATTCCCTGGATGTTATATGGAGGAGGCTGAACAATGCATGGAACTTACTGAGAAAATAGCTGAACTGCAACTCCAACACGGTTCTGTGGCAACTGCAGCTAACCCTGTTGTGGGCCAGAGGGTCAGGGTGCTGACAGGGGCAATCTCTGCAGGTGCAGAAACCATGCAGAGTACCCTCCTCCTCACTCTACAGAACATCCAGGGACATGATTCTGAGGATTCCACCTCTGTGACACGCACAGAGGGATCACTGCCTAGCATCCCCCATTGCTAATCTCTGAGGAACATGGCGTACACATAGCCAGAGTAAGCTACCATGCCCAAGAGGCAACTGAAATTACACTTGTTTTGACTTGACATTCATACTGGGCACAAGGGATTTGGGAAGGCATGGGTGTTGTGGATTGAGGGAGGTGGGAATTAATGGGTGTTAAATTCACTACAAAATACATCACATGTACACTTGAATAGATGTGAGGACAATGATTTGTGAGTGGGTGTGAGAAATGTAATATATGGGTATGTACAAATGTGTGAGGTAAGTGCTATCAAATGTGTTCACAAGAAATTGTCAATGAGTTCCTGTCACACAAGACAGCCATCCCTGCCTTTTCCACACACACTGTGTGTCTGCAATTGATCCTTACCATGTGTGGCGTCATCCTCTGAGGGAGCCATGCCAACATCTGTGGGCAGGACATGTCGCCCGATATACATGTTGTGCAGTATGGCACACACTACTATTTTCCCCACCTTCTCTGGTTTATAGATCAGGGCACCTCCTGTCAGTTGGAGATACCGGAAACATCTATTTAGTAGTCCAAATGTTCACTCAATCCCACTCTGGTCCCAATGTGTGCCTCGTTGTAGGCCTCCTATGGTGTGCATGGATTGAGTACAAGTGTCATCAGCCACAACACCTATGGGTATCCAGCGTCACCTGCCAAGGGCATAGGTGTCGTAAATAGAAATATGAGCATGTGTGGCAATTGGTCATGGCATATTGATCAGAAGTCTCTTACTCTTATTTATGGCGCATTGGGGAACCCTATTGTTGTCTATCCCTACAGTATTCAATCTCTCATGTACTACCAGGGAACATGAAAAGAACAAGTTACTTACCCCTGGTAACGTTCTTTCTATTGGATGTTCCTCCCACGTATTCCTCATCTTGTGATATATCTCGCCAGCTTTGCTGCTTCAGAAAACATTTTTGGCAGAAGGCGCTGTATGTGATGCCGTCGCATTGATGTCCCTTGAGGGCCTCGTCGAGCATCAACGTCATCGTCAGTATAAATAGTGCATGCAGCGCCCGTTGGCTTCATTTCTGTTTTTCCTTTCCCCTTTTTCGAGGAATTAACCAGGCGTACCCAAGACCGTAGGCTCTCAGAAAGCACAGAGTGTAATACACGTAAATTGTACAGCGGGGTAGGCTGGGAGGGTCGATGAGGAATACGTGGGAGGAACATCCAATCAAAAGAACGTTACTAGGAGTAAGTAACTTGTTCTTCGAATGGATTGTGTCCTTCCACATATTTTTCATCTTGTGATAGACTCCCAAAGCAGTAACCATTTTGTAGGAGGGAGAATCAATTAATTTAATCATGGACCGAATGGAGAACAGCCTTTGCAAATAGTCCTCCTTGAATGGAGGAAGAATCCAAACAGTAGTGTTTGATAAATGTGTGAATGGATGACCAAGTGGCTGCTGAACAGATGTCATTTATTGGGACACCCCTTTGTAGAGCCGCAGAGGTTGCCATGCCCCTTGTAGAATGAGCCCCTAGGCCTTCCGGTGGGTCCTTTCCCGCAAGTCTATAACATTCTCCAATGGCCACTATGATCCACCTGGATATTGTTTGTTTGGTGACTACCAGGCATAATTTGGGGCCAGTATACCCAATAAAAAGTTGACTATCCTGTTGGAATTTAGCCATTCTTGAAATGTAAAAGCTTAGAGCCCTTTTTGGGTCTATTCTCTGTAGTCTCTCCTCTTCTTTACCCGAATGAGGAGGAAGATAGAAGGTTGGTAGCGTTATCTTCTGCGACAGATGGAAGTCGGAGACTACCTTCGGTAGACAAGATGATTTTACCCTGAGGATGACTATCTTTATAGAAAGTAGCATGAGGAGGATTGCAAGAAAGAGCCTGCAACTCACTTACCCTGCAGGCTGATGTTATTGCGATAAGTAGGCCTGTTTTCAATGTCAGGAGCCTTAAAGGACATGAATGTAAAGCCTCGAATGGGATAAATGTCAGGCATTTTAATACACGGTTTAGGTCCTAAACAGGTACATTAAACGGAACTGGAGGGTATACATTAGTAAGTCCCTTTAGAAATTGTACAATCAAGGGGATTTTAAAATAGTAATCCTCTTCTGAGGAGTGCTTAAAAATGGAAAGCGTTGCTAGGTATCCCTTAATGGTTAATCTGGAGCCCCAAATTGGGTAAATGCAATACGAAAGAAAGCACCATAGGTGTGCCACAATGTATCCACATTCTTATCCCTGCACCAGTTGCTGAACTTAATCCAATAGCACTGGTACAAGAACTTGGTTGCTGGCCTTCTGGCCGAAAGCAAAATCTCCATTACGTCATCCCGGAGGTCCCAATCCTTGCATCTCAGCCTCTCAGAAACCATGCGTGAAGGCTGAGTGTTTTGACCTCTGGATGGAAAACCTGATCTTCCTCTTGCGAGAAAAGATCCTCTCTTTGTGGAAGACGTATTGGAGGGCAGATGGACATGTCCAGAAGGTCCGGGTACCACGTCCTCCTGTCCCAATCCGGAGCAATTAGGATAAGGGATTTCTCAACCTCCTGACCACATGAGGAATGACGGGGATCGAAAGAAACGCATACAGAAGTGGAAATTCCCTGTCAACCACCAATGCGTCTCCTCAAGCTCCTCTTGGGGGAAATTCCCTTAAACAGTACAGCTCGCACTTCCCGTTGCCACTGGACGCGAACAGATCCACTTGAGGGGTTCCCCAAAGCGTGAAGATCTCTTGAAAGACTTCCTGAGCTAGTTCCCACTCGTGGGAGACTGTGCTCTGCCTGCTCACAGCGTCCACCGCCGTTTTCTGCTCTCCGGCTAGGTTAACTGCTGATAGAGAGATTCCTTCTTATATTGCCCAGAACCAGAGCTGCACTGCCTCTCTGCACAGTGGTAGTGACCTTACACCTCCTCTCTTGTTGAGGTAGTATATGGCCACTGTGTTGTCCGTCATTATCAGGACATTCTTTCCCCATACAGAGGGCAGGAAGCCCTTCAGCGGTACTCTGATTGCCCTCAGCTTTAAAAGGTTGATGTGTAGTTCTTGTGTAGGCTTGCCAAATTCTAGTTCTGGCGACGTGTCAAGACCACTAGCCAACTGGAGAGAATCATAAAGGTCTCTCATTTTGGACTCTTCAGAAATAAGCTCTTCTAGCATATTCTGAGTGCCAAATTGTAACCCAAAAGGAGGGGAATCCTCTTCAGAGGGGCGTTCCTCCTCCCAGATTGAAGATACAGACTTAAAAAAGTCTTTCTTCGGAACAGGTTTGTAAACCTTTTCTTGTATGAGCAAAGGCCTCGACAAAGTCGAAGTAACCGTCGACGGTGTCGAAGACGGCTTCGGAAATGGCGCTGGTTTACTCGGCATTGCCTTCGACTTCGGCGTTGAGACATCTGACTCCGACAGAGTCGACAAAGTCATCGAGTTCTTCAACGCTTTGTGTTTCTTCGGTGGTACCGAAGAAAGACTTGTTTCCTGAGTCGATACTCTCGGGTCGAGAAACTTCTTGACGCATTGCCAGCTTTATGTTCGGTTTCGAAATAGTAGCCTTCAACTTCCCTTCTTTCAAGGGGGCTGGCCGCATTCTCAAAAATATGCATCATCTCTGATCTATATGCATACCACTTTCTTGGGGAATCAGATTTGTCGGGCATCTGATTACCTCAGTAGAGTAATCCGATGATGAAGAGGGAGACCTGTGACGTCTCTTCTTTGCCTTCTGTGAGGAAGAAGACAAAGACTGCCTCGATCGACTCCTCAATCGGGACCTCTTCGATTTCTTGCGTCAGGAGAAGTCTCTAGACCCGCCAGGATTTTTCTCTTTCTTCACAAAGAAGACTTCGTAGCCACCCTCCCTCACTGCCAGTTTACCTCTGCTCTCCCTGGGAGCTTTCTCTGTCATGGCTTGACTGGACCCGCAGTCGTCGGTACGGTGCCCGGAGCTCAGACACCACAGGCAGATGCAGTGAGGATCCATAATAGATATTTTCGACCCGCAGTTGTGGCATTTTTTTTTAAACCATTTCGAAAAAACTGCCAACGGGCACTGCATGCGCTATTTATACTTACAATTACATCGACGCTCGACTGAGGCCCTCAAGGGACATCAACGCAATGGCATTGCATACAGCGCCCTCTGCCGAGAGAACATTTTTACCGAAGCAGCAAAACTGTCGTAATAGACTATCACAAGATGAAGAATACGTGGGAGGACACAATCCATTCAAATTGTCATTTTGGGAATCACCCTTTCACTAAACCACCAGATGAAACAGTCATACACTGTAACAGGATTAGCAATTTTCACTTTGTCAAAGTCCTATGCATGTACCCGAGGGGTGTACGGGTCATATTGTGCACTTTGTGTTAGCATTCCTGTTCTCATGGAATACTATTCATGATTTGCAGCATACATGCCATCGCTGCCTGCCAGTGTTGAGCTATCATTGTGCATTGGCAAACTCTGCCGTTGCCTGTGTAGGTATGATTTCCCTATGCAATGTGGTACCTGTAGTTCACTCTGACTATTTTGGCTCATGCTTTACGCTCATGCTTTACTCTCATGCTACTGTGTTGTCGTGCTTGTCCTGTGGTGTAATGCTTCTTATGTGTTCTTTCAGAGGGTAGGCCCTTCATGCACAGGACTGTAACTGGGAATACATTGACTTGTCTCTCCCTCACCCCCCCTTCTGGATCAATTTCACATGTGACGCATGTATGTGATGTGTGATGGCACTTGAATGCACCCAGGATCTGGGTCTGTTGCCCTCTGTGGGTCGCCATGAAGGCAGGCAGCGTGCTGTACCACAGGACCATGGCACCATGGATGGAAACTGGGAATATAAGGAACTCATGGTGGCAACAGTAAAGACAGAAACATGTAATCACAGTTCAAGGGTGTTTATTGATTTTTATAATGGGTGACAAATACCTAATCTAGACCTAAATCTAAAATGGGAGCAAACTACGACCATCAAATAATAATAAGGCAGTCCTAGTGGCGCCTTGCCAAATAAAAAAGGTCTATACTAAAAAAAAAAAGATTGCCAATTCCTTACTGCTAAATTACAAAAAGAGTGTGGGATAATGTTCACCAGAAAAGAAAGAAGTGCTCACAAAAATGAAAGTCAGGATGGCAATGCTGGGTCTCCCTTCCCTACGTTTGAAGTAAGGGACAAGGCGGGACTCTCAAGCACAGCACACTCCTTGGTCTCATCAGCACGTGGTTCACAGTTTAGTTTAGCAATATCAAAAACCTTCTTAGGCTAAGTCCCCTTTTTGCAAAGGTCTCTTGCCTTACAAGGCTGGCTGATGAAAAGAAACAAAATCAGATAAGCAAAACGTTACTTCTGTACTTCTCATACCTTAGGAGATTGCTCTTCGCCCCTTGGATCTCCCTGCGCCGGGCTCGGATCCTTCTTGCAACTTGGGCTTCCCTATTTCGGGTTCACTATGGCCTTTCTTTTACACAGTTCATGTATTTTAACACAGTTCATGCATTACTCATTTTCATCCGAAAGCAAGGTTTCCCTTTATCCTAGCTTTATCTCAGCATCCCTCGGTCGGGTTCACATTTGCCACATTTCATAGTTCACAACCTTTTTGGAAAGCAGGGTTCCCTTCCCCTAGCTTTCCTCTGGGCACGGGTCAGAGACTTTCGATTGTATAAGGGATTTGACCTAACCCTTATAGGACCACTCTGACGCCTCATGCCACCCTTTCCCAGGGCTTCTGGTTCTTGTAGTTTCAAAGAATAGGTCCCGGTAAGAGCCTTTCGAATGAGCACCCATATGGTGCCGGACCCCTCTGCACCTGGACCTCAACTGGGCTTTCTTTAAAGTTCATTCACATACACAAGTTCTTTGTCTTTCAGACTCCTTGCATTAAAAAATGTTGCCACTTGCAACCTTGGGCTCAATACAGTTTGGTTTATTATCAGCTTCCTCCGACTCACCGTCTGTGCTAAACCCGTTGGCTTCTTTGTTCTCTGGAGTCAAGCATAGTACCACAGTAGCCAGCTTGCCTCTCCGCCTACGTTATCAAAGCGGGAGGCCCCAGTGTACCAGTGACATTTACTGCTTCGCACACCAGCTGCAGCTCCCTGTCTTAGAACTTCCCTTCGGAGGCTTTGCAGGTCTGAGGTGAAAAGGGCAAGGGCAACTCATCCTTCGTCGTCCTTCCAGGTCTCACTGATTTCCTTCTCCGTTTGAACTACCGGTTTGGTGTAGCTGTCTCCTTGTGCGTTCGGCCTTGCTTGCCATGTTCTTTTGTGTTCTGCCTTTTATCCCTGTCTGCAAGGTAAAGGGCCGTCAGGTGTGCGTGATTATTGTAAATTGTCTGACTCTGCCTGACCCGTGTGTTGGGTCATGTCGAGTAAACGGCTCTGGAATCAGTCCGTTGTCTGTTCAGTGTAATAAAGGGTTAGTGCGGGGAAAAGGGGTTTGGGGTAGAGCTTCAAAATATCCTACAGGGTAGGTTGGGGAAAAGGTGTACAGAGCAGGGGATACCGCGTCTCAACCCTCAGTGTCTCACTTTCACTCCCCAAAGACCCCTCGCCCAGTTGATCCTCTCCCCTGGATCCAATAGCGATGGCCGTGTCCTTGCCACCTGGACAGGAGATCTCTGGGGACTAGCCGGTGAGACACCTCAGGTTTCTCACAGGAAGCAGGCGCAGCTGTGCCTCACATTGAGGTCTGCATCACAGATCCCCCATACATTCAGGGAAGGTGTTCTTTCCTGTTTCTGTACACTTCTTCTGATGCCTCTGGGGCCACCAAGGCCCCATGCGTTCAGCCCAGAGCTGCTCGGACATTGGGGAAGTGGGCTGCAGCGTAGAAATGCACCTTGGTGGCATTTATATGTGCCCGGGTGGTGAACAGGGACATGTGCTGAGGTGCATGCTGCATCCAGCACTTGGCCAAGCATGATGGAAAAGGTGGGCTGCAACATGATAGCTTATTTATTTATTTATTATATGTTATTTATAACATGCTTAATAGCCCGAGGTTTCAAAACGCGGACCCGGGGATCAAACTTGTGTTGCTCTGTGTCGTCTTGCTTCCAAGGCGAGCACATTGCCCCTGAGCTATCCTCCCGAGACAGCATGCTCATGCAGCATGCCCACAGTGTGCTGGTAGATGTCTGTGGCACGGAAGTGCAGCACCAGCAACTGCTTGAGCAGCGGTACCATGCCAGTTCTGCTGCTAATCCTTCTTTGGATGTTATCCTTATGCTCATTAATGGCCTCTCTGTTGAGGCAGTAGAGTGTAATGGGCTGCACATCAGTTAGTGCCCAGGTTGATGGCCTGACCCGGGCAATGGCTGCCCGCCTTGCATGGCGTCTCCTCCACCTTTCTGCTGCATGTGGTCTGTGGTGCTGCTGTTCCTGCCTATGCACTTCAATGTAGAGCAGGAGGTGCTGGATTTCCAGATTCACAACCACTAGTGTCAGCATGGTGTTGGGAAGAGGGTTTGGGGGGTGGAGGGAAGGTGTGGCACTTTTATTTCCTTTGAGTCCACTGGGTGGACTGATGGCTTCATTTGACTCACCTGTTTGCATTTACCTCCAACTTTTGGGTGGAGGTAAGTGCACTGTGTTTTTGGCGACATTTCTGCCTGGTTTTGGCAGTATTTCAACATATGATATGGCAGAATTACTGTTTTTGATGTTGGCCCATTTTCTGGGACTTCCGAATTTGGCATTACTGCCACTTACCACCAAATGCGTAATGAGGAACAAAGTCCTCTGCCTAACCCTGGAGGTGGATGGTTGGGTCACCAATGGGCCCTGGGTCTGTCAAAAGCTGCATGATGCTTTGCACGAGGATATCATAAGGAAGATCCCATCAGGCAGGAGATCACCACATGCTGCCAGAGGATGCTCCTGTCCTTGACTGAGAGATAGCTAAATCTGCGTTAGGTATACTGTCAGTTCTGGAGTGTACTTTACTAGAATAATGTATAAATGTCTTGCAGCAAGAGAAGAATGCATTAATCTGTGAGATGGTTGCAGTGACAAACGTCAAACAAATGAAAACAAGGCAACTTTGCCTTATTATAACTGGCGCTTCTCAGTTGGCCCCTAGAGAGGGCTGCAAGTTCCCAAAGTATTTAAGTCCAATGTTATGATAAAATCAAAGCATCAGTTAAATCTGTGCAGTTTTGGCCAGGAATGTTTTATTCACATTCCTGTTTTTGTAATAAGATTTATTCTAAATGTGATCTGTTGGGCGATCATATTTTGCCATCAATATACATTTAGCCAATGCATTTCGTTGAGAACCTTCATCAGGGCTGTATATAGGCTCTTGATTACATCATCAAGCTAAGCATAGTAATACATTTGTCAATACAATAAGTACGTTAAATGGTTTGTATACAATACATAAAAAAATTCACACATACCATTTTGTTTGTTCCACGAGTATTCAATTAGTATGCCAGAAAAAATGAATGAAAAACAGAAATTGCCATTTAGTATCAGCGTTACAAAACTCTATGTACACAGTTTAAGGACAGAAAAGTGTCCTACCTGATCGCTTTCAATGCGCTATCTCTGTCAAATATAATAAGCCCCAAAGGCTTTTATTTTGCAACACTCACGGCTACAGCCACGTGTGTTGCAGATATGTCAATCGTGTCTCTTTAAAAGAAACAGGCTATTAGACAGCCGTTCTAACATGTCTTTTGCGATTGTATAGATCAAAGCGGCGAATGTTCTCCGACGCTTACCTTCAGTTCCTGCGTTGTTCTGCCTTCTGCAGAGAGACATGCTCGCGCATGCCCCTTAGTTCTATTTAAACGTTGCCTTGGAGACGGTGGCGAGGCGCTGTGGTCCGACAGGAATGCCAGAGCACGTACGCCTCGCGCCCCACCCCCGGGTGTTTACCCTCGGGCGGGGATGTCTCCATGACAACTCCTGAAACGCTATGTGTAGCCAAGCTGTAAGCGCCGTTCTCGTGTGATTGACATTAGTTTCCGTCTGTTACTGTGAATGTGAGTGCATTGTAGCGTGATTGTAGGGATCTGTAAAATGAGTGTTATAAGTGTTGTATAATCTGTGCTGTTCTAAATTTCTCATTATCGCGGATAACAAGGTATAGCTACCTCTTTGGCGTCTACTAGCTAATGCATACAGGTAATGTACAAAGCTAACTATCATTAGCTTACTATGTGTTGTATTTATGTTCTTCATTTACGGGTTTCAAACGATAGGTCATGATTCAACAGGCACAAGTGTAAATATACAAATAAAATGTAGCGTTTACAATAAAAAGTCACATTAGATTTTTCGTCTAAAAGGACAAGCAGAAAACCTTCACCCAAACAATGTTTTAGACAATCTAGCACATGGTGTTAGTTAAATTAGAAATAAATATCATTCCAAGTGTCAAATTACGTCCGTTTTTATCTGCCAATGTCTGGACTCCAGACCAGGTTGTCCATTACGGTGGCTGCTGTGGGTGTTCATACGGAATCAGGAATGCTTGATTACAAAAAACACATGAAGTTAATCTCCTCGTTCATTCCGTTAGGAATCAGGGAACTCAAACTATCTATCCAGAAAGTTTCTCTTTGATCCATTGTTTTCTGAAAGTTTTCATGTGGATCTCTCTTTTCCACTATTTATAGAATAGCGAATCGAATCTGTACCAAGTTATGTTTTTTGTCATGCCAATGTCTTACCACAGCCGAAGTTTTGTTGTTGTTACGTATACAGGATCTGTGTTCGTTCCATCTTGTTTTAGCCATCCTTACAGTTTGTCCGACATTATGCAAGCCACAGGGACATTTTATGGTGTATATCACGTTTTGGGAGTCACATGTTCCAAAGCTTTTTAGTTTTATATTTTCTCCTGTATACGGATGTTTCAAAGAATCACCTTTCATGATGTAGCCGCAATTGCTACAATTTAGGCAAGGAAAAGTACCTATTCTCTTGGTGGCTTTCTTCCTTTGTGCTGGTCTGGTCTTTACAAGTTTATCTTTCAAATTATGGCTCCGTTGATAAGCGAATGTGGGGACCTCTTTGAATTAATGGTCTAACCGTTGGTCGCAGGTGACTGTGTTCCAGTGTTTTTTAATGATAGTTTTAATGCGGTTATTCTGTCTTGAGTACTTGGATACAAATACTAGGGGGGAATTCATCTCCCTTCTTGGTTTTAGTTCTCAATAGATCTTCCCTTTTCTGAGTTGCTATGCGTATTTCTGCTGCTGTCACTTCTTCTTTCATGTATCCACGGTCCAGAAATGTTTTGCCCATTTCTTTGACTTCTTTTTCGTACTCTACAGGGTCACTCACTAGTCTTTTTACACAAAGCATCTGGCTATATGGTACATTTTTGACGAGGCTTGGTTGGTGAAAGCTTAGTCGTTGTAGTAGATTACTCCTATCTGTAGGCTTTCGAAAGATGGTGTTCTGGTATCCTGTGTTGGTTATTCTGATTTGTACATCCAGGAAGTGTATACTTTCACGAGAGTATTCATGTGTAAACTGTATTCTTGTGTCTTTACTGTTTAGGTAATCAAAGAATTCAAGTAGTTCTTGTTCACTGCCTTTCCATACCCCAAAAATATAATCAATGTATCTTATCCAGACACCCAGATGTTGTTGCCACCGTTGGTTAAGTAAAACATATTCAGTTTCAAATTTGTGCATGAATGAGTTTGCATACGAAGGGGCAATGGTGGCCCCAATAGCTGTGCCAGCCACCTGTAGGTAGTAATTATCTTTGTATCTAAAGTACGAATTGCTGCTGATGAATTCCAGCAGTGGCATTATGAATTCTTTTTGAGCTCTTATCGCCTCTGCTTTCAGAAGTATCCATTCTACTGCTTCGTTACCCAGATCGTGTGGGATTGACGTATACAAACTCTTAACGTCAATTGTAAAGCAAATGTTTTGGGAGTCAAATGGTATTGAATTCAGATGTTGCAAAAAGTGTGTAGAGTCTCGGATGTATGTACGTTTTTTGAATCAAAGGTTGTAGGAAGTAGTCCACATATTTACCAAGAGGTTCTAGGATGCTGTTCATCCCTGCAACAATTGGTCTGCCTGGCGGTTTGACTGAGTCTTTGTGTACCTTTGGGAAGAGTATAAAAGTGTGGTATCCGTGGGTAAGGATTCATCAGGAATTTTTTTCTATGATGGTTTATACACTCTAGTTCCTCTGCTTTATCCAAAAGGATCCCCAGATTTTCTTTCATTTCTGCTGTTGGATCATTTTCTAATGGTGCATAGGTATTGATATCTCTCAGTTGTCTTTCGCATTCTTCATCATAGTCCACCGTGTTCAACAAAACTAGACCACCACCTTTATCTGCAGCTCTTATTGTGATGTTCGAATCACCATATAGATCTTGGATTAATTTTAACTCGTGTGGTTTCATATTGCGTCCAGTTTTAGATTTAAAATGCATTTTTTCAAAGTCTCTCGTTACCTGTTTTTGAAAAATGTCTACTAATGGGACACTAATAGGAGGGATAAAGGTGCTCTTGCTCCTGAATTCTTTCAAATCTTCTTCTTTTTTTTCCCCCCGTTTCCTCATTTTCTAGTTTGCTAAAAAACACTTTCAGCTTCATTTTTCTGATTAGTTTGTATAGTTCAATTTTGGACTCAAATAAGGTGCTGTCATACGTAGGCACAAAGCTTAAGCCTTTTTGTAGTGTCTGCAGTTCTTGAGTTGTCAATGTCCTTGCTGATAGATTTATCACTATGTTTTCTTTTGTTGTAACCTTGTGTTCGGTTTCCCTCTTTGTCTTTCTCTTCCCCCTTCTTGTTCGCCTCTGCCTTTCTCTAAAAAAGCTGTTCTTCCTCTTGTCGAAGCTTCCGAGGGCCTTGTATATCCTGAAGCTGTTGGTGGATTCTCTTCTTCTACGTTAGTAGACTCTCTTTCAGTGTCTGTTCCTGAACTGGTCGTCTCACTGGTATTTGTAGGTTTAGGTTTTCTTATTGGAGGGCCATATTTATCTATCCAGGTATAAACTTCATCCTTCAAATAGTCATATGTATCCCTTTTGAATTTTCAAATCTTTTTGGTTTCAAGCTCTGCCTTGTAGTCTGCTAGTTTACTGTTAATCTCTTTGAGGATTGTCAACTTATTCTCTGTTTAGTGTAGCCACAAGTTCTTTTTCTATTTCTTGGATTACGTTATTAAGGTCCGCCAAATTGTTGGCTCACTCTTGTATGGTGAGTAGTATGAGGTCGAGGGAACACTTATTCAATATAGCCTCCCACTTCTTGACAAAGCTCTTACTCTCTTTACCCAATGTTGGTCGTAATTCTTATCCCTCTTGGGATCCTTTGGCTTTTGTGGTATCTCCCTAACGTGAAGGCATGTAATTTGCAATTTATTTCTTTGAGTATAAGATATTCCAATTGTTTCATCTGTTGTCTAGGATCTTGTGTTTTCGTACTGCTTGCCCCAAATCCTTTGGCTTTTGTGGTATCTCCCTAACGTGAAGGCATGTAATTTGCAATTTATTTCTTTGAGTATAAGATATTCCAATTGTTTCATCTGTTGTCTAGGATCTTGTGTTTTCGTACTGCTTGCCCCAAATCCGCTGTCTTTAATTAGCCCGAGAATTGTTTCTGCTTCTTCTGTAGTGAAGCCCAACATATTTGCTCTTTTGCTTGTTAAAGCCTCCATTTCTATAAATAACATTCTTTCTTCGGTCTTGTTGTACTTGAAGTTCAAGATCGGTGTGCCTCCACCTCAATTGTGCTGAGGAAAAAACTAGAAAAAATACCGGAGTGGTGGACACCACAATGTTTACTCACTTCTATTCAATGTGTACATCTCTCAGTTAGTTTTCAATAATTTTAACCTGGAGCTGCCAGTTTAAACTGGTCCTATAGCACAAGGACCTCGATAAACCAAAAACAAACGAAAACAAGGCAACTTTACTTTATTATAACTGGCGCTTCTCAGTTGGCCCCTAGAGAGGGCTGCAAGTTCCCAAAGTTTTTATGTCCAATGTTATAATAAAATCAAAGCATGTATCTAAAAATGACAAAATGGCTGTTCAATTGTTTATTTGTTTATCGGATCACAGAACAGAGCCTCAAGTAGATGGAACACGGTCAACAAAAAGAGAGGACGTGATAGAGGCCAACCAATCGTGCTGCACAAAACATACACCGAAGACCAATTAACTGGAGGGAATTGAGATGTGGGTCCAGAGCCCTGTATAAGGGGAGGAATTTGGACAGGAAACATGGGTGTTTGCAGAAAGAGCAAGCAGAGGTTTGGAGGTAGGGGAGGAGGAAAGAATTGAAAAAAAGCGACAGAGAAAAGAGGTGGTGGAAGGGGAAACGAGGAGTGTACGAAAGGGAGGATGTTGGAAAGGAGGAATATCCGGTTCTTGAGGACAGAGGAGGCAGCACCTATAACGGCAGATCAGAGAAAGGAAGGAAGGCATCAAGGAGAAGAGAGAGAAGGATGCATTGCGAGGAAGAGGAGAGATGGAACATCCAGAGTTGTAAAGAGAGGGAGGTGGGAGTGGAGTAGGAGATTAAGAAGTTGGGCAAAGGTGGTGCCGTTGAGCAGCCAAGCAAGATGGCCGCCTGATAGAGGAGCTTCGTGCCCACATTTATCTGAATTTAAAATAAATCCTTATTCACTCGGCATCCGAACGATCTGAAGGCAGCGTTGGCTGTCAACAACGACCCAACACCTGTGATCCTGGTTTGGCGCTGAACCGCCATGACTGCGAGGGGTGGGGGGGGTCGCCTGGAGGCAAACGGATGGTGAATATCACACGGCCTGTAAGGTCTGCTTGACCCTACGATACCACCACCGGTGCAGCCTGGTCGGCCGGCCTGGTAGTGATTTCTGGCGCCTCTCACTCTCCGATCACCCTGCGAGCGACACCAACGTTGAACTCCTTGCTGCGAGGAGGGAACGAGTGAGCGAATGTGAGGCAGATTAGCACTGTGGATGCAGCAGTGCGCTCCCTACCAGGGGGGTGAAGACGTGGACCCGATAGCTGTGGTCCCTTGAGGCCAGCTGAGTCGCTGCTGTTGGATGCCTTACTAGGGCGCTGCGAGGTGTCTGCTGGACGTGTGCGGCGCTCCCGCTGAGGGGATCCTGCTGACCCGGCGGGTTGTGCCACCAAGACCCGACTTACCTGGGCCCCCGGCCGAGTTCGGGTGAGCCACGGGTGGGCTGTGTGCTGGCTCGGCTCACTTTGCACACAACGCCGGAGCATTGTGGAGGGGTGACAGTGCTGTGGCCGCGTCGCCCGCCTGAAGTCAGCTGTCATCTGTTATTACCCGCTACGGGCTGCTGTCCGAACACGGGTGCCGCTGGGCACTGTACTGGACATTGTGTTCTATGGTGCTGCCCTCTGGGAAGCGGCAACACCATCCTGTGTTTCTTTTTCTGTTTTTCTTTGCTGATGCCATACAGCCTGGAGGTCTCTGGTGCACATTGCTCCTGAGGGCCGGGGAGCCTGCATGCGGTATTGCCGGTGATACGCCATGTGCTGCGCCCAGTTTGTTCCTTGCACCAATATCGTGGGCTGTAACCGCAGCGGCTGGGGCCGACACCGGACCATTACTATTGCGGAATATCATCCTGAAGACTGGCGGGTACCCTTGCTGTTGAATCAGCTAAGCAGGCGGTGAGTGTGGGGCTCTGAATTCTCCCCCCCTCCTGTTGGAACGCACAATCTTCACGCACTTCGAGCTGGAGCCACGACGGGGTCAGTGTGGGGTCCCGGTGTGCTGTTGTCCAGGCTCAAGTAACGCAATCCCTGGCACACATTCCTCGCATAAACAGTTTGTGTTGAGGACTTGCTGATGTGGCACAGGGGCTTGGTGCTGAATTCTAAGCCTCCCCAAGGCGCAGGGCCACGAGGAGATCTCCGACGGGGATGCCGTTGAGATCCTGCGGCTCTGGCTGTGCCGCTGCTTTGGAAGGACATGGCTGTCCTGAATGGAGGTGGGCCTGGGCCAGTGCTGACGTCTCCTGGACTAAAACGGGGACCCTGGGTGGTAGTGCTACACTAGGAGACCTCCTATATGGGAATCACCCCCTGAGCAGCTCTTAAAGTACGCTCAAACCTAAGCTGAAGCCTGAAAATCTGTTGGGGAGATAACCTGGCGACTGACAGAGTGCCAGGGTTGAAGGCGCTGGTGTCCAGAGGGTTCCAGTTGTCCAATTGAACTCTGCTTTACTGCTGCTTTCGGAGGGTTGGTTCTCAGGTGGAGCCCACCTGGCCTCTCCCGCCATCGCGATTTTCTAGCCCAGATGGGTAAGGATCGTACAGTCAGACATTTGTAAACCTTTGGGAAAGGGTAACTTGTAGACTGCATAAACCAGCCTCCATCCCGACGTATGCCCATGCACGCGAAGCACTTCTGAAGCTGCGCAGTCGGTGGGCATTTCATGACGTTGGGGCCGTTCAGCCGATCCCAATATACATGGCCTGAGTGAATGCCTATAGGTTGTCCTACTCATGGGATCTGAGCAGTGACTGGAGGAGTGCTACACTGAAGGGTCAAAACCCTACATCATACAGTGTGGGGGTGCTCATACAGACGCTTGCGGCCCGCGTGGATAACCCGCCGGGCCTCTTTCCCGCCATTGTGGCACCCATGATACAGATAGGTTGATCTTTTACTGGCAGATAACTGGCATGTCGCTCATCAGGGCAAGGACCCTCAACTAAGACATCTGGGAACCTACTTAGAAAACATGTCCTGTCTTCAATATCCGGTGACGAGGCAACATGACGAAGGGTTCCGGAGCCAAGAAAAAAGGCCCAATGGATTTGTTCACAAATACCCCTGCTAAGACTCCGGGTCCTGCTGAGTCGCCGTCTGGATGAACAGCCTACTGCCTCAAACTCCTCCAGGGATGACCAACTCCTTTCGGCCATGCAGAACGGCTTCATGGCAGTGAACATGAAGCTGGACAACATTGTGTCAACTATCGGCTCCTTGAAGTCCAAACTAGAAAAGGAGGGTGCTCTTATTACGGAGCGGAGACAAGGATCAGCAAGACACAGGTCAAAGTCGATAAAATATGACCCAGACATTGCGTATCTGCAACAGGAGTTCAGCAAGATCTGAGATAAATGCGAGGACTTGGAATCGTGTTCCCAACTCAATAACATACGTATCATCGGAATCCTGGCGGCAGCTCCCAGGGGCCAGATGGAGCATTTCATTGAAAAACTACTGAAATCTATATTTGATGCATCTAAATTCTCCCAGCACTTCCTTGTAGAAAGGGCGCACAGTGTCCTGGCTCCCATCCCTAAACCGGGAGCTCCGCCCCATACCACCCTCGCTAAACTCCTTAATTATCGTGACAGGGACCTCATTCTGCACATGGCCAGGAAAAGGGGAACTCTGCGATTCGAATCCTCGGACATCCATATCTATCCTGACTTTCCGCCAACTTTCAGGCAAAACGCAAATCGCATGACTGTCAAAAAGCTACTACGCATGAGGCAAGTACCATATGCACTTCTATTTCTAGCAAAATTGTGCATACAACAGGGTGGACATGCGCATTTCTTTGAGAACCCTTGAGAGGCAAAAGCCTACATCGAATCCACCATCCCTATTCCACTGCCACGGCGGGACCGTGACTGCGGAGGCAGCTCCCCTCTACAGAACAACGAGCCCGACAACATGATTAATGACCAAATATTGCGTAACACGCTGTGTCGATCCACTTACACTTAACATGGTTACTTCAAATTTTGTGAATACAAGTGGGCCACAACTGGGCGGCCATCGATAAAGCATCGCTCTCTGCTCACGGTGCCCCCCCAGGTGGTGTCCAAGAATGTTTTTGGTTTTATGGGTTCCATCGTCGAGTTGGGAATGATGTGGGGAGGGTGGAATAGTGTCAAGTTTGGATTTGATGACACACAAGTAAAGTATGGAAGTACTGATGCTGATGCTGATTTATAAACACAGGCTCCTGGAGAGACCCTGTTCTGCCCAGGAGGGCTTCATGAGAAACAAAAATACAAGTGAAAGGGTCGGTAGAACTGGTAGACCCCCTTACTATTCAATCACCATTAACACATACAAATCGAATACTGCACATGGATATTTCAAATACTGTTTTTTATATTTAACAGCATCTATTTGTATATTGCTTTAGTGCTGAACATCAGATTTTCACGTGACAACAGACATCAAGTCAAAAAACATATACAGTAAACAGAGTGCGGATCTCTACTGGCGATGCATAACGACAGGGGTCAGAAACAAGTAAACAATTGAAACAAATATGCAAGATATATTTAGGTACAGAACAGTGAAAAAGATTTGGTAACAATGTGGTTAAAAAGTTAGTCTACACCAAGGTGTTTCGGCCGTCTATAGGGGCTGAATATGCCACATATTTGACACAGCCTTCATCAGGACGGGGAGAACAGTATGGTCAGGATATTCAGGACGTGCTGTGGGACTTGATTTTGCCACAGATGTAATAATGGGATGAACAATATCTCATCGATCTAAGTCACAGTGGACTCCTGGACGTAGGTGGCTGTTGACTTTCTCTTGCAATGTATGTGAGGTTGGGATGGATTCTAGGAGACCGTGTCCTCTAGTGGCACTTGTCTCAATGTAGGCACAGGAGCGATTAGTGCGCCCAGAATCCTTTAGTTTGTAACGATTGGCAGAGCGATCGTAAAAGCAGGCTCCTTCTTGAGTGGCAGATCCGGCACTACAGCATTGCTAACGACAGCCACATACGTCCAGGAGTCCACTGCGACTTAGATCGATGAGATATTGTTTATCCCATTATTACATCTGTGGCAAAATCAAGTCCCATAGCACCTCCTGAACATCCTGACCATACTGTTCTCCCCATCCTGATGAAGGCTGTGTCAAATATGTGGCATATTCAGCCCCTATAGACGGCCAAAACACCTTGGTGTAGATTAACTTTTTAACCACAGTTTTACCAATGCTTTTTCACTGTTCTGTACCTAAATATATCTTGCATATTTGTTTCAATTGTTTACTTGTTTTTGACCCCTGTCGTTATGCATTGACAGTAGAGATACGCACTCTGTTTACTGTATAGGTTTTTTGACTTGATGTCTGTTGTCTCGTGAAAATTTGCATGACTTTATTTTGAAACCCATGATGTTCAGCACTAAAGCAATATACAAATAGATGCTGTTAAATATAAAAACCAGTATTTGAAATATCCAGGTGTAGTATTCGATTTTTTTCACCATTATGTGTTAATGGTGATTGAATAGTAAGGGGGTCTACCAGTTCTACCGACCCTTTCACTTGTATTTATGTTTTTCTGGAAGTACTGATGCTACAAGTTATGTTTTAATGTCAAATTTGTTAAAGATAATCAGTGCAGGCTGCTCATCGATAACACATTACTGCTCTACCCTTCGTTTGCCCCATGCAAGCTTGAGCCACAATTTGCCTTGGTCACGGCACAATATATAATTGCATTTCGTTTATGTCCCGGAATATCTGTGGTCTAAATCACCCTATCAAATCATGCAAGGTTGTGGCATACATTAACCATTTGACCCCAAGGGTGGTGATGCTATAGGAGGCGTATGTCCAAGGCACACTCAACAAAGGGCTTGCTGCCACATGGGGATCACAACGAGGTTACACTAACTACTCATCACAATCCCGAGGGGTTAGGACACTGATACATCGCTCTATCCCTTTCCAAGAAACCAAACGCTGCGTAGACCCACAAGGGAGATATATTATTCTTTGGGGTGTGTTAGCTGGAGTCAGCATTGTATTGGTTAACACATACTGAGCCAATGTTGATGATCCTGAGTTCTACGGACAGGTATTGAATATATTATTCTTTGGGGTGTATTAGCTGGAGTCAGCATTGTATTGGTTAACACATACTGAGCCAATGTTGATGATCCTGAGTTCTACGGACAGGTATTGAATATCTTATTAGGTGAGGTCCACACGCGTATTATTTGGGGCAGCGATTTTAATTTAATTCTAGATTGTGCAGTTGATCGGTCTAGGTCCACTCAACGCAAATTAACGAATGCAGGTTGCACGGTTTTGAATATGACAAAATCTAGATTTAGTAGATGTATGGAGAGACCGCAACCCTGGGGTCCGGGAAGACACATTCTACTCCTCGACGCCCATTCAGGATCGACTACAGGCTGATCTTGGCCTGTTTGATACCGCAGGTCAGAGAGCAAGATGCTTCCTCGAACTATCTCAGACCACTCTCCCATCACTGTTTCTATACAAAGGGACGCCCCCCCCTTTACCAACCCATGGCGCATGCCACCTGTATGCCTATTAGATCCGTTATCTGTAGAGACACTTCACAATGCGGTAGTCGATTTATTTCATGGGAATGAAGGTTCTGTGCAACTACACTGCACAGTCTGGGAAGCCTTTAAGGTCTGGGTTAGACGGGAGGTGATTTCTATTTCCTCGGGGGCTCTGAAGTAGACTAGACAGGAGTTGAACAGAGTTGAATCAGACCTTAAGAAGCTCGTGAATGAATACGCCAACACAAAAGACCATGCTCTATTTGGTCTAATTAAGTGCAACCTCTTGAAGTTCAGGGAACTAGCGGAACGGGAGGTTCGATTGATGTACTTGCCTACACAGGCACAACGGTACGGTGAGGCCGATAAACCGGGCCGACTTCTTGCTAATGCAGTAAGATCCGAGAAGGGAGTGCAGCATATCACAGGAATTAAGGGGTCCTCTGGAGTTATGCTTACGACCACTGAGGCAATAAATGGGGAATTCCATAGCTTTTATGAATCTTTATATTCAAAAACTGATCGCTGTTCTGACAACGAGCTTGAGAAATATTTGGACGAAGTATCGTTCTCGGTCCTGCCGTTACAGGCGCAGTTATCATTGAACAAGCCATTGACTCCTGAGGAGATCACGGATGCCATTTTGTCGCTTCCGTCTGGTAAGGCACCAGGCCCCGACGGCTTGGGGATTGAATTCTACAAGGAATTCCGTGCCACCCTTGTCCCCAACCTGATGCGACTATGGAAGGAGTCGCTCCATCTTGGTCGATTGATTACTGCTTCAGAAAGCAATGGTGGGACAGTGCTCCTGAAACCAAACAGACCTGCTGTGGAAATGGGGTCCTACAGGACATGATCCATAATTAATTCGGACACAAACATTTTTGCTAAATTGTTATCCACCTGAACCATTTATGTCGCAGTTGGTCCACCATGACCAATCTTGGTTTATCCCTGGACGTTCAACGGCGTTCAACCTGCGCTGATTATTTGGTCTCCCAGCTCAACCCGCCTCATTAAACACTGAAAAGGCATTTGATTCGGTCTCATGGTAGTTTCTATTTGTGGTGCTATGGCGCATGGGATTTGGGGATTTCTATATCCAATGTGTCCAGCTGCTTTACGCGTGTCCGGCTGCCAGGGTGCACACCAGGGGCACACTCTCCCCCGCGGCACAAGACAGGGTTGTTCGCTATCCTTGCTATTGTTCGCGCTCACAATTGAACCCCTTCCTTGCATAATGAGGCTGAAGCACATACACCAGGGCTTGCACATGACTGGCCGGCCGCATATTATTTCTCTCTATGTCAACGACACGTTATTGTACATATGTAACCCGGCAGTGAATTTGGCCCCGCTTCTCGAGGAGATACACAGGTTCTCTATCCATTCAGGCTACCATATTAATTAATCCAAGTCTGAGATGTTCCCGTTGACCAACGTCTCCATTGCCCCGGCGGACCTCTGTTGGTTTCGCTGGGTCCCAGACGGATTAAAATACTAAGGCATAGTGGTCTCTTGAACACACTGCTCCCTACTAGCCGGTAATCAAGAGAAAGATTTGCTGGAACTAGCGGACAAATTGGGCTTTTGGACCATGCTCCCCATTTCCTTATACGGCAGGCTTTCATTATTAAAGATGATCGTGGTTCTCAAATTATTGTACTACTTTACTAACATTCCAACTTGGCCCGCCCGCACACTCTTCGATAGGCTGTGAACCCTGGCAATTGGCTTTGTCTGGGGCGCTGGAACTCCGCAGAAGAGATGGGAGGATATGACTAGGCTGTTTGAACAGTGCAGCATACAAGCCCCTGACTTTGAATTATATTATGAGGTAGCACAAGCACAATTCGCTGGTCACTAGTACTCCTCACACGAAAGGCCAATACAGACGGTCCTTGAGAGATACAGAGCCTTCCCTTCAATCTTAAGCACTATCATCCTTGCTAACCAACATTCAGACATGCACATTTGACCCGGTCCGCACAACTGTTAATGCATGGCTAGAATTTTCCGGAGGCTAGACGTTTCCCCCCCGCCACCTCGGTGCACTTTCACTTTGGAATTGCCCCGGCCTCCCCCTACATATGACAAGGACATACAGAAAGGGTGAGACCCTGAGGGCACGCTGACACTACACAATCTCTTCCTTGATGTCTCCTTTGTATCTCACGTAGACTTCATCGAAAACTGGGCAATAGTCCAATTAAATCATTGCAATGCTACAGAATGACAGCTGCAGCCAGACGTTGCTAGCCACTGTTCCCTGTGGAGTGAATGTGAAATTTTGGGGACTATTGTTCGCTGCGGAGTGAATGTGAAATATTGGGGACTATTGTTACCGCTGGGAACCCCAGAGGGCTAGTGTCCAAGCTTTATAGGGCGTGTCAAGCAGCCAGGACATCGTCCTTAAACACCAAGACAATATGGGAAACGGACCTGAATAAGTCAATAGACTATGCGCAGTGGCTCCGATGGTGCTGACTAACCAACCAGGTATCCCTTAACATTAGATATAGGCTCATACAATTCAAGATTCTAAACCGCCTGCACTAGACCCCTGCACAAATCGCCAGGTTCACTCCCGCGGCTACCGCCACGTGCAGCAAGTGTGGCGCTGATGTGGCCGACTCTTTCCATATTTACTAGGACTGTCCCCGTGTTGCATAGTTTTGGCAACTGGTTGCTAACAGCCTGCATGAGATCACCGATATCTCGCCCACACTTTCACCCCCCAAATATCTGTTTGGAGACATTGGCAAGGTATCTGTTAAAATAAGTGTTTTCAATTTAGGATGTTTGATTGTCAAAAAATGTATACTAACCCATTAAGGTTGCCCCTGATATCCAAACGTGACTTAAAGAACTGAAGTACGCTAATGAGAGGGAGGAGGGTTATGTATCCCTGGTAACGCCCAGCTGCAGACCAAAGGACATTTGAAACCTTTCCAGGAATATCTATTGAAAGTGAAATCAAACCTGTAGTGGATGTGTGACAGGTAACCTGAGATATTTCGAGCAGGCCAAAACAAGGCTTATCTGTATGCCTACTGCTGTACCCAAGGTTGTTGGCAAAATACTGTAATATGTATGTGATTTTGAGGATGCATGACTTTCACTGCACCAAATAAAGTAAATAATAAAGAAAAATTGGCAAAGAAGAACACCAGAAGGCAAACCACCTTCATGCATCATACAGCCCCCAATCCTACCTGCTGGCCGACCTCACCTTACCCTTTAATTACTGCTCTTGCTGCTTAACTGTAATGAAACACAGAGCTGCGTTAACTTATACCACCTTACCTGTGTTCCTATTCACTGCATTGTAGTACAGCACTCTGTTGCTTCAATACAATTAAGTCCACACTTAATACATAACCAAAATAGACAAAATAGAGGAGGAGAATGAAAAAGGACAGAGGGGCATGTAAACGCTCCATGGGAGTCAAAGTGGTAGAGGAGAGGGTGGTGACCCCTGAGATTATAAAGGAGGAGCCTGAAGTGGTTGGAGGAACAAGTACATGGCAGCGAGTTGGGGGACGGGGGGGCAGGTGAAGCCCGTGGGCAGAAAGGAGGGGGTATAGAAGGAGGCCCCATTGGTACAAGCACATGGCAGATCATTAAGGAGGCGAAAGAGACCTGGCTAGTGAGCCATAGAACCAAGACCCTGGGAAACTGAGGTGGTCAGAGCTCTTGAGGAAAGCCAGTCAGAGACCAGCTAGGACTCCCGACGCCTGCAAGCGACTGCCTACAATCCAGCAATTTTGGCACAGATCTTGCAAGCAAGCACCCGGTCAGACTTAAGGAACTGTGATAAGTTTTACCCAACTTACTCAAGCCATTGAAAGACATTGCCAAGTAAGCTGGAAGATCAAGAGAGACCCTCATAGCTCAAGGACAGAGACAAGATGAGGCCCTGAGAGATATCACTAATGGGGGAAGATGCAAGACACTTTCTAGTTTGAGTTCCTTAGGTTGTTTCCAGCCAACCGGCCAACACACTTGTTTCTGTGAAAAAGGGTTTCTGCGCCCATCTATTACTGCGCCACAGTGAAGTTCAGGTATCAACCAAAAACAGGTTTTCTTAATTCATCTTATATTTATTTATAGCCCATAAGGATGACACGCTTGATATACTATCGTCGGAATGCGCAGTAGAACCCGACGCGTGAAGCAGGAAACCAGATTGTTAAGTGCTCGCAACGCTTATGAGTCTGATGGGACACTCTTTGACAACACGAGATCAGTGCACGCATTCCGACGATAGTATATCAAGCGACCCTTAATGCCCAGATTTGAAAAAGGCACACTTAGGGTGCCGAAACACGTGTCATCCTTATGGGCTTTCAATAAATATAAGATGAATTAAGAAAAACTGTTTTTGGTTGATACCTGAACTTCACTGTGGCGCAGTAATAGATGGGCGCAGAAACCCCTTTTCACTTTTTGCAAACGGAGTGGGGGAACTCTATGTCTCCGTTCTCTGCTCCCACCGGTGCGACACTAACACTTTTATGCTGCATCAAGTCGCGGAGGTCCAAGAGTGTCTGCACAAAATGTTCCCCGAGCTTCATACACTTGTTTCCGTGTCTGGTCAACATGTCAAGTAACCCAAGCTTGATAAGGAACTGGAGGACTTTTGATTCAACTTTGTGTTTAACTTTTTGGCCCCAGTAACTGACAGTATGACATCTTGAAACTCTGAAACTCAGCTGTACAAAGAAGGGAGGAGGGAGGAGTGGTGGTACTGTGTTGCCTATAATGAGAAATGTGCTGGTAAAGATTGGGTTTTCTGTACCTACTCTTGTTCTTTCTTCCGACAGTTTGGTTCCAATCATCACCCTGAGAGAAAGCATAAATAAAAGAGCTACAAAAAGTGAGGTTTGTTGCTGACCTTTTCCTGATCCCATATTCACTTTGTGACATATATGGTCAGATATGGGATGAGCTGATTCCAAGATGGACGTTGGGTGGTGAGCACCGTGAACGATGCTCTCCTGACCCCCGGGACCTCCTCAGAGAGATCGGTGTGCATTAGCCCTCCACAGGCACCAAATAACGTAAAGGAGAAGTGGTCCACAGCAGTGGGGGCCACGTTCCCCACCTATCATGCAGAGGGAGGCTTGCCACGAGAAGGGTGACACCTGCAGGCCCTGAGAGGGGCTCCTGCCTCGGTGGCGCCGGAGTTGCAGCGTGAAGCTGGAGACTGTCCTCCGGATACCAGTTTGCCAGTAGCTGAAGCGGAAGGGAGAGTGCAGCAGGGCAGGAAGCCACGCCGGCCCAGAAGAAGGGGGCGGCAGCCAGCAGAGAAGGGAGCCGTGCCAGCAATCGCGGCCAAGTGAGGCAGCCCTGAGGGACAGAGGGGAGAGAAGTGCTGGAAGTGCAGCTGAGACGCCTCGGCTGCCCACGGGCAGGCGGGGCCTGGCGAAGGCTCCAGTGTGGAGGAGGAGCGAAGAGAAAGAAGGCCCGGGGTGCCCGGAGACTGAAGACAGCCCGGCTCTGGAGGGAGCGGGGAGGAGCTCCCACCACCCTGGAGTCAGCCCCGGTGAAGTTTCTGCTGTGAGCGGTCACCGGAGGTAAGGAGCAGGAACATTCATCCATTCAGCCCGGTCTCCCCAAGTGACATAAGGAAGAGTGAGCTCCTCGAGAGGCAAGAGGAGATCTCATGGGGGCTGAAAGGAGAGGCCTGACCTATCAAGAGTGTGAGGCCGGAGAAGAGCTGCCCCCCCCTCCAACTGTGAGCCTTGACTGGAAGAGGGAGGCACCAGAGGAAAGTCTGGACCCTGGAGGGGCTCCCACCCTGCTGCAGGAGTAGCCCTGCAATATAAAAAGTAATGCAGACACATAGCTGTGCCCTGTGCCACCGGGAGGGGGCGAGGAGGGGTCCCACAGCAACTCAGGTGGGGCCACGGACAGGGGGTTACCTCTGCCCATAGACGATGTCCAAGTCTAGAGGGAAAGACCTGCCCCCACCCTCAAAGGGCACTAAGAAAGGGATGGATTCAGGACTGCAGAAGTCCCCTCAGGAGACATGCTAGACCAGGAACAGGGGGCGGGGGGGAAATCGGGGATCCATGTTGGATAAGGAGACGCTGACAGACCACCCAGTTACGCATTCCCTCCTAAAACAATTGTTCATAGAGTTTGCCGACAAGATTACAGACACAGTCCAACAACAGATGACAATGAGGCAGGATCTCAACTCTGCCCTTCAAGAAATAAAGCAGGACATCAACAAGGTGGAGGAGCGAGTTGATATAAACGAAAGGGCCATCCAAGAGCTCACAGAGGACGCTAGGAAGACCGAGACTTGGGTGGAGAAGTTGCCAACTGCCACCTACAACCTAGAAGTCCAGGCAGAGGACCTAGAAAATAGGTCCAGAAGATCGAACATACGGTTAAAAAATGTCCCGGAAGAAGTACTGGACATGGAGGCGATGATGAAGGGTGTTTTTGAAGACCTCCTAGAGGAGTAAGAGACAAGAGAAGTGAGGATAAGTGGGGGAGAAAGTGATCTGCGGTGCCTGCGTGAAGCCCTGCAGTACCTTTTCCATTTTCTTCTTTCTGTGTGAAGGAGGGGCCTCTGAGCCCGAGCCCAGCAGCAGGACTCAAAAGCATCATTCCGCTACGGAACGCGAGCGGAAAGTGGGGGAGAAAGTGATCTGCAGTGATCTCGGGACTCGAGGGAGCGGAGAGACGCTTTTCGCTTCTACCTTGCCACCACTCTGCTAGCTGCAACCTGGACATTGGAAAGAGTTTTAGTGCTAAAGAAACACTTTCCGAAACTTGCCCCTTATAACAGGTCACGGACATGGATTCCCACACTAACCGTAAAATCAACAAATCCAACGATGAGGAAGAGGGTCGGCACTTGAGAAGCCATCGCACCTCCCCCCCTGCCCCCCCGACTCCTTCCGAAGACTTTTAAAAAAGTATACAAAACTCATCTTCTGCAACAGGCATTGCGAGCCCTCGCTGCAAGTCCACAGAGTCTCTGGGTCAAGCTCGCAGCGGGCGGGATTTCCGGGAGCAGGGCCCTATCCGCCTTCTGTGGGAGGTGCCTCTGGATTTGGAGGAGGCACTAGAAGATACCTCTGACGGAGGGATTCTAAGGACCCAGAAACAGACCCTACAAGCACAACCAGCGCCCCCATCCTGTGACTATACTAGTGAATCCAGCATAGGAGCCACCGATGCCCGTTTTGTCAAGCAAGGACTTTCGGCGTCTGTCTCTGCCTGCAGCGAGGGACCGGCCCGGGCCACTATCAGCGAACGCATTGCTGCACAGACTTCTTCCAGAATACGGAGTGGAGCAGACAACCAACGCTTCAGTGACATTGAGGCTTATACAGATCAATTACAACTACAAATTGATGCCAGTACAACTGAGTATGAAACATCAAAACTCATGTCTTCGACTCAAACCCCCTCCAATTTCAAACCTACAAACCCTCTCACTGGAGGGGGGTTGTTAAATACACTTAAGGCCACGGCAACTATACACAGCAAACCTGAACTAGAACCAGAACTGGACCCTGTCCAGACCTTTGATTTACTTGATCAAAAACAGAGCTCCAACGCTGGAGCAGAAGCATCTCATGATTTGCAAAAGGATTTGCCAAATGAAGAGGTTTCTAATCCAGAAGACAACGAAGCCGGCCTCCCAAGAAAACCCAGGGCTGATCTCAAGCTCAGAAGTGGCCGCCGACACTAGTCAATCGACCTCTTCGAGCTCAAATACTCCTGTAGAATCACGGCTTTCCAGAACTCAATGTCCGAAAGCTATACATAAAAAAAAGGCCAAGTCAATAAGACATCCCAACCTAGCGAAAAACATTTCAGGAACATGCCTAGCCCCTGATGGTGGGAAAAAATCCTTAAAGGGGCATAACCTGCGGATAAGGAAAACGGGAGGCATTAAAGCAAAACTTCTACCTACGCCGCTACTTTAAAAAACTTCTTTCAAAAACAATGTAAGAGGAAATTTGACTCTTCCACAGAATTCTCCGATAGTGGAATCTTAGACGCTATACAATACCTGCCATCCCCCAAAGAGCGAAGAGTCGAGATTTCACCTTTGAGGAAGGTTTGTACCTCGCTACTATCTGACTATCCGCCCTCCTCGGCATGCATGCTAATCACATTAGACATGGGCACGTGTGCCCTGGATCAACCTGCCAAAGTAGTAACGTCAGAATCTCGGCCCTCACCGGTCCTTGTCGAGTCGCTTCTAAGAGGATCTAAGACCCCAGTACGAACTATACATGAGCACCCCCATCTATCGACGTGGATTTTCTTGAACAAAGATAAGGGGGGGTTGCCTTTGCAACGGCAACACGCCCCTTTGTGGACCCAGCAACCGCAGAGGCCTCTTACTACACCAAATCTACCACCAAGGGAAAAAGAACAGATGGCACAGGAAGAAGTAGATCCTGAGCAAAGAAATCCTGAATCTTCCCTGGCTCGGAGCGCAGAAGCCACTCCTAAGAGATTGTCCATCCAGGGTAGATCTATTAGCTCTGCACCTTCAGATTTCGCTCTTAGTCCACCCCCACATCGATCCTCTAGTGGCATTAGCCCAAAAAACAACAGAAGGATGAGCGATACATAAAGTGCAACCCCTAGAGCTACCCCAACTAAGAAACCTGACCTTTTGTCGATAATGGCAATGGTAACAGTCGCTTTAGCACTCTTCAGCAAGCTCTACGAAGCTTTAAACGACTTGTTAAAGGATCAGACAACACTCATTGCGATGACACACTCAAAGATGATTTTCTTGGAGGGCTATATCACCGCCATGGAGTCAAAGTCGAAAGAATATCAGACCGCACTTGAACTCCAAATGTTGACCTTAAAAAATACTTGCAACGCCTCATTCCATCACAGTCAGTCAACTAAAAGCACGCAATGCAACCTGAGCCTTGCTGTGGAGGACTCTGTTGGACATACTCCATCCAAGACTAAAATTCAGTACCAGTGCATCACGCCAACAGCTTCTACTCCAGGTCTCACGTCATCCATTGCCCTAACTGCAGGATATCCAATCTTTGAAAATCCTTAAACCAAAACAAAAAAGCCCAACGGCAACAAAGCTACTGGCAGGCCCGGAAAGGGCTCCATGTCACCAAGAGCAATCAAAGCCGTCTCAAGTACCTACAATTGAAAAGCGATAAGGCCACCAAAGCACCTCTGCACCGGGGCCTCATACAGGAGTATTTCCACCCTCCCCCATCACAGCAAACGACTTTTTGCAAGACAAAGACTCGATGGACTTAACTATACACTTGGATCCCGATGAAAGTCCCCAAAAAGGAATAAAAAAAGGAGTAAAGTCGAACTCACCGGCAATGATAGCCAAAAATTTACACGGGCTGGAATCCCATCAACGAACAAAATCATCTTCAAGTCCAGTAGCAATTCTTAAAGGCACAACTTCGCTTCGATCCGATAAGGATCTCGGCCAAACCCCTCGCAGATTTTGAGAACCTATTTCTGACCAAGACCGAAGGCAACGCCTCTACTCTTCTGTGAACTCGACTCAGAGGGAAAGACGGAGATCCTCTTCGAGAGAGCAAAGTGGGGAAAATACGGCCGTAATCCCGGAATCATTGAAAGATGGAAGACAGATTGCTCTCGCACAAAAGCTTCCGGAAAAACCACCTCAAATATGGATCCCAGCAACAGCTCTACGACAAAAACCGAGACTCGGCTCTTTAAACTTGAACAAAGTTCAGAGATAAAGGAGGATTTGATCTTAAACAGGCGGACAATTCTACATCTTCTTTCCAAAGCAACTAAGATGAAGACCCTAAAAACGGAAGATTTTCTTGTAATAGAACCCTACCGTCGGGAAGGGCTGGCAAAACCTACCTACACATCAAAGCTCCTTCTCTCAAGGACATGCAGTCAGATGTCTACCGAGATCTTGAAAGAAGAGGCTTCCGGCTGACGGAACTAGAAAATCATAGCTCCCACAAGACGATCCGTAGAGATATTAGCAGCCTGGGCAGCAAACATAACCGATATGTCTCAAAGACAGAAGAACTGTACAAAAACTCAAGATGGGGAAGACTACCGAGTGGCCCCATAAGAACAAACAAAGAATCCTTGATCTACAACCACCAACGAAATAACCAAACTCTCGCGGAACGACCAGGTGTTGATAGACATCACTCAGGATTGCGTGGCACAATCTCCACACATAGAAAATACAAGCAGCTGGACCAAGCATCAAGCCACAGATCGCCATGATGGAACCCGAGTCCTACGATCGGAAGAAAAACAAACAGGGCTTCAGACTCGAGCTACAGAATCCAAAGAAAACCGACGAGGCGCAAGTCCTAGGAAAGGAATATGGGCATGACTTCCGAATTCTTTCGATCCTATGAGTAAGAGATAGGAGTGACTAGAGCTTCTGCAAATACCTTCTATAAACTCTGACAACTTAAGCAACCAGCCCAGAGTCTCAACTATAAAGCTGGGATCATGGAATACTAGAGGCAATCAGCATCTTACCAAACCTGGAGGAATCGATTTGGGCGCCTTTGTTATACTATGCCTCCAAGAAACTTGGTTGGAGGAGACTCCGGTCCTAGATGGCTTTACGATAATTACACCCCCCCCCCCCCCCCCCCATCAGAGGCCTTTTAGGCAGACCTTCTTCGGGCCTTCTCTTGGCAGTCCGAAATGGCTTGGGAGTGAACCTTATAAAAAAAACATCTGAATCCTACGGCCATCTAGCCGCCCTCCTAACCTGGGACTTTTGTGACACTCTGAAACTGATCCCGAGAAAAATTAAACTGGGCATAATCACTCTCTACTGGAACCCTCAGAGAACAACTACCCAAGCGTTTCGTGCAACAGTGGGTGAAGTGATTGACACATTTTTGGTGGACCACCAACTGTCCAACATACCCTAATTTAAACAACTCGTTGACATGCCGCCCTAAGGATCTACAAATTTGACAATCTTGTTCATATACCAATAAAGGATACAGGTGTAACAAAAAAGGATACAGTATCCTGATGAGGTCTTCTTCCTAACTTCAATGATGAATCCTCAAGGTAAAACCCTTTCCATTGATTACACCCACTGTCTGATATTAAATACGGTTTATAGTCAAAATGTCGACAAAAAAATGTCGACATGCAAAAAAGTCGAAAAGAAAATGTCGAAAACAATAATGTCGACATCCTATACATAGAATGGAAGAAGTCAATTTATCGAAAAAAAAATGTCGACAAAAAAAATGGTCGATTATCATAGACAATAACCAGAAATAATCATTGGGGGGGTCCCCCCCCCAACCCCCCAACCTCACCCTCCATCACGAACCATCCCAGCACCCCCTCCCCTTCCCTTCGTCCGTAATCACCCACTTGTCTGTGACACTGGATAAAGATAGGTTACGAAATGGTTAACACGCTAGATGACATTCCTGAGTAAAGCACCTTGTTTTTGATAGCAGGAAACGGGTAACGGCTGTGAAAAAACCGTCATTACCTGACAGAACATCTCTTGAGAGGTTACTTCGGGCAATTGACAGCATTTTTTTCGTACTTTTTTCTAGCGAAAAGGTAAGACGCACTACCATTATGAAAAATTACGTCTACAATAAAGGAAATAGTATACAGTACCTCAAAAAAATTATTTTTACGTGTCGTTTCAGGTGATAAAATGGAAAACAAAATAGAATTTATAGAAAGCCAAAAAGGAAGTAAGCAGCTGGTATGGAATGGATACATATTCTGTAAAGAACTTCAGCGAAAAGAGAGAATATACTGGCGCTGCACAGAATATACAAAAAATAAATGTTCAGCCCGCGCAGTAACAGTGGGAACAGATGTAAAGGGAAACGCTGAACACAATCATATGCCTGATCAAACAAATATAATCATCAGGAAAACATTAACGGAACTTAAAAGAAAAGCAGTAGAACATGAGGGGGAAACTAGTGGATCGGTACTCAGGGAAGTTTGTGGCCAATTACCAACGCATGTAACAGCGCAATTACCAGCTGAAAAGTTGATGCAACGCACTATGAACCGAGCAAAACATACCAATGAAAACCTACCCCCTCCACCTACATCCTTTGAACATATACGTATTCCGGATATTTTTAAGATTACAGCGAGAGGAGAACATTTTTATTGTGGCGAAATGGGAATAAACAATGAAAAAATCTTGGTGTTCGCTACCTCTGAAAACTTTCGCCATCTAAGTCAAAGCAAATATTGGCAAAGTGACGCCACGTTTAAAGTATGCCCCCACCCGTTTTTTCAATTTTATACTGTCCATGGAACAATCAATGACAAAACATTACCACTGATTTACTTTTTGATGCCAAAAAAAACAGAGGACGCTTACAAAATCGTATACAATAAAATTAAGGAAACTACACCAGATTCACAACCAGAGACAATAATCATGGATTTTGAAACAGCACAAATCAAGGGTTTTTCATGCGTGTACAAAGACACTACAATAAAGGGTTGTTTTTTTCATTTCACTCAAAGTGTTTGGAGAAAAATACAGAAATTAGGTTTGTCAGCAAAATATACGGAGGACAGTTACTTTCAGATTAACGTAAAAAAACTTTTTGCATTGGCTTTTGTACCGGAGAATCATGTTATTAATTATTACGAACATTTAATTGACAGTGAATACTATAAAAATCATGAGAATGAATTAACAAATTTACTAGACTACTTCGAAAATACATGGATAGGCCAGTTAACACGGAGTGGCAACAGACGCCGACCAAAATACACAATTGAGTTATGGAACTGCTACCGCAACACCATGGAGAACAAACCCCGAACAAATAACGCATTAGAAGGCTGGCATAGCCGCATAAGTAAAAATTTCAATACCCAAAATCCAAGTTTGTGGCATTTCTTGCGAGACTTAAAGTTAGAAGAACAACACCAAGAAATGAGAATTTCGCAAACAATTTCTTTGGCAAATCAGGCACCGAAAACCAAAAAATACAGAGACTATGATAGTAAATTAGTGCAATTAGTACAAGCATTCACAGTAGAGAACAAGGACATTTACTTAGATTCCATAGCTTTTAACTTAAAATGCTAAAAAGAGTACTTACGTTGCATTAACCGTGAAAAAGTACCATTTTCTTGTTGAAATCCACAGCTTCAGTAAAAAAAGGTATCCAAACTCACCGAAAAGTGTCCAAAATGCATATTACTCGAAAGTCCAATAATCAGTTCCGGGTAATCTCGCTACTCCATGAAAATAAAAACTTCCAAAAAAGCCATATCCGAAAAAAAAAATCCACCATCCGTACGACAAAATCCTTGAAATCCACATAGACCCGGTCCGTCAGATGAAAAACCATGAAAAAAATGCTGAAATGCCCAAAAAAAAAACAAATCCATGGAGCGAAGGGACGAGGAGGCGACCGCGGTAAAAACAAGTCGAAAGTGAGCTTTAAAAATGGCGCTCACGTTTACGTTGTGCTACGTACCTTACGTAGAAAGTCAAAACAATTATAAGTTAATAATTATAGACATACATTTTTAGCTCTCAAGCGCCATCTACTGGTTCTTTATTATATAACAAGTTAAAATGAATTACACAAAGGTGTTGTATTTAATTATATATTTATTAAAGTAAAAGTATTGTTAATTTTATTTATTTATCATGTTGTACAGTTACGTTTACTTACACATACTACTTTCAATTTAATAAACATACTGATATATCAAACTTACCATCAACAACGTATTTGTGTGTATATATATAGAGAATGTATTTATGCTTTTATTAAATGTCGACAAAATAATGTCGAAATGTATTGTGTCGACATTTTTGTATGTCGACATTATACATTTTCGACATTATTTTGTCGACATTTTGACTGTCGACATTATTGATGTCGACATTATGACTGCACACCATTAAATACAGCCAGAACGAGGAATCAATTGAAAGGGCGAATAAAGAACACACTCTCCAATCTGTATAATAGAAACAACCAGGTAAGTATTCATTCTAATGACATTTAACAAACTATCTCACTAGTTAATTTCCCCACTAACCTGAATAGAAGTTGTTCAAGGAAGTTCCACGTTCAATAGAATACAGGTAAGAATCACCAAATAGAACACAATGACAAGGGAAAGTTAGTAGGACACTAAACCCGAACGGAATGAGGGTCGCACTAGTGTCGGGTAGGTGCATTTCTGGAAAGCGTCCTCTAGTTCTGTGCACTAAAGTAAACACAACAACGCTTTGGCATCTTCATAAATGTTCATAATCAAAAGTTCTTCTCCCAGAAATGGGTTATTTTTCACCCAATAAATGATCCTGGAAATACTGGGAGGTGTGTTCAATAAAAAGATTAGTCCTTACTTAACACCAGAATTCAGGAATAAATTCACCCTTGAGATGCAATTGGAAAATAAAGATATTCCCTACTGGGCTGTTATAAATGACCTGGAATCACCGTTGAGAAGAAAACAAAACACGCATCTCCAATGACGCGAAATGAAGCATTCACCTGGTTTGATGAGAACAGTAAGCGTGTGTCTCCTCAGGCTGGACGGCTTCCAGGAAATGCCACAGTTTGGAAATGGCGAGGAACGAAGCGTTTCCGCCATTAATGCCTTTTCGGAACGCCGCAGTTTGGAAACTGGAAGCAGCGAGGAACAAGGCGGACACGCGGGTAACCGCCTTCTCGGGAACGCCGCAGTTTGGAGACTGAACACGGCGAGGAACAAGGCGGACTCGCGGGGAACTGCCTTCTCTGGGATGTCACAGTGTGGAAACTGGAAGTAAATGAAGACCAAAGGGGCTCGACTCGTAAATAAGAGTCACAAAAGGCTTTGAAGGAAGGCTGGAACTGACTGCAAACTCACTTGGATCAGGAACGTAAGGAAATCCATGATCCGAAGCACCGAACAATTAGAGGAAGGCACCTAAATATGTTCACGGATCACATGATAGAGGCAAACCCAAAGGAAGACATGTGATCCTGATGCTAGGAATCCACGCCGTTTTGCAGGGAGTCTGTTAAAGAGTCTCCACTTCGTGTAGAACGGCTTTGCTGCCGATCTAACAGCATACGGATTCCTGACACCAAAAGAAGGTGAGCGAGGCATGACACTCGTCAACCTCGAAATCGACGAGGTCTTCGACCGACGAAAGAGGATTGGAATGGCAGGCGCTCATGAACTCAAGAAATGTATATAACACCTCGTCCATCGGCTTAGCAGATCACCTGTTCCCAACATGGGAAAGAGCCTCATCATCATCAACTCTAGTCTATATTTTCGTCTCTGCCGCCTTATTGGCACAACTTGCTTCATTCAAAGTTCTGAGGGCTGACGAAAGTGACCATAACCTCTTGGCCACAAGTTGGACCACCAGTTGTACCCAAAATCCTATATGGAATGCAAACATTGAACCAAACCAGCAACAAACTTGGCTCAAGTAAACTTCTTCCAATATAGTTTAGTTTAGTTTAGTTTATTATTTATAGGGTGCGCCATACCCTGGGGCATCAGGGCGCACAAGACAGGAATATGCTCAACTTAGTTACAGGTACATGTTAAGTAGGAACAGTACAGGATCATCATACAATTTACAGTAGGCGGATATATACAAGGCCGGATCTAAGTCCAGAAACAAAGTTTTACAGGTGCAGGTATATAGCAGATCTTGAAAAAAAATACAGTGCACAGCGTGAAGTAAAAGATGGTAAAGGGAACTAACCTGCCTTAGATTACAAACCCTTATTTTGAAATATCGCTTATCTTCTAAAACCAACTCAGCAAAAGGCCCCCACATGTATAGCATAGCCCTCGTTGAACGAATACGCAAGCTAAGAAATCTCAAAAGATCAACTTTAAAACAAAACTCTCCTGAAGCATGGTCTCTATTTCAGAGCGAACAAAAGAAATACAGATCATGGCTAAGATCATACAGAATTAACCTTTACCAACAAGACGCTGAGAGAATGCTCCAGATAGTGGCCTTAAAAAAAACAAAGGAATTCTGGTCATTAATCAGACCCTCACCTACCCAAGCGAATGAAATCTTAACGAACTCTGTAAGTGAGGAGAAATGGGTAGACCACTTCAAGAACCTTTTTGCTTCTATCGAAGACTCTGTTAGGCCGAGAAAGGACACCTCGTCAGCTCCTTGGGAAGGCCTTACAGACAAGGAAGACATCAGAAAGATCAAGAAGCTGAAAGCCTCTAGAGCTCTGGGCCCGGACGGACTTACCAACTTTGACTTGAAGCAGCACTCTGAAGATTGGGTGCCTTTGATCAGCCTAATCTTTGCACGCTGCAAGGAGTACAAACCCATCCCCATATCTTGGACCTCGGCGGTGGTGGTCCCTATTTTTAAGAAAGGCCCTAGAGAAGACCTGTCTAACTATCGTCTGATAGCTTTATTAGATACCATCGGCAAGGTCTTCGCATCATTACTTCTTGAGAAATTCTAACAATGGGCCAAGTCATCTGTTTGCGCGGACCCTTTTCATAAACCAGCTTTTTGAAAAATGCCAATACATCAGCATTATATTATGGTCCTCAACATCTTAAAAAGCAAAGTTATTGCCGGTGCACCTAAAGTGTACCTAGCTTTCGTGGACCTAACTCAAGCATTCGACCGTGTGGATAGGAACAAGCTTTGGGCGAAACTACCTGGAATTGTCCTCAAACCATCTTTGCTCCTATTAGAGCCTTCCACACTGACACATGAATGCGAGTAAGACTAAGTTACCATGGTTTGCTTTCTGCAGAGAGACCCTCTTTCAGAGGGGTCAAACAGGGCTGCCCTTTGGCTCCAGCCCTCTTTATCGCCTTTCTTGGCGATTATAAAGACTCTGCAGTAAAAGTCCGGGCTTTTCCTCCAAAAATAGGCACCATGGAGGTTCCTCATCTACTATATGCTGACATGATCCTGGTTGATCAAACCCTGATCGGGCTCAAACGAAAGCTTGACCACCTGTCGTCTTATTTATCTCTTAACAATCTAACAATCTAGAGATTAACAAGAGTAAAACTAAAATCTTGACTATGGAAATAGCTCCAACGAAAAAAGCAAAACCTATGTGGTTTTTGGAAAGAACAAAGAGAGTTGAATATTTTAAATACTTGGGTGTCACCGTTGACTGTTCCAAAACTGAGGCCCATATGCAGCGAGTCCTCTGGACCAAGATTCGTAACCTTACTGCTCAGACAAGAACGATTGACAGAAAATACGGAAGGTTTTCTCTGTTGCCGGCAATCCAATTTTATAAAATTAAAGTCATCCCTTCAATGGTGTACGGCATGGACGCATGCCTGGCAATGCCAGCCATGATTTGGCCTAAACTGGAGGCCTTCCTCTGGCGTTCAGTCTTGAAAACTCCCAAGTCTACATCTATCGCAGCCATCCGATGTGAACTTGGTTTGCTTTCTCTATCAGCTGCGATAGACAACAGTCGAATACAACTTTTCAGAAAACTCCTGCTCCCTGACAGCCTGTGCATTTACACACTGATTAAAGAGGAAGCTGCCAAAGAGACTTGCGCCCAGCTATCCGCCTGGTGTGAAAAGAACAAAGCCCTGCTAAAAACCATAGCTTGTACAGAGGAGGATCCGATGGAAAACCCTTTGAGGAGAAAAACTAAGATGGAAGACTTAGACTGGATCAAGACCCTAGACCAGGAATCCTCCAACAAACTATTGACCCATCTTCCTGTAATAGTGCGCAAAAGAAAAGAGGTAGCGGCATACATAAAGATATTTCCCAATAAAGCCCTGAGAAGGACATTTCTCAGAGCAAGACTCAACCTCTTAACCACCAGGGAAATCTTGAAAATTAGATCGCAATCTGTTATGAGTGATTGTAGAGTCTGTCAGGAAACCAACCAGCCTGAAACCTTAAGACATCTAATGATGAAATACCCCGCCACGCGAAACCTCAGAAAGGTGTACCTCTTTCCATTATTCTTGGATTGTGATTTCTGCGAAGAAGACCTTTGGTGGGCACGTCTTCTTTCCAGCGATAACAGATGGACCATCGCTGCAACCAAAATCCTGAAATTGACAATGGACAAAATTGCACATTTGTAAAGTAATATCGATGCCGTAGTTCCCAGTTTCAACATTATATTTTTATCTTGACATAGCCATCTCGATATTCAACTATGCAAGTTTCTTCACGCCCTTGTAAAAGCCTACATTAGGCTATAAACAAGTATAAAAAATAAATTTTAAAAAAAAGTGAGGATAGATAGGATACATGGAGTGGGCTGCAGAGAAGGGAGCCGGGGGCGCGCCCTGGGACGTTTTGGTGGCCTTACAGGACTACAAAACCAAGGAGAAGAACCCAACCAAAAGGATGGAAGGGGCCAGAAGGGCAGAAGACGAAATCACCACTATGGGGACACATAACAATCTCACCCGGATATCTATATATCTATGAACATAAGGGGTCTGAACTCCCTGGTTAAGAGGAAGAAGTTGGAGAGATACCTGAAGAGGGAGGGACCAGACATAATTACGCTTCAGGAAACGCATATACAGAAGCGAGATAAGGACCGTCTAAGAGTGCAGGGATTACCCTTTCATATCATGCAATCACTAGACAAGCCGAAGAAGGCGGGTGTTTTAATAGGACTACGGGCCAACCTGGATCTGGTGATTACAGACAGTGATAGGGATGCACAGGGGAGATAAATAGCAGTTAATGTGAAAGGGAGGGGAGAGGGCTTCACTATCACAAATATCGATGCCCCAAACAAGGGTAAAGACGTCTTTATTCAAAGTATGCTGGGGGGGCTGGAAAACCTTATGAAAGGCCCCATAATTCTGTCAGGAGATTTTAATATGGCGTGGGCCCCAGGAAAAGATAAGTCCTCAACCACAAGAGGGAACCAAGGGACCCCCTCGAAAGAGCTGAAGGAAAAGGTGGAGAAGTTAGCTCTAATAGATGTCTGGAGAGAGAAAGAGGGAAACGGGGAGGGGTTCACGTTCTACTCACGCGTGTATCGTACATCAAGGATAGACTACATATGGACCTCCAGGAAACTGCTGGGAAGGGTTAGGCAAATTGAGGTGGGGGGCGATTTCTCCATCTGACCATGCTCCCATTAGTGTCCGCATGGCTAGATCGTCGGGCCCCCCAGGTCTACGGAAATGGAGCTACCCGGGATATTTGTTCAAGGATGAGACCTTACGAACGGACCTGGAGGAGGAGATAAAGAATTTCTTCGCTGACAGGCAGGGGAGACGTCGGCACAAGTGAGCTGGAACGCCTTTAAGGCCACCATGAGGGGTAGAATCATAGAGATTCAATCTCGAAGGGAGAGGGAGCTGAGAATAGAGGAAATGACCTTGGAGGGGAAATTGAAGGAGCTAACGGAACAAATGGCCCAGGGGGCTAGTGGGACCCTGAGGAAGGAACATAGAGCAATCAAGGCCCAGTTGGAAATAATACAGACTAGAGCGGTCGAGAGGGCCCTGGCATTCCTGAAGCAAAGGTACTATATTAAGGGCAACTGAGCGGACAGGCTCCTAGCGAGAATGCTTAGGAAGGAGGAGAAAGTGAAAACAATCCTTAAACTTAGGGGAGAAAGGGGTAGGATCAGCACTGACACCAGGGACAAAGCCAGGGAATTCACGAGATTCTACATGGACCTATACGCCTAGGCCAACCCGTCAGAAGATAGTCAGGCCCGCTACCTGCAAACCTATGAGCTAGCCTGAATATCACTCCAGGACAGGGTAGAGCTGGAGCGGGATATCTCAGAGGAAGAGTTCCAGACAGTCATAATGGCCCTCCCCAGTCAGAAAGCCCCGTGCCCGGACGGGTTCAATACGGAGTTCTACAAAATGTATAGGGAGGTACTGATCCCACATCTGGTCCCGTTTTTCAATGATATGGGGCGGGAGGATAGAATTACACCTATAATAGAAGAGGTGAAAGTGGTTTTGATCCGCAAAGACGGCAAAGACCCAACACAATGTGGCTCCTACAGGCCCATAGCCCTGATCAACACGGACACAAAGATCTATACAAAGGTCCTGGCTAATCGACTGGACCGACTACTGCCTGAGTTAATAGGCCCAGACCAGACAGGGTTTATTAAGGGTAGACAAACTACTGACAACACCAGACGGGTAGCCCACCTCATTGAAAATGGGCCACCCTGCGATTCTGGTCGTCCTAGATGCTGAAAAAGCTTTTGACAGGGTGGAGCGGAGTTTCTTGTTCAAAACAATGCAGTGAATGGGATTTGGGGAAAAATTCCTCACCATGATAAAAACCAACTACCAAAGCCCTGTATTGAGATTATCCATCAACGGTCAGCTCTCGGAGCCCGTCAAAATTCATAGGGGCAGAAAACATGGGTGCCCCTCGTCTTCCTTGCTATACACCATATAGCTGGAACCTCTGTTAGTAGCAATTCGCATGAACAAAGAAATAGAAGGGATACCATTTGGGGGAAGGACCCATAAGGTGGCGGCATTCGCAGATGACATGCTCTTGACATTAGGGAATCTGAGGAGCTCCCTGGTGGAAGTGGAGAAAGAGGTGGAGGCTTTCGGGGGAGTGGCGGGTCTTAAAATGAATCCTACGAAGACAGAAATACTGAACCTTACCACACCGGGGGACGAGGTAAAAAGAATCCAAAACATGCTTCCGTACAAATGGGTGGAAAAGCACCTATCATACCTGGGTATAAAACTTACCAGAACTATCGAGGAGCTGTTTTCCGCCAACTATAGCCCTCTTCTTCAGGCCATTAGAACTAAGCTGGTCGACTGGGGCCCACTGGCGATAACATGGCTGGGTGGGATCAATGTGCTGAAGATGGTGGTCCTCCCTAAAATGTTGCATTACTTTGTGGCCCTCCCAATTCAGGTGCCGTCCGGTTACTTCCGAACAATCCAGAAACATACTGGTAACTTTATCTGGAACAAGAAGAAGCCCAGGGTAGCGAGAAGGATCTTGAGGCTGCTGAGAAACAGGGGCGGGTTGGGTGAACCGGATCTCAGAGTATACTACTGGGCGGCCCAGATTAGTATACTGAGGGATTGGCAGAAGGGGGGAAACCTGGCGAGCGATGGACAAGGTACTGATAGGGAGGAATATAGAGATGGTGGAAACCTAAGGTAGATAGGTCTAGGAAAATGCTCCATAGTGCTATCCTGTCAGTGGGGGGTGGGAGGGGCCTAGGACGCAGTGGTAAGAAGGGCCCAGATTTCCATCCCCCTTAACCCCAATTCACGATAATCCGGTGTTCTCCCCGGGGTGGGGGGTACAGACCTTCAGCGCATGGCGGGAAGGGGGATGTCTTAAAATTCGAGACATGTTCACGGGGGGAGAAATTAAAACATTCACCCAATGCAAGGACGACTTTGGTCTGCAGGAGAGGGAGCGATATCGGTACCTCCAGATTAGACACTGGGACCTAACCCAATTTGAAAAATACTGAACATCGAACTCTGGAGATAAGTATCTAGTGGGATCGGTCTATTCCACAATCAAACAGGGAGAGGTGCCCGGAACGAGGGGGTATATGTCCTACTGGAGGAGGCTCAGGGGGTGGGTCATTGAAGTAGAGGAGTGGGAGCTACTATGGGCCGACATCCTGAGACGTTCCAGATCCATACAGATTCAGGAGATATGGATCAAATTCATGCTACAGTGGCACCTAACCCCGGAAAGACTGCACGCCATCTACCCCAGGGCCTCAAACCTCTGCTGGAGACAATTTGGGCAAGTGGGCACCTGGAGCCACATCTTTTGGGACTGCCCCCATATCATTGGCTACTGGGAGACAATACGGGAGGCATTAGGAGAGGCACTGAAGCTGAAAGGGTGAGGCAACAGAGACCTCTCAGTCTTTTGGCTGGGGGGCCAACTGCAAGAGCTTCTGTCTAGAGCGGAAAGGAAGATGTATATGATCCTTATGATGTCTGCCGGGCTGGGGATAGTGCAGAAATGGAAGACAAGGGAGCCCCACTAAGACAGCCTCTGGGTGAGCAAGGTGTGGAACTTCGCCCTCATGGAATGGGCCACGTACTCCCTACAAGGAGAACAGAACCGCTTCCGGGAGGACTGGTCACGAGTTATGGGATTCCTCCAAAGGGGGCCCAGGGGCTCCTGGTCCCCTAGGAGAATGAAACTGCTAGGCCTGGTGGAATGACTTGTTTCTCCCTTTCTTTCTTCTTTTTCTCTCTTTCTCTCTTTTTGTGCTATAGGCGAGAGCCTTGGCCATGGAAGGCCCTGAGAAAACCTTTCAAACTGGGGGTTGAGTAAGGAGGTGGGGGTTCATGGTTGTTAATGTTGGCAAAAATGTTCAATAAAAAGTTACGTAGAAAAAAAAAGAACTGGGATGAGCTGGTTTGGATACAGGAGCTCATCCGGCAGAGAAACCCGCCAAGTAGGCAAGGTGGATTCACGTACCCATGTTACAATTGGGGAGTAAGATTGAGGTTCCAACCAGAGCCCAGAAAAACATACAATGTTGCTGATCCACTTCTACGGTTACTCCAATGGGGGGCCATCTAGCCTCGATCCACGTCAAGCCCTGAAGAGACCCCCATAGCACAAAATGCTTCCAGAACAGAGACGGTGAAGTCAAAGCAGGATCCCTCCTGGGGAGACCAATGAGAAGGCTGCACCAATATGACATTGTAAGGAACATCCAGGGTAGCTTTCAGGACATTACCTGGATGCTAAAGAGACCCAAAGCAGAACATTGAAAAAGACAGGGTAGTTAAAAAAGTTAACAGCCTGACCAGGGCACTCAGAAACATTGAAAAGGCCCTTGACTGGGTTCCCTTCACACCCCTGTCTCGGACAAACATACTTGGAAATGAGGAGTCAAGAGGAGTAGTAGTAGTAGTAGTAGTAGTAGTATTAGTAGTAGTTAAAATCTTTATTCGGAAATAAAAATTCCCATCAAAGAACACATAATAAAAATAAAATAAAACAATAAAATTAAATACAATCAAATCTTACAATCTATGAAAATGAACTAAAATCATTCATTATAGTATAAAAATTGCTTGTGTAACATGAGGTCTTGTTCAATGTATAGGTATACATTTTGGGCTGTCGACAGACCCGGGACTGACAATTACAACCTGAGTGCTAACTGCACATGTCTATACTTAGACGCTCTTAATATCGTAATTATGAGCTCTTTCCTTGTTTTATTAGAATGGGACAAAAGAATACAAAGCGTAGCAGGCTATTTCTATCGCTGTCACTCTAAGGGCAACTCCTTCTCTCAGTGCGATTTTTTGATGAGAAAAGTCTCCTTTCCACGTTGAACAAAAGATTTGCTCTGAAGGCATAGGATGGCCTTGCGGTTTTAGGGGTACATTTGCAGTAATAAAATTGTACACTCTGTTTCTGCAATTAATTTTTTATGCTTTATTAATTCTCTCTTATTAGAGTTACCTGTCCGCAGTTCATAGCTGAATAACTGCCCACGGCCAAGTACTTGTAAAGAAGATTTTCTATATTCTAGCCAAAATGAAGCAGCACAGAGATTTGTAGTCAAAGTCCGTCACCAGGGGGCTCTGTTTAATGACAATTGTGGTCTCCTCCATAACCGTATCCAGTAAAATCAAGGGTTGTGTTGCAACAAGGTTTCCACATAGGCTAATTCGAGTTCTTTATGCAACAGGTGTACCTGGAAATGAGGTATCAAGACTATATCTTGATGTAATGGTTGAGGAAATGTTAACCAATGAGATATAGGAAACGAACATAGTGAAATCACTGTACTACTCCCAAACTAGGCTGTATAGTCTTGCACAGGCCTGGTTTAATTACAGGAAGCAATCTTGAAAATATGAATGCTTGCTTGTAAAATAGACTTCCGTTCTGGCATGCAGAAACAAGAATATGTGCCTTTGATTATTAGCCATTGCATTAAGCTTTGTTTATGAAGCCCTACACGCTACTTCAATTACAGTCCAGCACAAGTGGACTTCCCGAAAATAACAATTAAAAAAGGAGAATCTAGGCAATGGCTGTAAATTCAAATACCATGAGTATCTGAGAGAGACTGAATTGATAACTTTTATGCCGAGACATCATGAATATGATTGGGGAAGCCAGAGGAACCCTCCTTAAATTAAGTCGTAAATTCTTACATTCTTTGCCATTCACATGCACTCCAATGTATTTGAAAATCTATATAAGCTAAGAACCACAGGAAAGGGGGGTACACAGACCGGTACATTTGTCTGAAGCGGTCATGTTATGTATACGTTCCAAATCCATGTACTACTATGCTGCTATTTAACTTTACTGGACTATCCTCACCCAAATCTTGATGTGGAGTCTGAGATTTTCTTCTTCACCCCGCCTGGCTTGAATCCACAGACAAGAGAAAGTATGGGGCTCCCCAAAAACCAGACCAAGCCACCTCCAGGAAGAACCCCAAACTCTTCAAGATCAAGTTGCAGGAGCAAGAAATGTTGTCCCTCAGCCTCCAAAGGAGAGGCCGTAACAGAAGCTTATATAGAGCAAGCTAAGGCACAGAGTCCTCGCGCCAAGAAGCACCTATGACCCTGGAGAGCATACTGGACAAGCCAAATACTGGAACTCTTGAAGTTTTAAATTAGCTAAATCATCCGGCAGGTTCACCTTCCCAAATATCCATACCACCAAATAGTGTGTCCAGGTACTACCCCAATGTGTTTTTCCAGAACTCCGAGCATTGTTGAAGTTGCCAAGTATGAAAACATTTCCTGACCCTAAAACATTGCTCCACTACTTACTTGTGAACTACAGACGGCTTATCAAACTGTTACTGCCAATGGGCAGGCTCAATATGAAATGCTGAGTGAAGGAAGATCCCACTATCAGCTCACGTGATCCCAGAGCCGATGGCATAACAAATAAGATTTACTGTGGCAAAGTGCCTGGTTAATCAAACATTAGACGAAGTCTGGGGCGCTGTTGTGTGGCTAAAAGATGGTCGCAGCCTGAAAGTGCTCTGGCACAGCAGCCCGAAGTATCCTGAATTATCCTCACTATTGCAGCCACTTTACCTCCCCGACATCTCTATATATCGGCAATCCATTTCTGCTTCGACTGCTCTCCTTTGCAGCCCTCGGCGGACCACCATCCTGCCACAACGCCGACATTGAGCCCGCCCTGCCTCCTGGAGTGAGGTGCTTGACACGGCAGTGGCCCTGGAGGAGCAGCCTGGGCAGCTGTCCTCGCCACAACATCTGTGCACAGACAGTGAGGAAGGCCCCGATCTACACCCAACCCTGTTTGGGAGCGGTACGTGCCTTATTTGTCCCCCCTGGGGTCTGCCCACAGCCCGCCCTACAGCCTCTCTACAGGACAGTCCCCGGCACCATCGCTCCCGCTTCGCAGCGGGAGGACAGACATCGCTGCTCCATGCGGCTGCCCCGGCCAGCACTGTGCAGCCACCCACCCCTGTACACTTGCTCCTGGTCACAGCCCCTGGGCCTGGGGGCCTGGTGCGCTGCTCCCCCGCCCCTGGGGTGTGAGCGGCCCTGATCGCAACACAGTTGAAATATACAGTGGAGTGCCCCCCAGCCTGAAGGGGATGACTGCTTGAGATCACTCATCCTCTCATGGTATCACTTCCACCTTCTTGAGGACACCTGCAGGCCCCATATCTCCTCCAAACGGCCCCCCAGGCAGGGGGTCCACTCCTTGGCCCCAGAGTCCGGACCCTGAGGGTGCGGTCGTGACCTGCAGCACGCGGCCTAGGGGGGCTGCCCCTCTCTTGAAGGGGGTCCAACTCCTGTGTGCGCCACTAGGGGGGCTGGGAGTGAGCCCCTCCCTGGGCTGTGGACCTTGCTTTCATGGAGCCAAACCCCTGGCCTCTCGTACCTTTCCTTTGTCTCCAAACAAGGGGCTCCCTCCTCAACTCTGCATCTGCACCCTGTGTAGACCCCTTTGCATCAGTAGCCCCCCTCCTCTCTCCTGGACTGCATTCACGCGAGGAGCGCCTGGCACAGCATCTGGTCAGGGCCACCCAATCTCGCCTGACCTCTTGCGATGGGACACCAATAGGGTCAAACCTCTCTGACGACCTTCTCCTAGGAGGGACCCGGCCATACAATGGGGAACAAAAATCAGTTGAAAATGGAACAAGTTGCACACCTCTTCCCCCTCTGCCGGTACCTCCTCCTCCAGTGCTATAGACTTCTCCACCCTAAATTACACCCTGCTCGCCCTAAAAAACAGCATAGACTGTTTGGGATCCAAAATAGACACTCTCACATGCAAGGTGGACACCTCTGCTATTCAGATTGATAAACTGTGTGGCCACATGACTGAAGCCGAACAACATATTGGCGATGAGGACAGGCTATCATCTTTGAACAGGGAAGTCACTGCAACAATCTGTGAGACGTGTAGAGGCCAAGAATGATGATCTTGAGGGGAGGTCACGTAGGAACAACGTTGCATCATTGGGGTCTGTAGTCTACCCAGATAGACAACATGGAGAGATTTGTTGAAAGGCTCCTCAGAAATACTTGACCAACCCCCACGATCCAACATGTTCTTGGTTGAAAGGGCCCATCGCTCCCTCGCCACGAGGCCGCCCCCTGGCGCCCCTGACCAGCCCATTATCGCCAGGATCCTCAATTACAGAGAAAGAGATCTCCTCCTTAAGGCGGCCATGGAAAGGGCGAACTAAGATTCGGCTGATCAATCATCAGATTATTTCCTGACTTCAGCCCACAAGTACAGGAACAATGGGAATCGTTTCAAGCTGTTAAAAACAAACTCAGACAGAAAAACATGCGATATACTATGATGTTCCCCGCTAAGCTTTGCATCCTCCACAATTGCAAATCCTGCAGCAGCGTATAGGTTCGTCTCCGAACTACCCGACTCTGCTGACGCCCGAGCCGCCCATGACGATTGTTGATCCAGATCTCCTCGGGCGTAGCTAATTTGTCACTATATTGGTTTGCCGCCCACCCTGGCTCAACCCCTGCTACTTGGGATGATTGTTTTTTTTCCTAATGTTGCCTACAAAGGCTTGATATGTCACAACTTTTCTCAATCTGAAGAAAGAATTGTCTGAACCGCAATAGTACAACATTGTGTCAAGGTTGCTGGCCACTCGAGCTACATGGCCGCACGCAGTACCCCGTCGGCGCAGCCACTGCGTCCATAGTTCTAACATTTTGGGGTTAATTGGGTTGGGTCATTAACCGGCATGTTGCTGTTTCCGGTGTGGGTGGAGAGTTTCATGTTCTGTACAAGGTGCTCAATCAGACTGGGTTCACAGTTGCAATCTTACCCACTGGCTGGAAGCAGGAGATGCATGGAAGTGTACGTAGGTGGCACACTGTATAGGATGTTGCAATGCATTTCAATATTGTCCACTCAAACATTAGACGATGAGGGGTGAATCCTTAAATGTAATGTCTTGGAATATACGGGGAGTCACCAATGATGACATGCATTACTTACCGCAATAGCATTTCTGATGATTGTATCTGCTTAGATTCACATGCTGTGCATATGGTCCGGCATCCAGTGGTAACCGCGGAGTATTGCCTCTGGTCTTTCGGGACCGAAAGGGGACGTCGGCATAGGCGTGTCTGTAACACAATCCCTATCGTGACGTGTGTAGTACACAAAATCCCTCACGCGCCAAGGTCCCTCCAATTGTATTTTTTCTGCCATGAGGGAGCCCAAAGCTATAGTGAGTGAGTACATAAAGAGAGAAAGTAGTAAGAAGTCTATGTTCCTTCCACCCCGAGCGGGGCGGTAGGGAGGGCGCATATAAATCTAAGCAGATACAATCATCAGAAATGCTATTACGGTAAGTAATGCATTTCTTCCGATGCTTGTTAATCTGCTTTGAATCACATGCTGTGCATAGACTAGCGAGCAGTACCCGGAGTTGGAGGTGGGTTGTGAGAAGGAAAAGTAGAGAAAAGATGTCTTAGTACTGCTTGTCCCGCCTGAGAATCAGTCCTAGAATGAGTGTCTAGGCAATAGTATTTTGCAAAGGTGTGTACAGAACTCCAGGTTGCCGCTTTGCAAATGGACTCAAGAGGAACATTTGCAATGAATGCTATGGCTGCCCCAGTGCCTCGAGTAGAATGTGTTCTAAGCTTGAAGGGCAGTTCTCTCTTTGCAAGAGTGTAACATAGTGTGATGCATTTGACAATCCACCTTGAGGTAGCTGATTTAGAGACAGAATCCCCTTCTCTACCAGCTGCCACTGAAACGAAGAATTGTTTAGTCTTTCTTAGTGGTTTAGTTTTCTCCAGGTAAAACATGTCTGCCCTGCGCACGTCTAGTGTGTGAAGGTTTCTTTCAGCCATGTTAGTAGGGTTCTGAAAGAAAGTGGGTAGTTCGATTGACCGGTTCATATGGAACTTCAAAATAAATTTAGGCGCAAACCTGGGATGTGTGCACAGAACTACCTTATCCTTGTGTACTGTAACAAAGGGGTCTAAAACAGAAAGAGCCTGTAGTCCGCCAACCCTTCTGATAGACGTGATAGCCACTAGGAAGGCTGTTTTATAAGTCATGTCTTTCAGACTTGCTTTATGCATAGGCTCGAAGGGAGCTCTCATGAGCCTGGTTAAAACCACATTCAGATCCCTTCCAGGGGCTGGGTGAGAGATGGGAGGATAAATCCTCTTAACTCCTTCCATAAAGGCTTTAATCACCGGTATCTTCCACCACAATACCTTTTGCTGTGATGTGGTGTAGGCTGACAAAGCAGCCAGATGAACCTTTAGGGAATTAAAGACTAACCCAAAGTCCCAACAGGTGGGTTAGATACAACACAACGTGTGAGGGTGAGCAATCGATAGGATTGACACCCTTGGAATTGCACCAGATGACGAAACATTTCCACTTGCTAGCATAGCAATAACGTGTATTAGGTTTCCTCGCTTCCCTGAGTATGTCCATGCACCTCTGAGGGAGTTGCAGGTGTCCAAACTCTATGATCTCAGGATCCAGGCTGCTAAATTCAGGGTTTGGTGGCACAGGTGTAGGGTTTCCCCCCATGTCCTGAGAGAACATGTTGTACGGGCAGGGCAGCTTGACTGGTGGGGAGAGGGACATTTCCATCAGGTGAGCGAACCAGGGATGGCGGGCCAACATGGGGGCCACTAGTATCATGGTAACTGGTTCCTGGTGCATCTTGTGCACTATCTTGTTGAGAAGGGGAGTCGGGGGGGGGGAAAAGCGTAGACAAATTTCCCCAACCAAGTTATCCAGAGACCATTCCCCTTGGACTAGTTCTGGGGGTACCTGGAGGCGTAGTCTTGGCATTGGGCGCTCTCCTGAGTAGCGAATAGGTCGATTTCTGGGAAACCCCATTCTGCGAAGACGCTGGATAAAATGTCTTCGTGCAGTCGCCATTCATATTCTTCTGGCAGAGGAAAATCTCTGCTGAGTACATCCGCTAGAAGATTGAGTTCCCCTGGAAAATGTTGGGACAACAAAAACCTCTTGTTTTTGAGAGCCCATATCCAAATGTTTTGGGACAGCTTGGATAGCCCTGGAGAGTGAGTGCCCCCCTGTTTGTTCAGGTAATACATTGCTGTAGTGCTGTCTGTTAAGATCAGCACCATCTTCCCTTGCAGTTGTACCTGAAAGGCTTTCAATGTTTTGAACACTGCTAATAGCTCCAGTAAGTTTATATGATTGGATGCTACTTGAGGGGACCACACTCTGTGTGCTGTCTGCTGAAGCAGGTGAGCCCCCCACCCCGAGAGAGATGCGTCTGTCATGAGAGTGGCTTCCACTGCAGGGGTGGTGAAGGTTTTCCCCTTCAGAAGGTTTTCCCTTGACCACCACTGCAGAGAGAGAACGAGGGCTGGCGAGACAACTACCAGATCTTCCCATTGTCCGCTGGCCTGACACCACTGGCCGTTGAGCCACTCTTGCATGGGACGAATGCGCAGCCGCGCGTGGGGAACCAAGTATATACATGACGCCATCATCCCTAGCAAACCGCATGGCTTTGCGTACCGTCACCTCTCGACTGGCTACATACTGAGGAATCTGAGAGAGCATGTTCTGAACCCTCTCGCTGGAGGGAAAGACAAGACCGTCTTCCGTCCGAATTAGTGCCCCAAGAAATTGTTTTACTTGGCTGGGGACTAGGCTGGACTTATTTTCGTTGATTGAAAAGCCCAGGCTGAAGAGGAGATCTACTGTTTTTTGGGTGTTCGAAAAACATGCTTCGAACGAGTCCCCAGTAATGAGTCAGTCGTCGAGGTAAGGGTAAACTGGGACTGATAGTCTGCGCAGGTGTGCTGCTGCCACTGCCAGGACTTTGGTAAACACCCTTGGCGCCGAGGCGATGCCGAAGGGGAGTACTTTGAACTGGTAGTGTTTGTCCTGGATCATGAACCTTAGGTATTTTCTGTGCGTTGGCAACATTGAAATATGAAAGTATGCATCTTTCTTATCCAATGTTGCCATGAAGTCCCCCCCGTTTCAGCAATGGGATCACTTCTTGTAGTGTTACCATGCAAAACATCTGGGGTTTTATGAACTTGTTCGCTGGGTGCAGATCTAGAACAGGACGCATGCTGAGATCCTTTTTGGGTACAAGGAAGTACACTGAATAAATACCTTTGTTTACCTGAAGAATAGGGACGGCTTCTATGGCGTCCTTTCCCAGCAGTGCTTCCACCTCTTGAATCCGGATGTTTAGATGGTCCGGTGAAAGGCGTGAGCGCGGCGGTCTGAACTGTGGAGGTCGGGAGAATTCCACGCAATAACCGTGGGCGACCGTTTTTAAGACCCACTGGTCGGAAGTTATCCCCTTCCATGCCTTGGGGAAAGATGTTAATCGCCCCCCCGACTGGGGAGGAATGGGAGGTGACCTGGACTTGGTGGGCATTTCTGACCCGAGGCTGTGGCTCCTCTAGGATTGGGGCCTCTGCCTCTACCCTTGCCGCGTTATTGACCCCTTGAGGGATAGTAAGCAGGGCTTCCAGATGTTTGGTTATTGTTGAAGCTGCCCGTGCCGTAGTTGTTTTGGCCGGCACAAGCTTGTCCTCGAAAGGACCGCCGAGAGTTATTACCCCTCTGGGAAGAGGGTTTTTGTGTAATTTGTTGCAGAGACTTTAAGGTCTTGTGCTGCTTCTTGGCTGTCTCCAACGCTTCATCAACTGCTTTCCCAAAGAGGTTTGACTCTTCGATGGGCATATTAATGAGGGAGGCCTGAGTTTCAGGTCTAAACCCCGATGTACGCAGCCATGCGTGTCTCTTCAGAAGAGTCCCTTGTGCAAGGGATCTGCCAGATGTTTCCGCAGTATCCAGGATGTTTTTAACCACATTCTGGTTAACCAGTTTTCCTTCCGCAACAATGGCGAGAAGCTTGGTCCCGGCCGGTTCCGGGACCTCCTGAAGGCCTTCTTGGAGCAGGTTCCATTGGGCATAGACATAGCTTGCTAATAGCGTAGTATTATTAGCAACCCGAATGGTATATGCAGCTGCTGACGTGACACGTTTGCCTAGGGCATACAATCTTTTAGACTCCTTGTCCGGAGGTGATTCTCCAGTGGCAAGAGGTACCCCTGCCCTCTTACCACCACTTGTATCTACTTAGATCACCACCAGTGAGTCCGGATGGCATGCCCCTTGATATATAGAGAGTCGGAAGGAGAAGGCCGAAATAATTTTTCGACTCTAGGGGTTCATAGCCCTTGTCTGGGCAGGTGTGACTAAAGATGGAGCTATCTGCCTCTTAACAGAGTTAAGGAGGGGAATGGATTGACTTGCCGGAGGTTTTTCCTTAATAATGTCCTCCACAAAATCCTGCTCGGGCAAAGCCTCTTGAGTGGCAATTTTGAAGAATTCTGCTGCTTTTTTCAACATGGTGTTGAAAGCCATTTGGTCATCCACAGGGGAGGCCTGGCGAGCTGGGTCCTTCTTGCTGGGTTTCCTCCCAGTTCTCTGTCGTCTCTTGTTGATCTTCTTCATAATTTTCGAGAAAAGAGGATTCCTCTTCTTCAGTATAAAATGTCCCTGTATGTGTCCATGTGGGCCACGTCTTCCTGTTGGAAAACCTGGGGCTGAACATCTTGTATTTGAAGGTTAGGGTATACCGAGCCTTTTTCGGCGGAGGCTGATCAGCAGAACTGATAATCTGCTCCAGCCGATCCATACATCCCTCAAACTTTTCAGTAGTCCATTTCGAGGACCTAAAAGGGCCTAGGTGGGGAGAAACAAAGTTCTCTGCCCTTTGGCGCCGAGAGGAACTTCTCAGGGTGTCTGAGAGAGGCTCTTGACTATCCACTAAGAGTCATCGGAATCGCGGCCTGGCCCATAACTTTCTGCGGGACCGGGATAAGGCCCACCGCCACTGTGATCCTACCGATGCTCTTCCGGATAATAACTGAATCGTCGTGAGACAAAGCCTCCGATGATGTAGCGGTAGCCGAAACGCCGTCCACGGCACCAGAAGGCCCAGCGGTTGGAGTGCCGGGTAGAGGCCTAGTCATAACTTACGGGCCTATAGAGGCCTTGGAAATCGTCGAAGTTTCGGACTCCAAAACTTCGGCGCGTGTAGATTGGGGAGTAGCGCCCTTATTAATTTTTGTTTGCCCTGTCGTCATGCGCTGTTGCGGATGCGGGGAAGGCTTTGGATCTACACGATCCGAGGGAACCGGCGAAATTTTCGTCAGACCCGTTGGCGCTTTCACCTTTTTCGATGAAGGCGTCGAAAATGGCGTAGGGGTTGTGTGTTTAGTGCGATGTTTATGTATGCCTTTGTCGCCGGGTGTAGTCCCTGTAGCAAGACCAGAGTCGAGCCTGGAAGGGTCGGGGACGGGCGTGGCGGACCTAGAAGTGTCCACATCAAGGTCTATAACATACGCATTGGACGTTTGGTCATCCGAAGGGTGTGCAGTCATGTCGACTGCAAAAAGTCGAATTACAAAAATGTCGAAAACAAATGGCCGAAATGTTTTTTTTTTCGAATATGTCATTTTTTATTTTACATGTTTTTTTTTTGCTTTCGTGCGTTAATAAAAAGTGTTTTAAAAAAAAAGGGGGGGATTGGGGGGAGCCCCCCATTTCGAACTGAAAATAAAAAAAAAGGCATTCGAATTATTTTTTTCGACCATTTGTTTTCGACATTTTGACTTTCGACTTTTTCACATTCGACATTATCACTATAAACCCATCCGAAATACCCCCGTCACTTTCGGCTGGTGTTGCGTTATGGGAGGGAGGCTACACGCATGACATGCCGTGGGCGGCCCACCGCTTTACACGGCGATCCTTAAGGGTTTTAGGCTTAAGGAGCTTGCACACCGAACACCGTTTTCGTCATGCTCTAGGGGGAGACAGGCGTTACACGTCCTGTGCTCATCCTTCCATCTAAAAGGAGTCCTTTCCATAGCAAAAGGGAAGGATGACCAGACCGAAAGGGAAAGAAGTGGAAAGGAGGAAAAACAATATGGCCACCCCGATGCCGGAGCAAATGGGAGGCTGAATTAGGCCTTGCTTTTGAAGACAAAGATTGGGGGGATATAACCCACTACCATAAAAAAATCTCCCAAAATGCCCGCTTACAGCTCATCCAACTGTATATCATTAACAGAGCGTACCTCACCCCGGAAGCTATATCAAGATTCACTGGCGTTGGCACCCAACTATGCCCCAAATGCAGGGAACCCAAGGTTGGTATGACCCACATGTTCTGGGGATGCCCGGTGCTTAGAGAGTTATGGTCACGAGTGAAGGAAAGAATGGCCGGTGCAGACATTGAAATTGAAGTGGATGAACCCTCGGCATGTATCCTGGGCAAGTACAAGCGCAGCAGGAAGAATAAATCTCTAAATAAGCTCAGAGACCTTATATCTATAACAGCCAAAAGGTGCATAGCCATGGGGTGGAAAAGCCCCAGAGGCCCGCTTATGCCCTTATGGTGGGGAGATCTTTCGAAGTGGATCATGGCTGAAACCGCGGCATGGGAGACGGCGATACAAGTGCAGAGACTAGACTCTAGCGAGGAGCTACATCGTTGGGTGGCCCTAACAGTACCCTTGCTCCATCCTGAGTCGCAGGAGGGTGAGCCAGATGGGGTAGGTGACCCGGGCTTGGGCACGGACTCAAGAGGAACAATGAACTAACCGTGGTCTTGGTGGGGGGTGGGAGGGGAGGGTGGGGGTAGTTGCGGGCTGTATCTTCTCTTCTTTTTCCTTTTTTTCTTTGGGAACGCTCGATCTGTTACTACTGATGCCATTTCTGTTAAATTTGTTATGAAACTAATAAAATATATTTAAAAAAAACAAAAAAACAATATGGCCACCCCGAACCCACTCTTCCTACTGTATAGGTCGGCCAGAGGGCCCGACCATGTGGAAATCCACCTGCCGGATCTTAGGCGCTGAGACCACAGCCGTAGACGATTCCTCCGTAGTCTTCATCGAAGATGTTCTTATTAGGCGAAGTGACTTAAGGGGCATTAAACCGAAATTCGGTAAAGATAAACAATGTCTCTAGTAAGAGCTCCTCTGTACGGCGACCAGTTATCTGGGCGGAAAAAAACAATCTGAGGGACCGCGGCACATTAGGGATTTTGGGTACTACACACATCACAATAGGGATAGTGTTCCAGACACGCCTATGCCGACGTCCCCTTTCGGTCCCCGAAAGACAAGATGCAATACTCTGCGGTTACAACTGGATGTCGGACCATATGCACAGCATGTGATTCTAAGCAGATGAACTGATATGGCTTTTCCTTTTCATCACAATCAAGGGGTGTTGCAATATATATACACCACTCGGTCCAATTCTGTTTACATGAGAAGATATGTGATGAGGAAAGGAGGTATATCCTGTTGCCGGTGACTGTTTTAGGCTTAAAGTACCATTTATCAACATGTATGCTCCCAATGTAGAGACTCCTGAGTTTTTTCAGAAATGTGCTGCTATGATCCATGGATTCCCAACATACGAAGTAGTGTGGGTGGGTGACTTAAACATGGCATTATCATTCGACCTGGACCGCTCGAATACAGCACAATCAACACTTTCCAAGGCTGCCACTACTTCGGAAGTCATTGCTGATACTCTCGTCCTAGTAGACATCTGGAGACACTTTCACCCCAACACAAAAGTTTTCTTTTTTTTCGGGGGCACACAGGACATCCTCTAGGATAGACTCCATCATGCTGTCCCTCCCCTTGGCTGGCACAACACAGTCCACTAGACTATTATCGAGAACACTGTCCGACCACTCCCCCGTAACGGCTGTGATCCTTGTCCCCGACACGCTACGCCACCCCCTTTGCTGGCGCTTCCGCCTTAGTGCCCTCAAGGATGTGCTGTTCCATGACGGCATCCGAGACAAAATCCTTTAATATTTTCACAACAACATAAACTCTGTCCATGACTATAGAACGGTCTGGGAGGCCTTTAAGGTGTGTATTAGATGTACCTGCATCTCTAGGGAGGGAGGCATCCTTAAGTCCCTACGGACTACGCTTCGTTGCTTAGAAGGGGAAATCAAAATCCTAGAACAAAGACAGGCTCGGGGCAGTGATACCGATCTCGAAAAACGACTCTATGAGAAGCGTCTGCAGCACTCCAAGGCCGCACTCAAGGAAGATAAATACATGGAGGACCCTATCCTAACAACTAAATATGCAGAGGGAGGTAGACCCAGCCGCACCCTGGCTTGGGCTATTCGTAAAGATAAAGGACACAGGGGAATCATGGAGGTAGAGGAACTCGATGGGAACTTGACCCGTGAACCCAGTCAGATCAAAGTGTTCCATGATTATTATACTAGACTATATTCGTCCCAATTGAACGCTTCTGCTGAGGACATCCGATCCGGCTTAAACCAGATCGCCCTTGGCTGGCTGGACCCCTTACTCGCTGACCCTATGAATTCCACCCGCTCCATTGAGGAGAACCGCAAAGTGATTTCTGAACTTCCTGGTGGTAAATCCCCAGGTCAAGATGGACTGTCAGCAGAATTTTATAAGGAGTATTCAGATATCCTTGCACCCCACCTGTGCAAAATGTATGAATCCTCCTTGTCTGCTGGCCTACTCCCAGAATCCACCAGGACGGCAGTGATTATACTTCTACTAAAACCTCTAGTCCTGCCCGACCAGGCCGGATTTATCCCTGGCAGCCAAAACAACCTAAGACACCTCTTTACTGTGATGCACAACGTTAAGGAAGAATTCCCCATTATAGCCGCAGCTCTCGATACTGAGAAGGCCTTTAACTCTGTCGAATGGCCCTTCCTGTTCGAAATGCTGCGTAGATCTGGTCTGGGTCTCCAATACATTCAATGGGTCTGTCTGCTATACACAGCCCTAGAGGCCACGGTACTGACCAACCAGCTGTCTTCAGGCAGAATCACCCCTACCAGGGGAACGAGGCAGGGATGCCCCTCATTCCCCCATCCTCTTTGCGCTGGTGGTTCAAACTATGGCATGTGCAATCAGGGAATTCCACGCACACAAGGGGGGTGTCAATCTATTCCCATACCTCCATTATCTCTCTCTATGCAGATGACTTAAAAAACCTTTAGCCATTAGCACAGGTGATTTCCATATTCAGTTGGTTCTTGGGGCTACGCAATAACTGGTCCAAATCAGAAATCCTACAGCTCACCCCTGTTGTGCTTCCTGCGGACGTGGGTGACGAATTTTGCTGGTGTCCTGGGGGATGAGATATCTAGGTGTGATGGCTCCACCTCCCCTCTCAAGCTTTGAGGACAACTACTTAACAGTCCTGGAGCAGCTGGAGCGGATAGTTGAGGTTTGGAACCGTCTTCCCCCGTCCCAGATGGCCCATGACACGCTTGCCAAGATGGTGGTGGTGGTGGTCCCTCAGAGGCTCTACATTTTTTACAATGTCCCACTGGTACCACCCGCGTGGTTCTGGAAACGTGCCCGGTCACTGATTTCCAGACTCATCTGGGCGGGTGGTGTGGCGTGTGTTGTACTTGACACTTTATCACTGCCGTACACCTCTGGCAGCCTGGATTACCCTGATCTATACGTATACTTCCTCGCCGCCCAGGCACAATACGCTATATGGTGGTGGAACCCCTCCTCAGAACTTCCACACATCAAACTCGAAAGGGCCATAGCTCACCCCTACCACCTGAAGGGCTTACTTTGGGGTACGGCCAAATGATCCACCAAAGAGGAACTACAACCGATTGAAGTAACTAGGTGGGCATGGGACCGCATCGCCCTCTTGACCAACACCAATAACTATCATGCTGACTTTGCAATATATTCTGTGCATGGTATCCCTCTTACAGCAGAACAAACCTTGAAAACTCAGTTAGAGAAACTGGGAGTACTCTCCATAGATGGCCTGCTACATGAGGGCAAATTCATACAGTGGGACACCTTGAAAGACCACGGTCCCTGGAACTCTGTCTCCCTGCTACTTTACTATAGACTACGGGTAGCGCTTTGGCAATGTTGGAGTGATTTCCCTTCAACTTCCGCCCCCTGCCCCTTGGCTACTTTGTTACTAGCACCAACCCTTACTGGGACGGTCTCTGCCCTATACAAATTGATCAAATCTCCCCGCCCGTCCCCCCGGGTACTGTTCAGGGCCAGATGGGACAGGGTTTTAGACACACCTCTACGTGATAATTAATGGCGGGTAATTTGTATACCGACAAAGATTTCGCTCAACTCCAGGCTCCACCCTATACACTTTAAATTCCTTCGCCAATCTCATCTCACTCCCGTACAACTGCATGAATATTACCCAGAAAGGAACCCCACCTGCCCACGTTGTAATGCTTACCCCGCTGACTTTGTCCATATGGTCTGGAACTGGGCCCATTTGCAGTCCTTCTGGAAGGGGATCTCCGGCACCACGGACAAGATGGCCCCTGGATGTCCATGGGATTATCCAGTGGCCTGGCTACTGGCCTGGTTTGATGTTCCTTCCAAGACCGATAGAAAGCTACTGGCCATGGCCTCTGTGGTGGCTAGGGCCCTAATCGCTAAAGTATGGATGAGAATTTCAACACCTACAGGGAGAGAATGAGTTAATATGCTTAAGATTTGTGAAAGACGTGAAACATCCTACTCCTCCATCCCCCCTCATGGTACGAGACCAGCGGACTACTGGGGCCCCTTGCAGTCATATCTCCTCAAATTGGAACCCTCCTCTGCTCCATGAATTGTACGGGGTAGTGGCCTAGATTTTAACTTGAGAGAAAATATACCAGACATTCCCATGAGAATATTGAGACTACCCTGATGTAGAGAACTCAATTACCTCACGAAACAACTGATAGCCCAGTGTCACAAACATGCCACTGTACTTGTCTCAATATGTCATACTGCTCTGCTTCTGCCATGTTTGTAACTATGTACTATAACTACTTACCATTGCACCTTGGAGCACAGTTTGAAGGGAAAGGGATGGTGAGATAAGGTTTCGCGATATGACCATTAATTGTAAGTGGTAGTTGGTTTATTGTTGCAAAAAAGTTCAATAAAAACTGATTTAAAATAAATAAATAATATATTCGAAGAAGTCACAAACCGTAACACCAAGGAAAGGAATACTGGTATCGTCCAAACAATAAACACTGGAGAATGTGAGAACCCCAAGGGAGGTTTTCTATGACCCAGAGGAGCAGACCATCTCAGCCCATTGCACCGAAGCCATGTCGCACACAAGAGGCCTTAGTCCACTTGTAGCAGAAAAAAGGCCATTGAGTGTTACAACTGGGGGAAGTTGGGACACATGGGCTTGCAACCCTGGGAACAATCCCAGAACCAATGGATAGCAGTTATTTTGCTCCAGAGGAGACTGATCAGTGACTGTACAACTCGGGGAAAAATGTCTGGAAACGGGGGCAGGTACAGACATAAATAAACATGCTTGTCCAAGAACTGACATGAAGGAGCCATTATCTCCTCACCAAACTGGAAGGGCAACCAGTGGAGGCCCTCCTCAATTCCAGGAGGTGATAAATAGCAACCCATTCAGATCTGGTATATTCGGACCAATGCCAAACAGAATGGTGCCAGTGATTTGTATTCATGTGGACTGGGAGATCTTCCCCAAAACACACCCCACACACTGGATTTAAGCACTGTGTGGGAGTTAAGGCAGATCTGTCGAGCTTCTTAGAAGTCAGCCAATTCTAACATGGGCATGTATAGTGTTTTTATTAGGAGAATTAATTTGGTCTTTGTCGGTTTAAGCCCCACATAGGTCTTTGTCATCCCTTTCCTGAAAAAGGTTTTTCAGCACAGCCTGCCCAAACTGAGCATCAGATCTCGAGCTTAAGTCCAAGCTGTAATGTTTACAAAAAGCCGATGGGGAGGCTTAAGTAGCCGCTTTCGCGATGGTCTCCCAGGGGACATACGTTTGAAAGGCAGCAGCAGCTGAATACCGTTAGGAGGCTGTAGGCCCTGAACAGTGTAAGACTCTGAAATACAGGCAACAATCAATCTGGAGATAGTAGCCTTGGAGGCCTGCTTGCCTTGCGGACTGCCAAAGGTCACCAAAAGTTGAGAATAACTCCTAAGCTCAGAAGTTCTGTCCAAATAGAACTTAAGAGCTCTTCTAACATCCAGGCAATGCAAAACACTTTCAGCTTCAGAAGCTGGGTTTGGAAAGAAAACAGGCAGTGAGATTGACTGATTCAGATGGAAATCAGAAATCACCTTTGGTAGGAAAGAAGGATTTGTCCTAAGGACAACCTTATCCTTGTGGAAAACTCAGAAGGGATGCTGCACCGACAAAGCTTGGAGCTCACTCATCCGCCTTGCCGAGGTAACGGCGACCAAGAAATCCAGCTTCCACGAAAGGTGCTTAAGATCTACCGTAGCCATTGGTTCGAAAGGCTTATGGCACAAGGCCGTAAGGACCACGTTCAAGTCCCACGTCGGATGCGGTTTACAAACCGGAGGCTAAAGACGCATAAGACCCGCAAAGTGCCGCTTAATCACTGGGTTTGATAGTAAGAACGAGCACTGGTCCGTGGATAGGTAGGCGGCCACCGCCGAAAGATAAGTCCTGCATGACAGGACATGAATGCCCGACTCTGCAAGATGAGAACCGAAAGATAGCACAGTGTCAATCGTAGCTACCCTGGGGTCCAACTGCTTAGCTAAGCAGCAGTGACGGAATCAAAGCCACTTGCTTTTATACTGCGACCTCGTCGAGGGTTTCCTGGCTGCCTGAATTATGCGCATGTTGTCAGCAGACAGGTTAAGATGTTCTAGAGATCTGAACTCAGGCACCATGCCGCCAAGCTGAACGCTTGTAGGGGGGGTGCCACAGTTGCTGATCTCTCTGGTGAAGCAGGTCGGGAACTAGCGGAAGCCTGATCGGTGCACACACCGACAGATGATGTAGCTTTGAAAACCAGAATCTGGGCGGCCACCACGGAGCTATGAGCAGAAGAGAACAATTCACTGCGTTCTTCAACGTGCAAATCGTCCGATGAATCGGAGGCAGAGGCGGGAAAGCATAGGCTCTCATGTTGTGCCATGGAATCTCGAGAGCGTCTCCCAGAGAGGAAGCTCCCAGCCCGTTCCTGGAGGCATACAGAGGAAGTTTCCTGTTTGCCAATGTTGCGAAGAGGTCCACTTCTGGAGTGCCCCATTACAGGAATATTTGCAAGAGGACCGCCGCCTTCAATTCCCACTCGTAGCTGACCATTGTTTGTCAGCTGAGGGCATCTGCCGTGACGTTCAGCTGGCCCGGGATGTGTACTGCCACCAGCCAGACACCATGCTGAGCCACCCATTCCCAAATCTGAACGGCCAAATCCACAAGAGGAGGAGACTTGGTACCCCCCGCTTGTTGATGTAAAACATGGACACCACATTGTCCGTGCGGACACGAACCACCTTGTTGGCAATGACTGGCCTGAACGCCTTAAGCGCCAGGAAAATTGCCAGAAGCTCCAGATGATTTATATGAAGGAACTTGTCTTGTCGCGACCAGAGGTCGGAGACCTGAAGAAGATCTAACGTCGCACCCCACCCCAGAAGGGAAGAGTCCGTCGTGATCGTCACCATCGGAGACGGGTCTTGGAAACCCCTTCACCCACTGACAGGTGTCATGATTCCTGCCCCTCATGTCCCCAGCCCTCCAAGATGTCAGGCTGGAGCCAGGCCACGATCACCTACATGGCCCTCAAGGGCCTCTCCATCCCTCCAAAGACCCACTTGGAGTCAGACTTGGTGCTTGTGGCACCAGACTCACTCACTCCCATAGGATAACATTGGAGATTGGACTTGTAGTGCATTGATGCAAGATGGATGCCCCCACATTTTTCGGTTCCCAGAACTGCATGTGCGGTCTAGTCTTTTGGGTGTGGTTCAGCCCAGAGACAACTGGGATACCCAGAGACTATTTAAGCCACACCCAGGCTGAGGAACATGCTTTGCGTTTTCTGCACCTGCAGCGTGATACTCACCGTGCTCGGATCGGTCTCCAGTAGGCCTGCATCTTTCTTCTGCGCTCAGCAAGAACAAGAACACCGTTAGGAACAGCCTTAACTTGCGGCGCTTCTGCCCATCATTCATCGCTCCTTCTGTCCTGCGGGCATCTTCGGCGGTGTCATTCCCATCCCGGCACGCCGCTTCCTAAGGAAAAGGGAAAAGAACAGAAAAAAGGCATTAGTAAGCATTCTGCAAATCTTCGCTTATTTTTAAATACTGTACAAGCTTCAAATGCTTACCTGAATCCCAGCCGCTCTGGGGGAACTCTGTCTCCGGAACTTCTCATCCACCTGCAAGAGGGAAAAGACACTCCAGGTTAGCGTGGAAACATCTAGAGGCGCCGCATACCGCGCTTAGCCACCGTAATTATTCTTCATAACCGGCATCCACGCTGAAAACATTGCAATGCCTAAAAGACTCTCACCTTCAGCACTACTCATCTCAGCAGCACGCCGCCATCCCGGACGCCGGCCATCATCTAAGGAATGAAAGGAACGAAGTTAGAGAACTGTTCAAAAGACTCATTATACTTACCTGTCAGACTCTTGCCAGTGAAGTAACTAGGCAGCTACGAGCCCGCATCAATCAATGCGCCCCTGCGCTGGAAGCAGGACAGAGAGCACACTATCCAAGAAAACATGGTGAGCTGTGGATCAAAGGGAAGGGTTGGACCCCGGGGAAGAAGGGGTTCAAGCACGCAGAGACAGTAGGGAGTTAAACTCTACCAATCCTGTGTTTCATACCCAGTCTCCAGTCGAATAGCCTCCAGGGAAGGGTTTGAGGTCGTAAGAGGTCAGAACAGGCTGAGTGATGTCCCTGTGGATACCAGGTGAGCGTTACAACAGGTTGCTGAGAGACGACCACCACACCAGGTCCACTTTCATGAAAGCCGGAATCGATATTATCTTGGAGTCCGGATCCACATCCTGACGCCAAGAACTCAGAAGAGTCATTTGCGTCCGCCTCATCTTGAGTCGAGCAAGGGGAAGAGCCAATACGCACAAGGCCATGAAGCCCAGAAGCCTCTGGAACCACCAGTCCGACATGCTCTCAGACTGTGCAAACATCTGACACGTGGCCAACAGATCCGCCATTCTGTCCGCGGTCAGGTAAACTCTGCAGTCGATCGTGTTCCAACGAAAACCAAGGAATATCAGGTCCTGAGAGACCGTCATGGAAGATTTCTGCCAGTTCACCGAAAGCCCAAGGTGAAACAGGAGCTGGAGGAGAGACTGAAGATTGTTCGAGGCTTTCAACGGACAAGGACTGCGCAGCAGCCAATCGTCCAAATATGGATACACATGGATACCCTGTAGCCGAAGATAGGCTGCGATAACCAACATCATCTTCTTAAAGACAGGCGGTGCCGAGCTGAGGCCAAAATTGAGCACTCAGAACTGGAAGTGCTCCTCCCCCACAGAAAACCGTAGGTATCTCTGATGCGGATTCCAGACCAGGATATGCATCCTGATGTTCCACCGCGCTGAGCCAATCGCCCTTCTGTAAAGAGGACTTTATCTGACTGGGTGTAATCATCTTGAATTTCTCTTGGGGTAGAGAGAGATTGAACTGGGAAAGTTCTAGGATGGTGCGCAGGCCAGCCTGGTTGGGTTTGGGCACCGTAGACAGCCAGGAATAGAAGCTCTCCCCTCGCTCCCCTAGAGGAACGGGTTCCACCGCACTGAGATCCAGTAACTTCTGAATCTCGGCTCTGAGGTAGGGCGACGCCGACCGCTGGAAGGGAGGATTGATGAGTGGGGTCGGGGGAAGGGTTAAGCGGAAGACCGCCCGAGCGACTGACAAGACCCACCGGTCCTGGGTGATGGTCTGCCAAGCCTCCCAATGAGATGCAATGCGTCCTCCCACCGGGGTCTCGGGCGAGCGCAGAAAACCCTCATTTTGCTGGTTTTTCGGTGGCAGCACAACCTGAACCTAAGGAGTGGGAGAAAAACCGACTCCGTTGCTGCCTTCGGCGGGAATTTCCCAAAGGGGCTTCAACCCTGCGGGATTTCCGGTCTAAAAAAAACCCTGAAACCAGAGGAGGGCCGAGGGTTTGACAACGATCTCTGTGTCCTGAAAGGAGGTTTAACCAGGACAGACAAGGACTTGGCGGTCTGGGTGCTGTCCTTGGTTTTGGTTAGCTCCACGTCTTTTGTAGAGTGAAATGGCTCCTTGCCATCGAAAGGCAGGTCCAAAACCTAATCCTGCACCTCCTTGGAGAACTTGGTGGCATGCAGCCAAGCCTGACGAGAGGTGTCCATACCAAGCTTGTGCCTGGACCCTAGCATCCGACAAACCCGCTTTGAAATCCTCCAACTTTTCAGCGGGAATAAACTCCTCAAACTCCAACAGACCTTTCCACATTTTCATATTTGCCCCTGCTAGCACCAGTTCTGCATTGGCCTGACGCAGCTGCAGAGCTGAGTTAGCAAAAATCTTCCTCCCAAGGGAGTCAAGGAGCGTATCCTCTTTGGCCAGAACCTATGCAGCCGTCGTAGAAGAGGCTGACGCAGGTCTGGATTGCAAAGTGGCTGCCGCCACTACCGTGGAGGAGGGGGGCGGACACAACGCTAAGGCCACCTCTTCTGAAGAATGGAGCCTGTAAAGCGCGTCAATCTTCTTGTTGACAAATAGTCCAGAGTGTGGCTTCTCCCAGACTTTACGGACCTCGGCCAAAATGTCCTTCTGCAAGAACAAGCCAGTAAGCTCCGAAGGAGATAAGGGGAACGCCCCCGAAAGCACGCCCTCCTGTGGAGCAGGTGCCTCAGGTACTGGAACATCTAACAGACACATCATGCCCAGCACCCGGTCATGAAAAGCTCTGACAGAGCGGGGCTTGTCTTCGTTGTCCTGGTTGCCCTGTACATCATCCGATAGGTCCAGATCAGGTTCAGACACATCCAGCACCACCAAAACCTTGTCCACTGGGGACAATGGAGGCAGGGGTGGAAGAGATGGGGGAGGCCCTGCCAGTAAAGGTGGCCCCGGCGGAAGCACGGGCACCGCAGCTGGAACCATCGGTGCAGGTGGGCAAATCTCCCTGAACAAACCTCGAAAGTACTCCTTCATGGGGTCGGTACGGATTAGCTTTTGAAACCTGCTGAAAGAGACGTCCTCCGCTGACAGTTTAGGGGTGACAGGAGGAGGCCTCTCATGAGCAGAATAATTCCAGGGGCATAAGTGAGAGGGTTCCCCACTGGTGTCTACATAAATCAAGGGCACCGTTGTCACAGGAAGCAAGACATTGTGCGGTAGAGGCATCCAAGCGTTCCAGTCATAAACTGGATGAAACGGATGTGCATAAGGAAACCAATGTTCACCTGAAAAAGCGCCCCCTACACCTAGGGCCGATGGCGTAGTTGTAAGGGATGTATCCAAAATGGCCGCTGTGGTCTTGGCAGGAACGGCCGCCATTTTGTCGACACCTGAGGAGAACTGCGACACGTGTGGAAGTGACGCAGGGGTCCCCCACAGGCGGGTCAGGGGTCTTCATTTTAGCCTTAACACAAGGAACCTCGGCCGAGCCGGTACTACGTGGCCTGGAATGTTTCTGTGACATTTCCACTGCCAAACTAGCCTTCGAAGGAAGGACCTCGGCCCTGCCGGTGACAGAGGGATTACGGTCCAAAACCTCACTCTGTGCCCCCTTAACAGATCTGGAGTCTCTGCAAGAGCGGGAACGATGAGGAACACACCTCACCGACAAGACCTTAACAGGTCTCTCAGAACTGTTGGTCACCTTAGCCCCTAAATGACGGGCCTCGGACCCTAGTCCGGTAAAACCCCCCACACGAGGGGCCTCGAACTTTCGTTTGGTGTGAACAACCTCAACCGAGGTCTCAGTGCGTACCCCAGTGATTTTACGGGAAGCTCCAGCCAAGGAGACCTCGGAGCAAGCTCTGATACCCGATGCTTCAGTAGAAATGGGCCCACAAACAGCCCCCACAGGAGGGGCCTCGGAACGCAATCCGGTGTCGATAGGCCCCTTAGGGATGCCCTCAGAGAAAACTCTGGTGGAATTTTTAGGCCTGGAAGGCATCTCAGGGCAAGCCCCGGTAAAAGAGCTTGTGACGCTGCTCCCAGACCTGGAACACCCTAGAAAGGAGCTCACTGGCCAGGGTGCCCTAAAAATTAAAGAACTCACCAGGTGTTCCTTTTTTTCCTCGATGAAAGTTTGAAAATGCGCCGGAGGAGTACGATGAAACACCTCCTCCCATCGCTCCAAACGACGTTGAAGCGCCGGAACCGAAAGGGAGTCGCAATAAAAGCACGAGTCCCACTGGTGGTCCGGACCCAAACACTCCAAGCACAGAGAATGGGGATCCGCCCTAGCGAACAATTTGGAAAGTCTAGCTGAAACGGCATAGACGGACTACCACGCAACCGCTAAGCAAGAGCAAGAGAGGAGGAACTAGAAGGAAAAAAATCTTCCGAGATGCAAGTGCGTCCAGTCCCGAGCGAGCGTAGAAAAGGACTGATGGGCGATGTGCTGGGCGGAGCTGGGAAGGGCGGGTTTACAGCCGCGTGCGGTAACCCGCGTAAAAAAAGAGGAAGGACACATTTTGGAAAAATGTGATGCTTTTTACAAAGTGCTCCTGTCCTGTCCCACAGGACGGAGGAATGTCCCATAAGTATGGAGGAAAGGGGACGGGACCTAGGAGTATGCCCGTTCCAAAAGCTTAACTGCATAGACATACGAGAGAGAGAGAGAGAAGTAGGAGGGGGAGGGATGGATAGGGAGAGGGAATGAGAAGTAGAGAGAGACAGAGATAGACAGAGGCAGAGAGGCAGGGAGTGGCAGAGAGAAACAGAGCAACACAGAAGGAGAGGAGTAGGTGGAGAGCATAAAAAAGTGCGACAGAGACGAAGAGAGAGACAGGGCAACAGAGGGCGACAGAGTGAGAGTGTGACAGGGAGAGGGTGACGGGGAGAAAGCGAGAGATACAGAGAGGGAGAGACAGAGTGAGAGACTGACAGAGTGATAGAGAGAACCACACACAGAGAGAGAAAGCGAGAGACACAGAGACATGCATAAAAAGTGAGAGACAGAGGGAGAAAGGGAGAGATATGGAGAGAGAGAGAGACACACAGAGAGAAAGCGAGAGACAGAAGGAGAGACACACAGGGGGAGACAGGCAGAGAGAGAGACAGTGTTACATCACTTACCTTAATGGGACGACCGTAGTGAGTTACGCATCTGCCGGGTTGGCGCCTCGCCCTCTCGCTCCTGTCCCAGGTTGGTTTACTGGGCGCCGCCGTGTACTGGGATCCACGCATGCACAGATGTCTATGTCCCTCTTTCCGCGCATGCACGGTCCTCTGGGCTCTGCAGCGGCGTCTGCTCAAGTTCCAAGCCCCGCTTTGGTCCCGGAACTATATCCGGCCACCATGGAGGTTTTGCAAACCGCGTCTCAGCTGTGTCCCCGCCCGGTTCCTGTTAGCTTTCAGGGATCTTGAACCTCTGGTTCTTCTTGCTCCTGTGCCTCCTGAGCCTTGCCCCAATGACCTTTCCCTGCCCTCCTTGGGGTTGTTCTTGTCTTGGTCCTAGGGCCAGTCTACTGCTTCCCTTAAGCCTACTTTCTCCCCTATGTGTCAGGTCCTTTCCGACCTGCCCGGTTTCTGGGGTACCCTTCTTGCTCCTCTGTCTGCCTGGATTTTCCTACCTTTCTCTTCCCTGCCTACCACTTTTGTATCTTGCCTGCCTCTGCCTCGTGCCTCCGCCCGGTATTCTTTTCCCAGGGATCAGATCTGCTTAAGTCCAATGATTATCCAGCTACTTTACTGCAATTCAGCTTGGCCTTCCCTATCAGTTCTTGCACTGTTCTAACGCCATTTAAATTGGAGAAGTGCTGTCCCGTGGCACTGGGTGCTAGACCAGGCTCTACCTGTTCCTAACCGGGGGTTCTTGGTTTGGCTCCCCGCGTTACAAGTTCTTCTTGACAGACTGCATACTTCTCCACAGCAGACTTCCTGAAGACCAGATACCCTGTGTGCCCTCCTGACGCATTGTATAATAGGTTGTATACTAATTGACCTTTTCACAATTGACCTCGTGAGAATTGACCAAATTTAGAAGGTCAATTAGGACATATATGCTGGGGGGAAACCCCCGCAACTCCCCACCCAATCCAAAAACCCCTGCAACCCCCCACCCAATCCCCTTACATTATTTATAATCCAAAACCAACCCAATACATATATAAAATAACTAAAATAATATAAAAGTCAATTGTGCAGAAGGTCAATTAGGACCACTATAATTTGGTCAATTGTGCAAAAGGTCAATTGTAAAAGGTCAATTTGGGTAATACCGTATAATAGACCAACCCTATAGGCAAGACCTTTTAGCATTTTGTCTAAAAACAGCATAAACAAGTATGTGTTTGACAAGAAGATTCCGACCTCTTATCAAGTTGGTTTCAACGAGCCTGCAGGACAGACTGCTACTCTGGATTAAATCTACTTAAAAAGGATAGCTTGCAGTTGAATATTTTGAAATGCAGTGAAGTAACGGTTATTTCAGATTTGTGACTGATGTTCTTTTTGGTACTTTCATTTCTCTTTGGATTTCAGTTAGAATAATGGACAAGTCACCAATTAATTTCAGTCAAATGTTTAAAAACAAATGAGTTCAGTTTATTTAACCCCAAAATAATTAGCAGCCTGTCGGGGGGAGGAGGGACTATGAGAGTCTTCAAGTACTGATGTGTCATGATCCAAGATGTTGCGCCATGGGATGTAAAACTTTGCGGCACAAAAAGCTAATTTTGCAGCAAACAACCGCATTTTTAGCAGCATATTTGCTGCATTTTAAATTGCATGGGCAGTGGTGGATGTGGAGCTGCCTCTGCTCCCCAGGATAGTGGTGCTGGTGGACAAGTGATGCCGCTGAGGCCATGGGCGGTCATTATGCTGCCCGTTAGCTCCCGCTTATGATGTTGGTTGCACTCCTAGTTGGGCCTTGGATGGTGCTTTTGGTTGTTGGGCTGGTGTTGCTTCTGAGGCACTGGGTGATGGTGGGACTAGTGGTGCTACTGAGGCCATGGGTGGTGGTGCTGCCCATTAGGCCATGAGTGATGGTGTTCGCTACATCCACAGCAAGGCCTTAGGTGGTGGTGGTGGTACTGGTTTGATAGTAATAGTTATGGTGCTGCCTCTATAGCCCATGGTGGTGGTGGGGCTTGCACAGAGAGCATGGGTGGCGATATTGGTGGGATTGAAACTTCCGCTGAGAGCACACATCGGTGAAGGTTGCACTACTTGGCCAGCCAGGGCGGTTTTGTTGTTTGCAGTGGGCAATGGGTAGTGGTGTTGGCATGTGACTGGAGCTGCCGCTGAGGACCTGGGTGGTTATGGGGATGGTACTACCTCTGCTCCCCAAGATGGTGGTATTAGGTGATCAGTGGTAGTGCTGATGATCTGGGTGTCAGTGGCATTGCCTGTGCTAGTTGTACTTTCAGTAAAGTCTTGCAGATGGTAGCAGTAGGGCTGCTACTTAGGCCCTGTGAGGTGTTTGTGGGTATAGTAGCGCTGTTGAGGACATGAGTGGTGGCTAGCCTGGGTAGGACCCGGGCAATCATTTTGAATGTATGTCCAGCAAGGTATTGGGTTGTGGTTTATTGATTGGGGAGGGGAGATTGGTGGTGTAGCTGAGACTTTGAGCGGTGGTACTGCCTCTGTAGCACAAGATGGTGTTGTTGGGGCTAGCACTGATGGCCCCGTTGGGGGGGTGGGGTGCTGGTGGGTGTTACACTTCTGTGAGAGCATGATTAGTGAGAGTGGAGCTACCTTTGCAGACCAGGGTGGTGATGTCGAACAGACTTGTGCTGCAGCTGAGGGCATTGCTGGTGACCATGGCACAGTCATGTAGGGCATGGTTATTCATGCCCTGGCTGTTGGTGTTTGTTGTGGATGATTGTTTTTTTTAGCTGTGGGGCCAGTACTGCCACTGACAATCTGGGTGGCGGTGGCGATCCTGCCTCTAGCAGCCCTCTGTGGTGGTATTGGTGGACACTGACACTGTAGCACAGGGTACAATGGGAGGGTGCATGTGAAGTAGCATAAGTAAGAGCAAATGGGGAATGTGATGGTAAGAACGAAGGTATGTGAAAGGATGTGAATGCATGAATGTGCGTGCAAGAAGCGGGAGCCAGAGTGTTCATGCAAGGGTGAGACTGTGCAAGCAAGAGAGGGAGGAAGAGTGCATGCAAGCATATAAGTGTGTGTTACAGTGAGAGATGTGGGTGTCGATGCAAAGGTGCAAGCAAGAACGTGTCTGTGATGTTAAAGGAATGGTTCGTCCAAAACATTTTATTTCAAAAATAGATAGGCAATATAAAAAAAAAAACGATTGCCATTTTTTTTTTTTGAAGTCCCTATGTAAAATTTTGAGCAATTCAAGCTCAAAAATTGAAAAAGCAAGCACATGGGCGCATCCATTTTGTGAAATGGATGCCCGTCTGTGCTGGCTTTTGCTTTTGCGGCACTAATGAAGGAAAAGCCAGCCAGCTGTAGTAAACAAAAGCTACCACTGGGTGGCTTTTCCTTCATTGGTGCCGGGACTCGGAGGACGCGGACCGGAGACTACAGGCAGAAAAGTCTAGGAGCCCTAGAGCCCCAAATGGGAAAGCAGATTTAGGCAGAAACACTGCAGCATTTAGCATTGCGGAAAACAACCGCATAGTGTTTCTGCCTAAGGGCTCCCCACAGGGAGCCCTAGAGCCCCAAATGGGAAAGCAGATTTAGGCAGAAACACTGCAGCATTTAGCATTTCCCATTTGGGGCTCTCGGGCCCCCCGTGGGGAGCCCGAGAGCCCCAAATGGGAAATCAGATTTAGGCAGAAACACTGCGGCATGTAAACACAACCGTGTTGTGTTTCTGCCTGCCTTGGCTTTCACTTTGGGTCTCCGGTGCTCCCATGGGGGAGCACCGGAGACCCAAAGTGATAGCCACGGCAGGCAGAAACACAACGCGGTTGTGTTTGAAAACGCTGTGGTTTTTCTTTCTGAGTTTCTCAGGCTCCTCCGAGCCGGAGGACCCTGAGAAACTTAGAAAGAAAAACCGCAGCGTTTTCAAACAAAATTACGTTGTATTTATGTTTGCGGTCGCTTCAAAAGCTACCGCAAACATAAATACAACGTTTTTAAAGCTGCGGTTTTATTTCTAAGTTTTCCGGGCTCCTCCAGCCCGGAAAACTTAGAAAATAAAACGCAGCTAGTGTCTATTTTTATTTAAAAAATAGCACTTACCGAGATGCAGCTGCAGCTTTTCTGCCTGTAGTCTCCGCTCCCCGTCCTCCGCGTACAGCACCAATGAAGGAAAAGCCACCGAGTGGTAGCTTTTGTTTACTACAGCTGGCTGGCTTTTCCTTCATTAGTGCCGCAAAAGCCAAAGCGAGCACAGCGGCGGGCATCCATTTCACAAAATGGATGCCCCCATGTGCTATCTTTGAGCTTGAATTGCTCAAAATTTTACATAGGGACTTCGAGAAAAAAAAATGGCAATCATTTTTTTTTTATATTGCCTATCTATTTTTGAAATAAAAAATTTTGGGCGAACCATTCCTTTAATCCATCCGACCTCCGGTGCACTCAGGTAGGTCGGATCGCATTCACCTCCACTCTCTCACACACACACAGCAGGGAACTTAAATAAACACGTCTGTGCATTGCATCGTAAGTGCATTTGGAAGTGTACCGGCTATTGGGCTACCGTGCTGCTTTCCTGTACATCTGCTTCTTGCTCCTGCTTTGCTCCGCGGCAAAGCACTATTCGCCAAGAGGAAGCCTAAAGCATTGGAAACACAGACTGTTATTCTTTTGCTTATGACCCAAGTCATTGTTTGGACTGTGCAGCTGCACCTTTGTGTTTGTGCTTGAGCTCACTAACGAACTTATTGTGTGTGTGTTGCTCACGTCCCATATCCATTTCTCTCTTTTCTTCTTTCGTTCATAGAATTTCCTGTTGAATCATTCTTAGCCACGCCCCTTGACACAGCCTCGTTTACGTGCACCCACCCGTTAAGAACATATGCACGCATCGTAAGTGCTTTTGGAAATGTACCGGCTGTTGGGCTATTAGGGTGGGAGGGGTGAGTGTCCTTGGTCGCTGAAAACGAAGGGTAATGTCGTAATTTGACTAAGGTGATCTCGCACTATCTAGGGGTTGTGAGCTTGAAAGTTCCCTCTGAGATTTAATAACAACAAAAAAAGGGGAAAAATGCCGAGCGGGTTGCGAAGTGGGCGTTATACCGATCATCCGCCCAACGGTAAAATCAATGTTGACCTAATGGTTTGCTCCGTAAAGAGCACTTATTCGGCCATGAATGACTCCATGCCCTTGCACCATAACGAAGTAGAGACGACAGTGGAAGGCATTGTGGCGTCCGATGCAAATGAGACTAGCGAAGCGCATACGTTGCAAGTGGACGGTGGTAGTGGTGGGGAGTCCACCAAGGTCTTGGTGTATGACACTGCGCAGCGCTCTCACAAAGGTGGTGGCGGCGGCACGGAGCCACATCAAGTCTTTACCCAGTTTAGCCACGTTGAAGGTGCCGTGACTATTGACATTGATCATATGCATCTACACAATATAAGTCTGAGGAACCTAACTCAATGTACCAATAGGTCATTCAATGACATATCTAAAGTCGGGCCTGACATGATGGCTGAATTGGACAAGCACGTCAGGCTATCGATAGGTATGCTGACTCCGCTTGTCCCGCGCCTACATGCCATAGACGAGCGGTCTTACCAAAGGAACACGAATGCCCCTTAGGGTATCAAGTGTAGCAATGAGCAACTGTTACCATCTTTAGTGATGCCTTCTAAACAAACTAACAATGTATGCCATCTGAAAAAGGGAGAAGAACCTTTGAATAAAGGGATCCCTAAAGCTAGTGTGTGTAATCTTACTATTGGCAATGATTTGAGTAGTGATTGCGCCCTGCATAATGATGATATAAATGTGAATACATCTTCCCCCCCTTCGCCTGGAGCTCCTCAAACATTTCCAGTAATTATTTGCATACTTGATTTATTGGATAAAGGACACGATTACACCCATCATGAGATAAGGGTGTTAAAAGCAGCAATGGTTGACATATTAGCTACCACAAACAGGCTGGAAAACTTTATTCTTGCAAGGGAGACTTGCCCATCTAAACTTGAAAGCCAACCCAGCAAACAATGCAAACATCCTTCTGGTGTTTTATCCAAACAGGGGATAATTGTAGTTGATAACAGTAGCCAATGGTCTGGGGCAATGGACCTCGATATAGGTGAACTGGCTGCTGATATTAGCGCAATAAAACTCGTGCTTGAAGAGGTGAGGCAACACATTTTGTGTATCAAAAACGCATCCTCACCTGTAGATGCTCCCAATGGCTGTGTGTCTGTGGATAGTCCGTCTGTATTAATAAAAATCATGGAACAAATGGATGAAGATGAATCTAATACCACTAACTCGGATAACAAGGGCCCTTTTTTATCGAGACACATGAAAAAATTACAGTTGTGTGCGGTTAAGAGAGCAAAGAGAAAAAAAAGAATTGGAACTGAGTTAGTGAGCAGAAAAAATACTCCAGCCAGTGACGAGTTAAAGGAGCCTTTAAGTAATCATGAAATGGCAGAGAGAAGTCAAAAGCTAACAGAACTACCAAAAATATCAACCATACCCCCAACAATGAAGAAGACATTATTGACGTTGAACAATTAAATGAGGAAAGTCAAGCATTTCTGCGACCTGAAATAACTGCACAACAAGCGCAGAAGCGGCTCTGGTAGGCAGTAATATGAGCAAGGGTAAAAGGAAAGGGAATGCTGTAAAAACATTTTTTATAAAACTTCTCAAGCTTCCTTGATGTCGGAAGTTGAAAAGAAACAGATGAACACCAACACTTATTTTAGTCAGGAGGAAAGGAAACAGACATTTAAGGATACTCGTGTATGTGCAGCAGGCGTCCCTCCTATGAGTTTCTTGAGGCAATACATGGTGGAACTCGAAGGAATATGTGCGGAAAAGAACAAACTTTGCTCATATGCGAAAGTATGCTCCTGCATGAAACGGAATTAACAGGTGTCGATCCACATTGTGGGAAGGACTTCATCATAGTGGTAGGTTTGGGTAAATTCTGTGCACTACCTCCACCGAAGTTGGCAGTCCCATCTCCGCAGAAGTGTGGACTTGGGACGGGCATTAGTGGGCCCTTGCCGGGGCCGACCCAGGGTTCTGGATTAAGGGTTAAGGACGGACCCCCCATTTTATCTATAGGGGGGGGGGGGGGGAGTGCACTGATGTGATGAGTCAAATGTACCATCACAACTGCACTTAAGTTGTAGCAGAATTGCATGAGTACCAGCCACTATTAAGAATGGACAGCAACAAAATTAGGCTGCAATCTGGTTTGGTGGAATCACTGAAAAAAGCACTGAACTCAAGACTTATTACTCCAGAAATATTAAGCAATGAGCTGAACTTACAAAACATGTGCACAGTATCTGATGTGAGGCAATTGGATTCTCATGCGGTATTACTGCAACCGGTGAGGAACACCGGGTGTACAGAGAGCGTACTGGGGACTAACACCATGGCCGAAGAGATAAGAATAGATGTACAAAATTCTATTAGTAATAACGCTCAAGACTTGTTAAGGAACAGTCGAGGAATATTGTAAACCCGGGTGATCATCTTAATATAATTGGTCTGAAAGGTAATGTACAGATATTAGGAGAGGCAAGGATCAATAGGAAATTCCTGTTGGACCTTATGGCATGAATCCCTCAATTAAGGATGTTAACGACGGATGACTTTGTCAACAGTTCCCTAGATAGGTCGAAATATCATAGAATGATCAGTAATGTGTCTTCAGCCAGTGTGCTGAAATTCATCTGCTCTGTTAGATCCGAATTGCTCGAGTTAGGATTCAGGTTGCATACATTCAATGATAAAGTAGTAGCACGTGAATTTTTACAATTTCAACTCCCTAGTAATAAGGAGGCAGCGGAGTCCACCAATCAAAGAAATGGCGATAGGACCAAATTCCTAATATAATCTTCTTCCAAGAAACTATGAAAATTGATGATTTGATGTTACAAGGTTATTGTACCTATTTGTGCTCATGCAATTAAGGGTAAAGAGGGTCGCCCTACGGGAGGCCTGGCCATTGCCATTAATAATTCTTTTAAATGTGACTCGAAATTAATCCACACATCTGAACATGTGATTGCTGTGGTAATTAAGGTGAAGGCATGTCATAATAGAGTAGTATGACTTGTTACCATATATTGGAATTCCTTAAATATTGATATTGAGGACATGTTCGATGAGATCGATTGCTGTTTCGAAAAAGCACGGGTTCTTGACCTGTTCTCTGAAATAATCTTGGGGGGTGATTTTAATTCATACTGTTTAGTGAATTCAGCAGGAGCTGAGGCAAAACAGTGTGAAGCTACCAAATTGGCAAAAACAGGAGGAAACAAATGGGCGCAGTTCGTAGAAAATAGGGGGTTGTGCTTTGTTGACAGCATTGACATACCTTGTAGACCTACATGGTCACGTGTATCATTGTCCTCTATAATTGTTTTTTTCTGTATTCCAAAACCTCTGGCGAACATAACAAAGCCAGTTATTGTTCACAGGATCTCTCACAGTGATCATGCACCAATTGAAGTTAACATTGGTATTACTTCATTTAATCACACAGTTGAGAAAATATTGCAACTTCCTGAAAGGGATCGTTCAAACTTATCACTTAGATGGAACCCTGCTATTTGGTTAAAACTTGTAACCGGTATACATGAGAAATTATTGGAAATTGAGTACATACTGGTGGAACCAGGATTTTCGGTATGTGAAAAGGAAGTGTGGGTTTCTAACATCATTAAGGAAGTCTTAGTAGATCTCAAAACAAGGCAGAAACCCACTCATGCACGCACTAACCATACATTAAATGAGATTGTGCTAATGAAACGTGAGAAGAATAAAAATCTGAGAAAACTAAAACAGGACGATCTCAGTGGTGCCCAATATTTGCTAAGAAAGAAACAAATATTACAGCAATATCAGAACAAAATTAGACAAATTAAGGTTAAGTCTTATAATATAGAAAATCAAGAATTAATAAGAACAATTTGTAGACATGATACACAACAAATTTGGGCAGTTATCCAACAACCCTCCTTATGTACAGTAGATCAATCAGTAAACATCATGTCTGCCGAAGTATGGGAAGATTATATTAAATTAAAATGTCTTCTTCCTGGACGTTATGCGAACTGCAATTTTCAGTTACCGAGCGGTCAGGAGTTGACTCCTTTGAATTGGTCAATAGCTGACATAGTGTGGGCTATTGGAAAGCTATCCTTCTCAAAGGCAGGTGTGTACAAGGTGGACCCGCTGCTTTGGGCAGGGTTATTGAAAATAAAATGTGATGTTATATTTAAAACCATGAAGATTCCCTGTTCCTGGGTCACCTCAATAATTGTCCCTATACTGAAAAAAGGTGACCCAGGAATCCCTGAAAATTATAGACTGATATCTTTGATGGATACATCTGCTAAGATTTTTGCCATATTACTGTTATATGAAATTGAAAGGTATATTGACTTATACGAAATCTATTAAAAGTGTCAAACTGGTTTCAGAAAAGGGATGAGCACTACTCTCAATGGGATTACTATAGCCCATCTTCTAGCAGGATCAAAAATTAAAGGCGCAAGTCCGGTTTACATGGCGTGCATAGACTTATCTAACGCCTTTGATACAGTAGTACGTGAACTACTATGGACAAAGCTCGCCTCTCTTGGTATATCAAACACACTAACTATTGGCTAGTTCAACTTCATACGAACACTTCATACAAAATAAGACTCACATTGGAAGGTGCAATGTCAAAAGCAATTTGTACGCAGCTTGGTCTGAAACAAGGATGCAACCTGGCCACCTTATTATTTAATTTATACCTATGTGATCTTGAGAAAATATGGACTGATTTGAGGGTATTTGGTTCCATGTCTTAAAATCGTGGCAAAAATGGCAGTGAGTACAAAATACTGCGGCAAACATGCTGTGGTTTTGCCGCCATTATGTAAAGGATGCGGGGGGCACCCCCGCAACCCCTGGACCCATTATACCATTTAAATGGTGTAATGCGGTACACCTTTACTGGGTCAAACCATGGCATTTTTGCCGCGATTGTTTTACCGGTGGCTTTTTTTTTTTTTACTTTTCTTTATTGTTTTTAATAATACAGAAAGATCAACAAAATATCGCCCCCGCATCCCCCCCAGAGAGCCCGAAACCCCTCGACCCCCCCCATCCGTCCCCTTCCAGCGATTAAACCGATAAGTCCAGAAGTCTCAGTCTGTGAGGGCGCCATTGCTCCCGGAACTCGCCCTTCAAGAAGTCTAAGGTTTCTCCCCCATTCCGCAGCAAAACGGCTCAGGTTGTCTGCAGCCGCGAACGTAGCCCATTCCAAAGATACAATCTCCCACAGCTTACTCAACCAATCCTGCTCTGTGGGGATCGCTGAGCTTTTCCACTTTTGGGCAAGGAGAGACATGGCTGCCAGGATAAAGACCACCTTCGCCTTGCGCGGTCCACCCCCTTCCCCCTCCCCGCCTCCCTCCACCTTCCCACCAGAACCTTGCGAGGGTCTTGACTTGTGCCTTTTCCAAATGCCTGATCCAGAGCGCAGGAGACACTCTTCCAGAAGGAGCTATTATTAGGACAATCCCACCAAATATGTGCAACAGTTCCCTCCTCCCCGCAACCCCTCCAACATGTACCAGACGTTGCCGGGAAAATTGCCCGAAGGTGCGCCTTGGGTATAATGCCAACCCATTAGGTACTTATACCAGGCCTCCTGTAACTGGGTCGCCTTAGCCACCTTCAGGATCACATTCCATAGCCTCTCCCATTCCCCCCGTTCCATCTCCCTCCCCAAGAGCTGCTCCCATCTGGACATGTATGGCCACTTTATAGCGGGACCAACGCTTCCTAAAAGCTTGTATAAATTTGATATCAGCCCCCTGGAAGCCTCGTTTGACAACAGGAACCGTTCAAACTGAGTTAAGCGCCGCGTCGCCGCACTTTTGATTTCCCGCGACAATACCCAATGCCTAATCTGGTAATATCGAAGCCGCTCACTCTCGCCTACCCCGAACTCCCGCTTGCAGTCCTCAAACGATTTCACTTCCTGCCCCCGAAATAGGTCTCTAATGACCCTGCACCCCCCGCTTTCCCAGTTCAGAAAGGCCCCCTGTTCCAACCCAGGAGCAAAGTCGCCATTGTTGAAAATGGGGGTGAAAGGCGACGGGAAGGTGCTGACCCCCAACTTCTCCACCGCCCTGTCCCAGATATCAACTAGGCCCTTGGTTATGGCACTTAAATACAGGTGAGCCGGCCTCAGCCTGCGGGGAAGCCAGAGTGCCTCGCCCAGGTGGTGGTGCGCCACCGCTCTATCCATCCTGACCCAATGTTTGTTGTATTCCTCAGAGAACCACTGGCGGATCAACCTGAGCTGTGCCGCTTCATAGTAGTGCCTAAAGTCCGGTAGTGCTAAGACTCCCGCCCCCTTCCTCGCCAAGCGCAGCGTCTTGCCCTCCCAGATGAATTCCTTCACAGCCCTATCCAGCTCCTTGAAAAAGGATGCAGGGACCGGCAGAGGGATCGCCTGAAAGAGGTAGAGCAAGCGCGGGAGGGTCACCATCTTTAGTGCCGCCCCCCTTCCCATCCACGATAACTTAAAGGTGCCCCACTTCCTAAGGCCCCTTTTAATGGAAGCAAGAGCAGGGGTATAGTTTGCTCCGTACCATCCCGGCAGCCGAGAGGTAACCCGGATCCCCAAGTACCGAATCCCCCCAGGACTCCACTTATACTGTGAAGATGACCTCAGAGCCCTCAACTCATCTCCCTGCAGCGACAAGTTCATGATTTCGGACTTATGCATGTTCACCCTTAGGCCTGAAACTTCCCCAAAGGCAAACAGCAAAGTTGTGCATCCCTCAAGCGACACAGAAGGGTTCGTCAGGGTAAGGAGCATGTCGTCGGCGAAAGCCGCCAACTTATCCTGTACTCCTCCAAAAGGGATTCCCTGGATATCCTCCGCTTCCCGAATTGCCACGAGCAGGGGCTCCAAATATAAGGCAAACAACAGCAGGGACAGGGACCCCTGTTTCGTGCCGCGTCCAAGCCGGAAGGGCCAGGACATCGCGCCATTAATTAGCAGCCGCGCAGAGGGGACTCTATAAATCGCACAAATCATATCAATGAACTTATACCCTAGACCCATTTGCTCCATCACCCGGAACAGAAAGGACCACTCCACCCGGTCGAACGCCTTCTCGGCATCCAAGGCTAAAAGAACCGCCGGGGTGGAGGTCTTCTGTACCTTTTCGACCAAGTGGGCGACTCTCCTGATATTAATCGGCTGTTTGGCGACCCCGCACAAATCCAGACTGATCTTGCTGGATCAGCTCAGGTAGATGTGCCTCTAGACGCTTAGCCAGAATTTTGGTGTATATCTTTGCGTCAGAGTTTATTAAAGCAATAGGCCTATACGAAGTACAGTCCTCCGGATCTTTGCCCACATAATGTATTAAAGTAATTTTAGCCTCCTCCATGGAGGGGGAGATACCGCCCGCGGGGCCAAAAGAGTTAAAGAGTCGGGTTAGGTGCGGAACCAATATGGCAGAATAAGATTTGTAAAAAGAAACCGGGAAGCCATCTGGACCCGGGGCTTTGTTGGAAGGGAGGGTAGCAATGACAGCCCGCACCTCATCCTCCATGATTGGCTTTCCCAGGTCCTCCCCTACGTCCCCGGACAGGCGCGGCAGGGGCAGGCCATCCAAGAACTCCTCCTGCGACTGAGCGACCGGGCCCTGGGATGCGTACAGGGTTTCATAGAACCCGGTTAGACGTTCCCTGATTTCCTCCGACCCGGTAATCCTCTCCCCTCCTTCCCCCCTCAGGGCAGCTATCGCATTTCGGTCAGCGACGCCCCTCAGCAGGCGCGCCAACAGCGAGTCTGCCTTGTTGGCCTTAGTATACAGTTTTTGTCTAACCCTCAATAATGCACCCTACGCTTTCTTAGTCCTAAGGAGTCTTAATTGCCCCTCAGCTAACCTGTACTCCCTATGCACCTTCCTAGAGGGGTCCCCTTTGAACTTGACTCTCGCAGCCTCTACCTCGTCCTCCAACCGGACTTCTAAGGTCCGTAACTGTCAGGTCCTCTCTGCCTTGAGGGCGATGAGGTCCCCCCTCAACGTGGCTTTAAATGCATCCCATCTCGTACTGAGGCTCGTATTAGTCTCATTGTTTCTGGCAAAAAAAGCGTTAATGTTTTTGCCTATCTCCTCCCTAATTACCGTATCCCGCAGGAGGTCCCCAGGAAAGCACCAACTCCAAACCCCCAGCTTACGCTTGCCCAACCGCATATTCATTTGCACCGCCTTGTGATCGGCGATTCCCATGGGGCCGGTCTCAACCCTTTCAACCCCACCCAGTAGACTGGCCGACACCCAAATATAATCAATCCGGGAATGAGTCCGGTGCACATCCGAGAAATAGGTAAAACCATCTTCCTCCCCTCTGAATACCCGCCACACATCCCTCAACCCTGCCTCCTTGAATCGCTCCTTCAGCCACTCGGAGGCCACTGCCCCCCATCCCCCACCCCCATGTTGTTCCGGTATAACCTCTTATCCCAGGCCAAGTTGAAATCCCCCATTAAAATGACTTGCCCTCTTGCGAACTCCCCCAGCGTGGACAGCGTCTCCCTCAGAAAGTTGTCTTGCCCCGCATTTGGGCCGTATACCGAAGCAATCGTATAAGTGGCGCCCATACATTCCCCCTTCACCATGACAAACCTCCCGTTTTTATCCCTCCGAGAATCCTGGATTCTAAAATCCAAGCCACTCCTGAAAGCCACCACCACCCCCCCTTCTTCGAAGGACCCGACGCAAATAACACCAGCGAGTAACCCCTCAAGCGCAGCCAGCACCGATCTGCGCGCAACATGTGGGTTTCCTGTAATGCCAAGACATCTGGAGCATGCATTCGGGTAAAGTGTTCGAGTTTCGCCCTTTTGAGAGGAGAATTAAGGCCTCTCACATTAAGAGTCAACCACTTGAGACTGAGATATGGAGAAAACCAGCCCTAGAAAATCCTCATCTCAACGATCCTCCCGGCCCCCCGCCAACTCCCAAACCACCCAACCCACCCCAAATAACATATGGGCCCCCACTCCCACCCGGACCCCAACCCTCGCCCCCCCGCCCAAAAACCCCAACTGCGGTCTTAAACTTAGATTCCCCCCAACAGCTCCCTCCCCCCTGTAATCCCCCCGGCTACTCTCATTACAACTTGAACCAACATGTTTAACTCCGTCCCCCTGGCTCCTCTCGCAGCCTCATGTACCACCACCCCCTACAGAAAAGAGTGACGATGACCCGACAAGGGTCACTCCCCCCCCCGAGTTTTGTCCTCCCTCCCCCGGGGAGCCCCGCCTGGGTGCCCCCCCCCACCGGGCCCCGCAGCGCCTTCCTCCTCCTACCCCCCACCCCCACAGAGGCCCACTCCCAAGGCCTAATCCCCTCCCTCGACTCACCATGGGGCACCGAGGCCCCCGCGCGACCACCCGCCACCACCTCCGCCTCCAGGCCAACAATGTTGGCAGCCTCCTGAACCGAGGTCACCCTTTTCTGAACCCCATCCCAGTCAAAAACCAGGCCAAATGGAAAGGATCACCTGTATTTTATACCCTTTTTAGTCAGATCTTTTAGAATAGGACCCACGGCCCTCCTTTTCGCCAGGGTGCTCGCAGCCAGATCCTGGAACAACAGAATCTCCCGCCCTTTGTGAAGGATGGGCTCGTTTTGCCTGGCCGCCCGCAACACCTCTTCCTTTTGGCCATACCTGGCGAAAGCAACCACCACTTCCCGGGCCTGGCATTGGGACCCGATTGATCTCGACCAACTCTGTGGGCCCTGTCCAATATTATTGAGCTCGAGTCCCCTTCCCCCCCAAGAGATCCGCAAAGATGTGTTGACATCCCTCCTTCAGGAGCTTGTCCAAAACCGACTCAGGGAGGTCCTTTATCCGAATGTTGCTCCTCCGGGATCTGTTTTCCAAGTCCTCCAGGATCATTTCCATATTCCTGGTGGCAATGTCCAGGCGGTCTATAGCCTCACTATTGGCCGTAATGTCCTTCACTGTGTCCTGGAGGCCCCTTTCTAACATGTCAGTTCTTTCGCCAAGTTGCGCAACTTCGTGCCGGATGTCGCCCAGCGCAGTATTAAGGTTCGTCCGCATGAGCTGAAACTACTCCTCGAAGGTGTGCGCTAGGGACTCCCTCAGGGCTTGTAATTCCCTCCTGAAGTCCTGTCTGGTCATCCGCTCTCAGTCCTCCTCCACCGCTGCTCTCATATTCTCCTTAGGTGGGCCATCCGTTGATTTGCTCCCCATCGTGGGCCAAAGGAATGACAGAGAGCCCTGGGGCGTCTTGGGAGAGGACCCTGGCCGACCCGATTTCCGCTTGGGTCTGGAAGGCATCAGTGAGGGCCCTGGAGTGGCCCCCAGCACGTCCGAGAGGTAAGGCTGCCGCACCGGTCACAACCAGTGGGCACCCGGGGGCCCCCACCTCGCTTCGGAGTGCACCCGCACAATGGGGGAAATCTCGGCGATTCGGGAGCCACACGGGGCCGAGCACCACCCTGCTCTCAGGTCTTAAAACGGGGCCGCACGGCAGGGGAAAACCGGGGCTCCAACCCCCCCGCGGGCAGGCCCCGGCGTAGGCTACAGCCCACGGGTGGCAATCTCAGGCGCCCGCTCTCCTGCAGTACCGGGACCGGACCCTGCTTGGCCCCGCCCGAGAACTAGGCTCAAGACGCGGCACCCGCCGCCTCAGGCTCTTCCCACTCGCCTCGGCCCGGCCCCCTCTGCACTCCTGGGGTCGGGTTAAACACAGCTGCCCTGTCCTCCGTCCACTGTTCGTGCGCACCGGAGGGAGGCTAAACGTATACCTGCCTCTCCATGAGAACAGGCTCCAGCAAGGCGACCACTCTGCACACCACCCCTGCGCGAACTCACCGAGCCTACAAGCATAGGGCGGCCGCCTGCACCAACCTTAAGGCGCCGAAGCCTCGGACGGCCCCGGCGCCCGCCGAAACTGCTTCCGATAGGCGGCTGCCAGGCGGGACTCGAGGTGCGTCGGGGGGGGGGCCTACTCCTCCGCGGGCGCCCGCCTGGGCCCCCGCAAGTGATGTGGTCCCGCGTCGGGGGCGGCCCGGCTTCACCCGCGAAACGGGCAGGCCCACCCCTGCACTCGGTGCTGTGCCTGCAGAAGGGGTGGACCACCGGGGGCTCTCGTCTCACCCCTCGCCAGCAACCCCGACTCAACACCAGAGGCCGCTCGCCAGGAGGGTGGTGGATTCTCCAGCTAAACCGGGCCCGGGGTCTCGGAGCAGCCGTCGGCACGTCAGTCGTTGCCGGCGGCCATCTTGGTATTGACCGGTGACATTTTTGCAGCGATTTTATTACCTCATATCAGGTATTTGCGGCAAGACTTGGGACATTCAAGCTACATTGGCTTACATTCGCTGATGACATCATATTTGTTGACCGTACTCCATCCGGGCTTCAATTGAAATTATTTGAAAAGTTTGCCTATAATCATAATTTAAAACCAAATACAACTAAAACAACAACGATGGTTTTTCAAGTAGGAAAAAAACGAAAAAAAAAATACAGCTGGAAATTTAATGAGGTGTATATACGACCATCCACTCAAATCATATTACTCCTACGTCCCGTCCCCTTTCCTCCATACTTATGGGTCATCTCTCCGTCCTGTGGGACGGGACCGAAGCACTTTGTAAAAAGCATCAAAAAAAATGTTTTCCAAAAATGTGTCCTTCCTCTCTTTTTTCGTGGGGCCCGGCACGCGGCCGTAACCCCGCCCACCTTGGCTCTGCCCCGCGCATCGCCCATCAGTCCTTTTCTCCGCTCGTTCGGGACTGGACGCACTTGCATCCTCGGAATATTTTCTTCCCTTTTTTACTCTCTGGCTCTCGCTAGCGATCGTGTACTAGTCTGTCTATGTCGTTCAAACTAGACTTTCCAGATTGTTCATCGTGTCACCGTCGTTTCGGGAAGGCGGATCCCCATCCTCTTTGTTTAGAGTGCTTGGGTCCGGATCACCATTGGGACTCCTATTTTTACTGCGACTCCCTTTCGGACCGGGCACTTCAACGTTGGTTGGAGCGGTGGGAGGTGTTCCAACGAACTCCTCCTTCACATTTTCAGGCGTTCATCGACGAGAAGAAAAAACTGTAAATTCTTTACTTTTCAGAGCACCACGGCCGGGGGATACCTTTCCGGGTTCCTCTCGGGCCGGGAGGGGCGTTGATCGCTCTGTCACCGGGGTTCGCCCTGAGGTACCCGTTGAGCCTAATCATTGTACCAGAGTTTTCTCTGAGGGTCTCCGTAAGGGACCTGTGGATACCGGAGCACGCTCCGAGGCCCCTCCTGTGGGGTCTGTTTGTGGACCCAGTTGTACTCAGTCGTGGGGTACCGGAGCTCGCTCTGAGGCCTCTGTCGGCTTCCCTCAAAAATAAGACCAGGGTGCGCCCCGAGGCCTTGGGTGGGCTTGCTGTCACCGAACGGATGTTCGAGGCCCGCGCAGATAAGGCTGTTACCGGGCCTGGGTCCGAGGTCCCTTGTCAAGAGGCTAAAGCTACCAACAGTTCTGAGAGGCCTGACAAGGCCTTGTCGGTGAAAGCTGTTTCTCACCGTTCCCGCTCTTGCGGTAACACCAGACCTGTTGAGGGGGCAAAGAAGCAAAGTTCTTCTTTTACCGGCAGTGCCGAGGTCCTTCCTTCGAAGGCTTATTTGGCGGTTGGTATGTCACAAAAACATTCCAGGCCTCACAGTACCGGCTCTGCCGAGGTCCCTTATGTTAAGGCTAAAGTTAAGACCCCTGATCCATCGACGGGGACCCCTGCCTCACTTCCTCACGTGCCGCAGTTCCCCTCAAATGAGGACAAAATGGCACCCGTTCCCGCCACGACCGCGGCGGCCATTTTGGGTGCTATCCTACAACTACGCCACCAGCCTCAGATGTAGGGCTTGGTCCCTTGGGTGAACATAGAGTCCCTGGTGCGCATCCTTATCGGCCAGTTTATGTCTGGAATGCTCGGATGCCTCTTCCGCACAATGTTTCGTTGCCTGCAGGGTAGGCACCGTTGATTTATGTGAATACGTCGGTGGAGGGGCCAGTGTGGCACCCTTCCCCGTTACATCCCTGGATTTGTCCACCTCATGAGAGGCCTCCTCAGGTTCCGAAACAGTCTCCAGAGGACGCTTTTTTCGGTAAATTTCAAATGCTTATGCGTACCGACCCCATGAGGGAGTATTTCAAAGGGCTGTTTAGGGAGATATGTCCTCCCGCGCCTCCGGCTCCACCTGTTCCTCCGGTGGTTCCGCCGGCGCCTCCCTTGCCTACGGTGCCTTCCCTGACTCTTCTGCCTTTGCCCCCATTGTCCTCTGTGGACAAGGCAGCGCTTGAAACGGTTCAGCAGGATCCTGATCTGTCAGATGACGCGCAAGGCGATCAGGACAGCGAGGACCTTCCCCGCTCTATCAGAGCTTTTCATGACCGGGTACTGGACATGATGAACTTCTTAGATGTTCCAGTGCCCGAGGCACCCGCTCCGCAGGAGGGCGTGCTTTCTGGGGCGTTCACCCTGTCTCCCTTGGAGCGTACCGGCCTGTTCTTGCAGAATGACGTTCTGGCCGAGGTCTGCAGAGTCTGGGAAAAGCCACACTCTGGACTTTTTGTCAATAAGAAAATTGATGCGAGATACAGGCTGCATTCTTTGGAAGAGGTGGCCCTGTCGTCTTGTCCGCCCCCCTCCTCCACAATAGTGGCTGCAGCCACTTTGCAGTCCAGGCCTGCAGCATCCTCTTCCACGACGGCTACTCAGGTTCTGGGAAAGGAGGACAAGCTCCTTGACTCCCTCGGGAGGAAAATCTTCGCCAACTCGGCCTTGCAGCTCAGGCAGGCCAACGCTGAATTGATATTAGCGGGAGCCAACATGCGGATGTGGAAAGGTCTGTCGGAGTTTGAGGAGTTTATCCCAGTCGAGAAGCTGGAAGACTTTAAAGGAGGCCTATCTGACGCCAGGGTCTTGGCCCAGGATCTCCTGGAGGCTGTGGCTCATCACATAGACACCTCGGCTCGGGGCCTTATGCTGGGGGTTGATACCTCACAGCAGGCGTGGCTGCATGCAACTAAATTCTCAAAAGAAGTGCAGGACAAGGTGTTGGACCTTCCGTTCGATGGGAAGGAGCTCTTTCATTTTACAACAGATGTAGAGCTCACCAAGACGAAGGATAGCACTCAGACAGCTAAGTCCTTGTCTATCCTGGTTAAGGCTCCTTTCAAAACCCAGAGACTGTTGTCGCAAAGTCGACCTTCCTCTGGCTTTAGGGGCTTCCTCGACCGCAAATCTCGCAAAGTGGATACCCCTGCGGGGAACAACTGCCGTAGGCAACAACGGACGTGGTTTTTCTCCCGCTCCTCAGCCTCCTCCTCAGGTTCAGGTGGCACCACCACCACCGATAAACCTACTAAATGAGGGTTTTCCACGCTCGCACGAGACCCCGGTTGGAGGACACTTTGCGTCTCATTGGGAGGCATGGCAAACCATCACAGAAGACAGATGGGTGGTGTCAGTCGCTCGAGCGGGCTTCCGCTTACCCCTAACCCATCTCTCAACCCTCCTTTTCAGCTGTCGGGCTCGCCCTCCCTCAAAGCCGAAGTTTAGAAACTTCTGGACCTCAGAGCTGTGGAACCCGTTCCCCTTGGGGAGCGAGGGGAGGGCTTCTACTCCCGGCTGTTTACGGGGCCCAAACCCAACCAGGCTGGCCTGCGCACCATCCTAGACCTTTCCCAGTTCAATCTTTTCCTACCCCATGTCATGATCACTGCTTCCAAGGAGCCAGGACCAGCCCAACGTCCTTGGAAGCAGGTCACTAACCCTAATTCCAGGCACCAGCCGGTCCCCACTGGGACCTTTTGGACCTTGTCCTGGCGCCGGTGGCACCAGGCTCATCAAAACCGTTGGTCCCGGCACTGGAAGCGCCGGGCTCATAATAGGTGAGAGTGCTTGGGTGGACTTACCTGCAGCAGACCATGCTGCTTACTTACCAGCCTCTTAGTAGTCATCTGTGAACAGGAACTACTTTCTTACCTGGGTGGGGCAGCTCCACTCCCTGGATACAGCACTGGGACTCTTCTGGAAACTGGAACTCTTTTCTTAACTAGGCGGGGCCGGGGAAGAAGACGCCTCATCACTCCTAGGCTATTTAAACCACACCCGATAGATGAAGCGTGCTTCGCGTTATTCTGCATCTGCAGCAGAACGCTCACCGAGTCTGCTCCGGCCCTGCATCTTCCGATCCTGAAACCTGCAAGAATTCAACTTACCATTTTGGGAATCCAGCCAACATCAGCATCTGTAAAGAACAGAAACAACAGGTTAGCAAGACGAACTTAGCACACAGTGCTTACTTACCTGATTCATCGGCGGCGGCCGCTTCTTCACGCCGCATCTCCACCTGCAAAGACAAAAGCATTGTCATACTCACCGGCACGCTGGAAATTCCGGATTTCTTCGTTCCGCATCGTCACCTGTGAAGACAAAGCATCGTTAACAACTTACTGGTATTCCGCGAATGCCGGCTCTGCAATCAACATCTGCAAGACAAAAGAAAGACATTAAACAGGTATTTACTTACGTCCATCACGCTCTTCGCCATAAAACGCCTGCGAATTCTCCGGCGTAACACGAACTAAGCTGCTAGGAAAAAGACAGTTAAAGCGCTTGCCATACTTACGAACTTTTAAGCGCTTCAATTCATTCTCCATCTCTGGAACCCTGCAATACATAAGGGGAAAAAGCATTAAAGACTATAAGGACAAAAGGTGTCCAGAAACTCACCGCTCGTGAAGATAACGACGGCAACATCCTCTGAATTCAAGAGGCCTATGTTACACCAGTGAAGAAACTGGCAAATGGCACCCTGCACCAGACGCAGATGGAGAGCCCAGTATTCACCTATATAAGACGAGCACGTTAACCCGGGGGGGCTCTACGAAAAAGCTGGGAAGCGAGAGAGAGAGAGGGACATCCGACAACCCCGACCATTAACCCTCATATTCTTTCACCTGCAGAAATCTCACTCTTCGAGTCCGCCACACAGTGCGAAGAGGTTCGACCCCAGAAGCCAATCGAGTCCTACACATCACCTTTCGAGTCACAGACAGCTTCCGGCCCAGGCCCGCGCCTCCGTAGGAATTAGGTGAGCGTTACAGAGTACCCCCCTCAAGGCCCCTCCTAAGTGTGTCTTCTCCGGGGGTTTTGGCTTGTCGGGGTGATTCAGATGGAATTTCTTGACCAGACGAGGTGCATGGACATATTCTGAAGGTTCCCAAGACCTTTCCTGGGGGCCGTAACCTTTCCAGTCAACCAAATAATACAACTTAGATTTTGAGATTTTGGAGTCTAGGATGTTCTTTACTTCGAATTCAAGTTCTCCATCCACTAAAACTGGTTCTGGAAGTTCAGTCAATCGGGTTTCAGGTTGTACTGGTTTTAATAAGGAGACATGGAATACTGGGTGTATTTTCATATGCGTAGGTAACTCCAATTTGACAGCCACCGGATTGATTATGGCAGATATGCGATAGGGTCCAAGGTATCTTGGAATGAAGGTGCGGGGTCCTTTTAGGGGCAGGTGCTTAGTGGATAGCCAAACCTGATCTCCTACAGCGTAGTGAGGAGCCTCTTTACGGTGTCGATCTGCTCCTTTTTTAAATTGAGCTTTAGCTCTTTGCAGATGGGCAGAGGCTTCTTTAAGAGCACGGGTGATCTCCGAGTGCAAGTGATCCACAGCAGGTGCTTCGAATTCTTGGGGTGGATCCAGGTTAGAGGTTCTGGGATGGTGTCCGTATAACAGAAAGAAAGGAGTTTTCCCTGTTCCAGAATGAATCGAATTATTGTAAGCGTACTCAGCGATCCAAAGAATATCCTTCCAGGGGTTTTCAGTTTGTTGGAGCATGCAACGTAGATATTGTTCTAGAGTTTGATTTGTCCTCTCAGTTTGTCCATCAGTTTGGGGATGGTGACTAGTTGAAAGTCTTACATCAATTTGGGCTAGACGACAGCAACTGCGCCAGAAGTGGGAGATGAATTGACTTCCTCTATCGGAGACTAAAACCGAGGGAAAACCGTGTAGTCGAACAATGTTTTCTAAGAATTCTCGGGCCAATATTGAGGCTGATGGTAGACCCTTTAGGGGAATGAAGTGAGCCATCTTGGAGAATAGGTCCACAACTACTAAAATGGTAGTATACCCCGAGCATGGAGGTAAGTCCGTGATGAAATCCATGGACAGGGTATGCCATGGACAGGGAGGGATGTCTAGTGGCTGTAATATGCCGGCTGGTTTCTCTTTCTGGCTTTTATTCTGGGCACACACACCGCAGGAAACTACAAAGTCTCTAACATCTTTTTTCCATGACGGCCACCAGAAATGTCTTTTAATCTTTTCCATGGTCTTAGTAATGCCAGGGTGACCCTCCATTAGAGAGTCGTGGTAACAGGAGATGACTTGTTTTTGTATTTTCTCACAGGGTAAATGCAGTCGTCCTCGGAAATAAGGTAGGTCTTGCTCCACTGAGAATTCTTTCCCTTTTAATTGCCAATTTTGCAAATCGCCCGGATTTAGGAGTGACTTAACCATGATCTTGATGTCTTCAAAAGATTGAGCATTGACCAAACCCAAAATTCTTTGTTCAGGAATTATGGGTATTGGTTCTGGATTGATTAAATGTTCATCTACTCCCATCCGGGAAAGGGCATCTGCTTTTCCGTTCTTACTGCCTGGTCGATAAGTAATTATAAAGTCAAATTCCGCTAGAAACAGAGCCCAGCGAAGCTGTCTGGAGGACTGAGCTTTGGCTGTCTTTAAATATTGTAAGTTGCGGTGATCAGTCATTACAGTGACTGTGTGTCTGGCTCCAAGGAGATAATGCCGCCAGGCTTTAAAGGCCGATTTGATAGCCAAAAGTTCCTTGTCTGTAATTGAATAGTTGATCTCGGGAGGCGAGAACTTGCGGGACCAAAAGGCAACAGGATGAAGTTGGTGTGTGTCCGGATCTCTTTGCGATAAAACTGCCCCCATAGCAAGACTAGAAGCATCCGTTTCCACGATGTAGGGGAGTTCAGGGCGAGGATGTTTTAAACAGGTGCTGAAATGAATTTAGCTTTTAAGTCCTGAAAAGCCTGTTCTGCTTCAGAAGACCACTCAAAACGTTTGTTCTTTTTCAACAGGGCGGTGATGGGCTGGACTATCCGAGAAAATTCAGGAATGAATCTGCGATAAAAGTTAGCGAAACCTAACATGCTCTGAACTCCTTTTACAGAGGTTGGTGAGGGCCACTTGATGATTGCATCAACTTTCTTTGAATCCATGTGGACTCCGTTAGGTGACAATATGAATCCTAGGAACTCGACTTCCGTTACGTTGAAAACGCATTTCTCAAGCTAAACGAAAAGATTATGTTGTCGCAACCTCTCGAGAACCTTTTTAACGTGTCTCCGATGTTCCTCTTCAGATGATGAATAGACGAGGATGTCATCAATGTAGACAACTACACACACATCTATGAGTTCTCTAAGGACATCGTTCATAAAATATTGGAAGGCAGCAGGAGCATTGCACAGTCCAAAGGGCATCACTTGATATTCGAATAGCCCGTACTTGGTGCGGAAGGCCGTTTTCCATTCATCGCCCTCTTTTATCCGTACCAAGTGGTAGGCTCCTCTGAGATCCAACTTGGTGTATATACATGCGTCTTTGACTTGGTCCAGGAGTTCAGGGATCAAAGGTAACGGGTATATATTTTTTACGGTGATCTGATTCAGGGCGCAGTAATCTATGCAAGTTCTAAGGTCTCCTTCCCTTTTCGGAACGAAGAACAAAGCCGATGAAGCTGGTGATTTCGAAGGACGGATAAACCCGTTAGCTAGGTATTGGTCCAGGTATTGTCTGAGATGAAGAGTCTCCGGTTCGGTGAGGGCATAAATCCTGCTGCAAGGAGGAGTTGTTCCAGGTATCAGATCTATCTGACAGTCATAGGACCTATGAGGAGGCAGGGTGTTAGCTTGATCCTTCCGGAAGACGTCTTGGAATTCCTGGTATTCGGGAGGTAATTTGGGAACTTCCTCAGAAGAGATTGCAGCCAGAGAAACATCAGACCTAGGATAACAAGTGGTTAAACACTCTGGAAACTGAACCGTCTTTGCTCGCCAATCGATCTGAGGATTGTGCTTCTCTAACCAAGGAATTCCCAGAATGATCTGGAACTGAGGGGCCTTGATCACATCGAACACGATCTTCTCCCGGTGTCCATCTTGACTCACTAACGTCACTTCTTGGGTGGCATGCGTTACTGGTCCGGAGGCTATCTCCGTGCCATCCACAGTAGTGATGACGTCCTTTGTTGCCTTAGGGACAAGGGGTAGATTCATCCTTGATACCATTTCATGGTCCACATAGTTACCGATTGCTCCGCTGTCGATGTAAGCTTCAATTGCATGCAAACGATCCGGACGTTCAGGACTAATGAGGACCATGGGTATGACGAAATGCGAGGTCACGGGACAGATCTTAACGCTCGGCAAGAGGACCTCTACTCTTGTCGGGCGAGGTCGTTTCCCTGCTCAGGATTTGTAGTACAGGTATCCGCGACTCCTACAGTCTTCTTAGCTGGCTTCACTGGACAGTCCCGAAGAAAATGTCCTGAGTTTCCGCAATAGAGGCATAATTGCATCTGTCTTCTTCTTTCTCGCTCTTTCTGGGTTAAAGGTCCTTTCAACCCACCTATTTTCATGGGTTCTACAGTGTCAGCTCCCTTATTTGAAGTCTGTGGTTTGGAAAACACTCGGGCATCAAATTTAGAACGATCTGCCTTCCTGTTCTGCAGTCTATGGTCCAATTGGACAACTAAATCAATATAGTCAGAACATTCTTGTGGAGGATTCACAACTTGCGCTAACACATCCTTGAGCTCTCCACGCAGGCCTCTATAGAAAAGTGTTATTCTCTTGTCCTCCGGCCATTGTGTTTCCACTATGAGCCTATTGAAGGAGGCTATATAAGTCAAGAGATCTTGATTGCCCTGTCGTAATGAAAGAAGTTCGTTGTCCAAAGCCTGCCCCTGTGCATGTCTAGCGAACAGTTTCTCCATGCTGGATTGGAAGGCCTGAAAATCATGCAAAACCGGATCATCCTGGGTAACTAAAGGGATCGACCAATCTGCGGCGCTACCGCTGAGATAAGAAAGTACAAAAGCCACCTTGGTCTGGTCTGTTGGAAATGCTGCTGGCCGACATAAGAAGTGTAGGCGGCACTGGTTGATGAATACTGCGAATATCTTTGGGTCACCAGAAAAACGTTCGGGCGGAGCCAAGGGTACATTACCGGGCAGATTGATTTGCACTGGATTTGAAGATGATGCAGAAGGATAACTTCCTCCTGGAACTGGCAAAGGTGTCTGTCCTGCCTGCGTTTGTAACAACTGCCTAGCAAGGTCCTCTGTTCGCTCCTTGGAAATTATCAGTTCTCTTCTTAGAGAGTTCGTTTCCTGACGAGCTGCATGCACCTCTGCTCTTAATTCCCCAAGCAACTGGGCTAGCTGATCGGTGTCTGAGGTTTCCATTGCGCCTGGGTAGGAGTTTTGTGGTGGGCTTCGCGTTCTGTAAGGCTCACCTGATTCCCACGGAGGCGCGGGCCTTGGCCGGAAGCTGTCTGTGACTCGAAAGGTGATGTGTAGGACTCGATTGGCTTCTGGGGTCGAACCTCTTCGCACTGTGTGGCGGACTCGAAGAGTGAGATTTCTGCAGGCGAAAGAATATGAGGGTTAATGGTCGGGGTTGTCGGATGTCCCTCTCTCTCTCTCTCGCTTCCCAGCTTTTTCGTAGAGCTCCCCCCCGGGTTAACGTGCTCACCTTATATAGGTGAATACTGGGCTCTCCATCTGCGTCTGGTGCAGGGTGCCGTTTTCCAGTTTCTTCACTGGTGTAACATAGGCCTCTTGAATTCAGAGGATGTTGCCGTCGTTATCTTCACGAGCGGTGAGTTTCTGGACACCTTTTGTCCTTATAGTCTTTAATGCTTTTTCCCCTTATGTATTGCAGGGTTCCAGAGATGGAGAATGAATTGAAGCGCTTAGAAGTTCGTAAGTATGGCAAGCGCTTTAACTGTCTTTTTCCTAGCAGCTTAGTTCGTGTTACGCCGGAGAATTCGCAGGCGTTTTATGGCGAAGAGCGTGATGGACGTAAGTAAATACCTGTTTAATGTCTTTCTTTTGTCTTGCAGATGTTGATTGCAGAGCCGGCGTTCGCGGAATACCAGTAAGTTGTTAACGATGCTTTGTCTTCACAGGTGACGATGCGGAACGAAGAAATCCGGAATTTCCAGCGTGCCGGTGAGTATGACAATGCTTTTGTCTTTGCAGGTGGAGATGCGGCGTGAAGAAGCGGCCGCCGCCGATGAATCAGGTAAGTAAGCACTGTGTGCTAAGTTCGTCTTGCTAACCTGTTGTTTCTGTTCTTTACAGATGCTGATGTTGGCTGGATTCCCAAAATGGTAAGTTGAATTCTTGCAGGTTTCAGGATCGGAAGATGCAGGGCCGGAGCAGACTCGGTGAGCGTTCTGCTGCAGATGCAGAATAACGCGAAGCACGCTTCATCTATCGGGTGTGGTTTAAATAGCCTAGGAGTGATGAGGCGTCGTCTTCCCCGGCCCCGCCTAGGTAAGAAAAGAGTTCCAGTTTCCAGAAGAGTCCCAGTGCTGTATCCAGGGAGTAGAGCTGCCCCACCCAGGTAAGAAAGTAGTTCCTGTTCACAGATGACTACTAAGAGGCTGGTAAGTAAGCAGCATGGTCTGCTGCAGGTAAGTCCACCCAAGCACTCTCACACCTATTATGAGCCCGGCGCTTCCAGTGCCGGGACCAACGGTTTTGATGAGCCTGGTGCCACCGGCGCCAGGACAAGGTCCAAAAGGTCCCAGTGGGGACCGGCTGGTGTCTGGAATTAGGGTTAGTGACCTGCTTCCAAGGACGTTGGGCTGGTCCTGGCTCCTTGGAAGCAGTGATCATGAAACCCCAAGAGAAATTCAAGATGATCACGCCCAGCCAGATACGGTCCTCCTTGCAGATGGGCGATTGGCTCAGCGTCGTGGATCTTCAGGATGCGTACATGCATATCCTGATTTGGAACCCACACAGGAGATATCTCCGCTTCTCTTTGGGAGAGGAGCACTTCCAGTTTCGAGTGCTTCCTTTTGGCCTCAGCTCGGCGCTGCGTGTCTTCACGAAGATGATGTCGGTGATTGCGGCCTATCTTCGTCTCCAGGGTATCCATGTGTATTCATATTTGGACGACTAGCTTTTACGCAGACCTTGTCCGCTGGCGGCAGCGGGCAATCTCCAGTCTCTCCTTCAGCTCCTGTTCCATCTTGGGCTGTCGGTGAACTGGCAGAAATCTTCCATGACGGTCTTGCAGGACCTGATTTTCCTGGGTTTTCGCTGGAACACGATCGACTGCAGAGTGTACCTGACTGGGGACAGAATGGCAGATCTGTTAGCCACGTGTCAGATGTTTGCGCATGTCCGGAGAGCATGTCGGCCTGGTGGTTCCAGAGGCTTCTGGGCCACATGGCATTCTGTGTGCTGGCTCTTCCTCTTGCTTGTCTCAAGATGAGTTCTTGGCGTCAGGCTATGGACCCGGATTCCAGGCTGATAATGATTCCGGCTTCCAGGAGAGTGGACCTGGAATGGTGGTCATCTCTCAGCAACCTTTCGGTGGGTGCGGGGTTTCAGGACTCAGCTCCGATGGTGACGATCACGATGGACTCCTCCCTCCTGGGGTGGGGTGCGATGTTAGAGCTTCTACAGGTCTCGGACCTCTGGTCGCCTCAGGACAAGTTCCTTCACATAAATCATCTGGAGCTTCTGGCGATCTTCCTAGCGCTCAGGGCGTTCAGACCGATCATTGCCAACAAGGTGGTCCGCATACGCGCACACAATGTGGTGTCAATGTATTACATCAACAAGCAAGGGGGAACGAAGTCTCCCCCCCCTCGTGGACCTGTCCATCCAGATTTGGGGTGGGCCGTGCTTCATGGGGTCTGGCTGCTTGCAGTGCACATCCCGGACCAGCTGAATGTCACAGCGGATGCCCTCAGCCGGTGTACAGTGGTCAGCTACGAGTGGGAGTTGAAGGCGGAGGTCCTCTCATGGATCTTCTTGCGTTGGGGCACACCGGAGGTGGATCTCTTCGCTACAAGAAGCTTCCTCGGTATGCCTCCAGAGGGGGGCTGGAAGCCTCCTCTCTGGGGGATGCTCTCGAGATTCCATGGCCCAACTTAAGACCTTATGCCTTCCCGCCTCTGCCTCTAGTCCATCGAGCAATTTGGAAGCTGAAGAACTTGGTGAACTGCTCCCTTCTACTCATAGCCCCCTGGTGGCCGGCCAGGTTTTGGTTCTCAGAACTTCAACACCTGTCGGTGTATCCGCCGATCAGATTACCAGTGACCTCCGATCTTCTTCATCAAGGGGAACAGCAGATGTGGCACCCCTCCCCACAATCGCTCAGCTTGGCGGCATGTTGCGTGAGTTCAGGTCTTTAGAACATCTTAACTTGTCTACGGATAACATGCGTATTATCCAGGCAGCCAGGAAACCCTCGACCAGATCCCAATACAGGAGTAAATGGCTCAGGTTCTGTCATTGGTGTTTGGAAAAGCAGTTGGACCCAAGGGTGGCTACGATTGACAGTGTGCTGTCCTTCGTGTCCTCCCTAGCAGAGTCGGGTGTTCACGTTCTGTCATGCAGAACTTACCTTTCAGCGGTCTCCGCTTATCTTTCTACAGACCAATATTCGAACTCTCTGAGTAACTCAGTGGTGAAGAGGCATTTTGCAGGCTTGACACGCCTCTACCCTCCAGTTCGTAGTCCGCACCCGCCGTGGGACCTAAATGTAGTCCTGACGGCACTGTGCCATAAGCCTTTTGAACCAATGGCCACGGTGGACCTCAAGTACCTATCCTGGAAAGTGTCCATTCTGGTCGCCGTTACGTCAGCGAGGCGGGTGAGTGAGCTCCAGGCCTTGTCAGTGGAGCATCCCTTCTTGGTCTTTCCCAAGGACAAGGTAGTCCGATGGACAAACCCGGCAGTAACTGAATTCCATCTGAATCAGTCGATCTCCCTGCCGGTCTTTTTTCCGAACCCTACCTCAGAGGCATTAAGGGTTCTGCACTGTCTTGATGTCAGAAGGGCTCTTAAGTTCTGCCTTGACAGGACTTCCGAGCTTAGGAGTTCTTCTCAACTTTTTGTGACTTTCGGTAACCCTCAGGGTAAGCAGGCGTCTAAGGCGACTATTTCCCGGTGGATCGCCGCGTGCATTACGGAGTCTTTCACCGTCCAAAGGCTGAAACCTCCTAGAGGTATTTTTGCACACCTTGTGCGGGGCAAGGAAGCTGCGGTTGTTTTTCAGAAGTATGTCCCCTGGGAGTCCATCACTAGGGCAGCTACTTGGGCCTCCCCATCCGCTTTTTGTAAGTATTATTGTCTTGACATGAGCTCCAGAGCTGATGCTCAGTTTGGTCAGGCTGTGCTGAAGAACCTTTTTCAATAAGGGGTATTTCCATCCACCCGTAGTTCCAGTTAGGAGTGCTTGGGAATCTCCCATAAGTGTGGAGGAAAGGGGACGGGACGTAAGTGTATAACCAGGTTACTCACCGTAGTGAGCACCTTACTTCTAGTCCATAGTCCCCTTTCCTCCATACGCCCGCCGTCCCCTCTAATAAGGTTCCTCTGTTATTGCTAATAGGTCTCTGACCTGGCGACAGAAAAGGACTGATGGGCGATGCGCGGGGCGCAGCCAAGGTGGGCGGGGTTACGGCCGCGTGCCGGGCCCCGCGCAGAAAGAGAGGAAGGACACATTTTTTAAAACATTTTTTTGGATGCTTTTTAAAAAGTGCTCCGGTCCCATCCCACAGGACGGAGAGATGACCCATAAGTATGGAGGAAAGGGGACTATGGACTAGGAGTAAGGTGGTCACTACGGTGAGTAACCTGGTTAATCTTGGTTATCATGTATCTGATGCAATGTCTATTAAAATTTGGATAGAAAGACCTAACCTTAAAACTAGGCCTCTTCTAAGCCAAATGAAGTTGATATTTTCAAAATACTGTAAATTTTCATTGCAACCATTGCTTGAATTTTTAAATCTAAAAGTTGAACCAGTTATCCTTTATGCATTAGATTATAGGTTTGTATAACCTTGGTAAGCAATTGGATGTACTGCAAGGTCGTCTAATGAAAGTAGCTCTCCATCTTTCCTTAGCAATACCTAACTGCATAATTCGTCATGAGTTTTGTTTAGTATCACTTTCATGTAGAGGAGCGTGGCGTACGGTCCCAAACTATGCAAGGGTGCTTGACCCACCTAAGAACTCCTTGTATCAAGATTATCAAGCAACTCTATCGAGTTAGAGCACCAATTCGATTACACTGTTCCATAAGAGAATGCTCAACTTACTCAACAGATTAGAAGTTAGGCCTGGTGACTTAAGCCTTAGACCGGCCCACGTAAAGAAAAAACTCTTTGAAAAAGATTGGACTTGCACATTGGAGGCCATTGCAAAATATCCCACTTACTTTGAATATGCAAAATTTCCACATAAAAGAGATCGCAATGGTTCTTATATAGCGATGTTCCCATGCAACTGGACACACATGTATTACATGCAGTTTAAAATGAACCTATTTTTAACCAGGGAAAGGATCAAGCATTGGGGAAACGTCACTGACAAAAAACTGAAACAAAATGTTTTCCGGGATGCTTGGAACCTTGTGAGACCTTAAAACATCTGGTGCTGGAATGTGCACATTTTAAAGTGATTAGAACTTTATCATTAATGAAATTTGTAAATTAAAATAAAAATAATAAATACGTCTTACTCGCTTCGTGTCTTATTCAGCTCAGCCGTTTCCAGGGCGAGGCCGTATTTATTTCCACCCTGATCAAGTGGCATGGGTCTCCCCTCGCTCACGTGATCAGGGCCACCTGAATACACCACATTCCTCCCAAACTTGGAATATTTGAAACACTACATTCTTATTGTCTTTTACTGGTTCTCTTCTACTTCTCCTCCACCCCTTGGACTTCCTTCACCTCGGGGCACCAGTGATAAATCCCTTGTAGTACGTATCCTTGTAGCCGGGTCGAGGGTTGCGGTTTCTCTCGGAGTCGGTATCTTGTGTGTGATCTCTCTGGTAGTCCTGTCTCATTAAGGCCTGCGCCAGGATCTTCTGCTCGGTGGAGTGGTGGCCCTGTGTCTGCTTGCTGGGAATACGTTGTTGCTCGTCCTCAGTTGTAGATCAAGGTCCACTGGGGGATCCTCGCTTTGCGTTTCGGGGTTTGGTTGTTCTCTCCACAGGGTCGTTGGTACCTTGCTGAAATGGGATATGTTCCGTGTCACCACTTCTTGTCCTCGGGTGGCACTCACCATGCTGTGATTGGAGTCCTGTACTGTCCACGGGCATGACTCATATGTCGTGTCATCTTTTTTGAGGGTGCTCTGGTTTTCACTAGTACAGTGTTGCCCATCTGTAGCTCTGTTTTGTGCGTGGCGGGCTTGACTCTCCTTCTCGTTTTGTCTTTCCCGCCTCTCTTCCATGAGCGGTATGTCTGGTTCGGGGTTCGCCCAGCTTGTAGTTCGACTTGGATAGGCATCCTGAACATTAGTGCTGCTAGGGTTACTCCTGTCGATGTGTGTGGAGTTTGTCTGTGTGTTTGGAGGAACTGATACACTGCCAGCAGCTAGGGTTGATGGTGGTCCTTTGCGATCCTTATGACTTTGTTTAGGGACCCCATGAATCGTTCTGCATCACCGTTTGCCTGCGGCCAGCATGGGGTGATCATGCGGTGTTTGACGTTTAGGTTGGTGAGAAACTGCTTGAGCTTGTGACTGGTGAACGGTGGCCCATTGTCACTTTTCACTTTCCTTGGTATTCCATGTATGGTGAACACCTTCTTGAGAGTGGTTATGACTGACATGGCATCCATAGACTTGACATGCTCTACCTCTTGGTATCTACTGAATTTCTCAATTAGAACAAATAAGTACCCTTCCCCGCGATAGTGCAAAAGTCCACACTCACTGACTCCCATCTTGTTTGGCTCCTGGGTGTGCTTGTTATGGGTTCGGGGGCTGCTAGTCTCCTTGAAGATTGGCATGCCGCACAGGTCTCTACCAGTTCAGTTACGCGGTTCTGTATCCTTGGCATCCACATTCTGGACTTCAGATAGGCCTGGGTCTTCACAATGCCTTGATGGCCCCTGTGCGCTAACTTTACTGCACTTTCTTCTAAAGTTGCTGGTAGGACGATTCGGTGTCCTTTCAGTATGATGCCTTCTTCAGATACTGTTAATTTGTGCCGGATTCCAAATAGTGCTTGTAGCTTCTCCTGGGCTGCCACGGTGCGGTGTGCTTCTGCAGACAGATAGTTTCTCCTATCGCCTGACTGAATGGTCTGTACTGTGTGTTGCAGGCAGGCATCTGTCATCGTTTCTTCTCCTATTTCCTGCAGCGTTAGTGCTCGTGGACGTGCACTGGCTCCATGTGGCACACATGTTCCTCTGTCTTGATAGCATGTTGTTCTTGTTTGGTGGTGAGTTAGTCGGCCGGGTTGTCTACCCCCGGCTCTGTAGGATACATCAATGTTAAACAGCTGCAGTAGAGCATCCACTTTTCCGGCCGCGCTGGGGAGTATGGGGCCGATCCCTTGAAAATGGGTATCAGTGGTTTATGATCTGTTAATACGTTTGCTGGTTGTCCTAGAAGATATACCTGGAAGTGACAGCAGCCCCATAGAATCGCCAGTACCTCCTTTTCTATGTGGGCATAGTTCTGTTTTTTGTTAATGCTCGACTGGCGAAAGCAACTGGATACACAGTGCCTTCTCTGTCCACTTGGGTGAGCACGGCTCCTAACCCCACGGGGCTGGCATCCACCAGTAGTTCTGTGGTGCGGTTGGTATCGAAGAATGCCATCTTGGTGGTGCTTGATAACGAGTCTTTGATGCATTGGAAGGTGTGTTGATGCTGTTCTGTCTATTCCCATTGTTTCTCCTTCTTGGTAAGCTCTCTCAGTGGTGCTGAAATGGTGGCTATGTCAGGGATGAACCTGGCGCAGTAAGTGGCCATGCCCATGAAGCTTCTAACTTCTGGTGCTGACGTGGGGGCATTTGCTCCTTTGATATCGGAAACCTTGGCCGGGTTGGGCGATACACCATCCGAGTTGAACACATATCCCAAAAAATGCAGTTTGTGTTTGTTAAATTCGCATTTCTCTGCGTGTACCGTGAGGCCGGACTCTTCTATGCACTGTAGGACTGCGGCTAACTGCTCTAGACTTTCGCTCCCGTTAGGTCCACGATCAGCTCATCGATTGTAGGAGTGACATGGCGCTCTCGACCGATGGCTACATTTAGTAACCGCATGTCAATGCGGTGGGTTGCCATGGTTTTGGGGCGACAACCATGGGGGATACCCATGGTGTTGGGCCAGATGCTTTCTCCATTATCCTTTGTTTCTCCAGTTTCTCCAACTCTTTTTCGACAGCTTCCCTCATGTGGAACGGGACTCAGCGGTGCCGCACTCCCTTGGGCTCAATCGTTGATTCAATGTGCAGTTTGATTTTTCTTCCGCTGAGACATCCTATTCCCTGGAATACTTTTTGGTGTTTTGTTAGGAGGCTGTCTATCTCTGGTGGGTTAACGCTAAATGCGAAGTGCACTGGGTGTAGTTTCTCAGTGGTGCAACAGCTTAGCAGTGTTTCTAGTGCTGCGTCCACTACGTACATCCTGGCCCGGCATGTGGTTCTGTTGTGTGCCAGGTCAGATTGGAATGACCCTGCTACAGGGAGTGGTTTCCTGAACCCATATGCGGAAAGTTGTACTAGTTTGTTCTTGAGTTTTGGCTTCTGGTCTAGTTTGTTGAAGGTATGGATGGCTGTGACGTTCAACGTCGCTCCCGTGTCTAGAACCACTTTGGTGGGAGTTCCATCAGACAGGATGGTCCCTTCCCTTTTCGATTGTTCTTCATCGATTTTATGGCGGAAATCAAGTGGACTCGATGCACTTGTCCTTTGTTTTTTTTCTCTCGCCTTTCACGTCCATCTGGGGATGTTTCTTCGTCTGAGGAGTCTTCTGTGTCACTACTTCTGGGCGATTTCTGAGTGGTGGTGACTGTTCTCGCTTTTCCTCTTCCTCTTCCTCTTTGTTGCCGGCTTGAGGTATGTTGTCTGCCTGGATCCCTCGGAGGTGTGGGGTTCAGGCATATGGCTGCAAAGTGATTCAACCTCTTACACTTCCGACAGGCCACCCGTAGAGCTGGACACGGTTCTACCCTGTGCCAGGGTCCTCCACACCATTTGCATTTGTCACCCATTCTCGATGGCCATCCTGGTCCCGTGTTGGTGGGTCACCTCTCCGCTTGTCGACCTCCGACCGCAGCTACTTCTTCCTCCTTTCACGTGTTGTCGATGGGTAGTCACTGTATTGCTGCTTCCATGACCGCCACTTGGTCATCCGTGTGCTCCCGAAGTCTCCCATGGCTAGGATGCGGTACAACAGGATTTTTCTCTCAGACAACACCGCTGTCATGGCCATTGGACAAGGGTCCAGGCCTTCCTCACTCCAAGGTCCAAATGGACCCAGTCCTGGCACCTCTCACGCCTGGCTCATGGCAAAATGTGCTTTACACACTTTGTGCCTAGGGCACGTGCATCAGGGCCAGTTGTGGCCATAGAACATCATTGGAAGGCACGTGCAAGAGTCCCTGGGAAGGGCAAGGTGGAGCCACAAGGCGGGGCCTAAGGGAGGGGCCAGGGCCAGCCCATTTAAGGCCAACCCGCCCACATGCCTCTGCTTCGCGTTATTTTGCTTTCAGCAGCGTAACGCTTACCGCTGTCCTTACCTGCTCTTCATCTCGTTATGCATCCACTTGATTCCAGCTGCTCCGTCGCTGAAGTCCATCTTACCTGGATCCCGCTACTTCATCGCGGAAGGTGCACTTACCAGATTCCAGCAACTCCATCGCTGTAGGCGCACCTTACCTGCTTCCAGCCGCTCCATCGCTGTGTGCGCCTCTTACCTGCATCCCATCGCTATCGAAGTCAGAGCCTTTCCTCGCCTGATCCGGGTGTCCTACAATGCGGGAGCTCCACTTCTTTTCTTCATCATCGCGGTACCTTCTTCCTGCAACCGCAGAGCTGCTCCCGAGCATCCAGACTCTGCTCTACGCCGCCAGTCTTCTCCTGCAAGGGAAAAAGAACACAACAGGTTAGAAGCCATATAAATAACGAATGCTTGGCTGCGCCATACCGGAGTCCAGAGTCCCATTATATCTCCATCATCCTCAGGGAATCCCGGACTCGCTCCACAACTCCGATTGCCATCTTCCCACCTATTGGGAACAGATAAGACATTGCAAGAATTACCATTAATAATCAAGGCAAAAGACATTATAATATAACGAACATTAATCATAACTAAAAGACTTACCTTCTGAGTGGATTGGTCACAGCCGGTCTGGATCACCACTTCCACGGACTAGTGAAGCAACTAGGTCCACTCTACGCACCCCTGCTACAAGAAGCAGGACGGAGAGCTCAGCGTTACAAAACCACAGGTGAGCTTGCATGGGAAAACGCTTGTGCACTTAATTTTGACACGAGAGGGTTGAGGGAATTCACGGCACCACCACGCCATTCTCATTGCCTCTCATCTTCTCTCAGGGGCAATACCAGCGTCCAGAACAGCAGGCTCAGCAGCAGCTGGGGGAGAGTCTATCCAGGGGAGCCAAGTCGAGGGAGGACTCCAACCGTGCCCCAACGCCCCCGCAGAGACCAGGTGAGCGTAACAAAATGCAAAGCCTCTCCGAATCTCTGCCTGGGCGTTATGGAAACCTCTGAGACCAACCATTTAGCCCAATTACTGGGGGAGCTGTGGGCTGAAGTGCATGCCTCAAGACAAGAGACTCATTCCTTGAGGAGAGACCTTATTGTAACCCGAGAACGGACGGATAATTTGGCAAGGCAAATGCTCTAGGCACATGCAGGACAAGTTCCGTTACCCGGAATTGCACCAACTCCTTTGCCCCAACCATCACCACCAGTGCAGGTGGTACTTTCAGGGGCAGTCCCACTGGATCCACCAGAACGCTTCACCGGCAACCCAAACAAATATGCTGTGTTCATGAACCAGTGCCGTCTCCACTTTTTGTGCCGACCAGGAGCCTTCCCTAACAACAGCGCAAGGGTGGCCTTTGTACTTTCCTATTTGGGAGGCTGTGCAGCTGACTGGTCCATACCATTAGTAACCCAGGATGATCCAATACTTCGGAACTTTGGGGAATTTCCAACGGGAATTGGAAAAATTGTTTGCCAGGCACACCCAAGGACAAGCATTAGACAAACTACTATCTCTTAGACAAGGAAACCATGACTTATTGACTTCCATTGCCACCTTCAACCGCCTCATTGCACAGACTAATTGGCCTGAGGAGAAACGGACCACACTCTTCTACCGGGGGCTATGTGGTGAGTTAAAAGACGTACTAGCTGAAGTGGTCAATCCGCCCGAGTGTTGTGCGGAATATATCAACCTAACTGTGCATTTGGACCACCGGTTACAAGACCGAAAAATGGACCGCACGAGGGTGGAAGGGAGATCAGTTTACATGCGACCTCGGGACAATCAAACCAGGGCTCATGAAACCACCAAACCTATGCAAATTGGAGGATTCCGAGCTCCCATTTCCAAGGCTGAGAGGGAGAAAAGGAGACAACAACAACTTTGTTTATATTGGGGAAAGGCTGGACATTTCTTGCGAGATTGCCCTATTAAACCCCCCAAGAAGATGGTAGGTGCCACAGACAATGGTAACGAAGAAAAGGAACAGAAGTCGGAAAACTCAGATGCCCGGCAAGTGTAGGGGTCCACTTGTCGAGCGGAATTAAGAAAGTTGTACAGACCTCACACCTAGTCATCCCGGTATTAATAACCCATCACCAACAACCGTCAAGAGTACATGCTCTAGAAGCCTACATTGATAGTGGTGCGGTGGGAAATTACATCGATCAGGATTTGGCCGCATGGATAGGCCTTCCACTTCAGCAAAAACCACATTCGGAAAACGTTACTGCCGTAGATGGCGCTCAGCTGTCTTCAGGGCCATTAACTCAACACACCGATAAGGTGATGCTGACATATCAGGATGGTCAGCGGGAAAGCATTTCATTTGATCTTATAGAGGCCCCCCAGTTTCAAATGATCCTAGGAATTCCTTGGCTTGAAACCCATAACCAAAGGATTGACTGGCGCACAAGAAAGTTGACCTTCCCTCAAGAATGTGCAAAAAGCTGCTACCATAGAGACGTGAGGAATCTACAACTCAAGGAGAAACCCATCCTAGACATTTCTCGTTCATTACTTTCCGAATATCCAGATTTTCTGGACGTGTTCCAAAAGGAACAAGCTAACACCCTGCCTCTCCACAGAATTTACGACTGCTAAATCGATCTGGTCCCAGGGGCACAAATTCCCTGCAGCAGAATCTACGCTATGACCGAGAAAGAAAATCAGCACCTAAGAACATATCTAGATCAGTACCTTGCTAATGGGTTCATCCGCCCGTCCAAGTCCCCAGCCTCCTCAGCTCTCTTCTTCGTGCCAAAGAAGGAAGGAGACCGCAGAACTTGTATAGATTATAGGGCGGTAAACCAGATTACTGTGAAAAATAGATACCCTGTGCCACTCATTCCCGAACTACTTGACCAAGTAAAGAATGCTCAAATCTATACAAAATTGGACCTACGAGGAGCTTACCATTTGGTAAGAGTGAAAAAAGGTGATGAATGGAAGACAGTATTCCGAACCAAATATGGACTGTTCGAGTACCAGGTCATGCCCTTTGGGTTATGCAATGCACCAGCAGCATTCCAGTTCTGCATGAACTATGTACTCCACGAACAGCTGGACGTCTGTGTCCTGGTCTACATCGACATCCTCATCTATTCAGCATCCAAGGAAGATCACGTGCAATGTAAGGGCCGTTCTGTAAAAACTCTTTAAGCATCGGCTGGTTGCCAAATTGGAAAAAGAAAATGTCCATGTCACAGAAGTGGAATTCTTGGGCTTCATGCTTACCCCACGAGGGGTGCAAATGGACACTCGTAAGGTTGAAGCTATTCTTCAGTGGCCATCCCCGACATCGACCAAGGGAGTGCAGAGCGTACTCGGGTTTGCCAATTTCTAACGGCGATTCATCCCGGGATTTTCTCAAATCGTTCATCCTATTACTTCTTTACTAAGAAATAAATAAGAAGTTTTCTTGGACTCCAGACGCCGAAAAGGCCTTCCAGAACTTGAAATTGGCTTTCACTTCAGCACCCGTTCTTCAGCATCCTCGACCCGATCTGCCCTATGTAGTTGAGACCGATGCCTCCAGTGTGGCCATGGGGGCGGTGTTATCACAAAGGGACCCGGACACAGGGCAGTTACATCCCATAGCATTTTGGTCCCGTAAGTTTACAGCACCAGAAATGAACTATGCCATCACTGACAAAGAATTATTGGCGATCAAAGGAGCCCTTAAAACCTGGAGACACTACCTCCGTGGGGCTATAGACATACTATCACCATTATCACGGATCACCATAATTTGCAATATTTAAAAACTGCCAAGGCCCAATCTTCTCGTCAGCTTTGCTGGGCTCTTTTCTTCGCGGAGTATGATTTTGTGATCACATACCGACCAGGAGTGCGTAACGGAAAAGCAGACGCTCTGTCGCGAATGGGAGAAGACAAGGACGCGTTTATACCATCTGAACCAGTACCCATCATTCCAGAAGAGCGAATTCAAAATCAGATCGCAGTAACCGCCTGCTGGGAGGATTTGAAGGTCGACCCCCAGTCTCAGATGGACCTAACCGCCCAATAAGAATGGTTAAACAAGGGAGACCAGTATTCCATCACAGATAATTTACCCTATTTCCAGGGGAGGCTATACATTAAAGACAAAGAAACACAAAATAAGATTATAGCAAATTACCACAACTCATTAGTGGAGGGACATCCCAGAATTACTAAGACACGAGCCAAAATCAGGAAGATTTATTGGTTTCCAACCTGGAGAAAGGACATGGCCCAATTTATTACAACCTGCGGATTTTGTGCACAACAGAAATCCCAAAAGTCAAGTCCCGCAGGATTATTGCATCCACTGGCTATACCACCGGTCCCTTGGCATACATTATCCATGGACTTCATTACAGATTTACCTCCCTGCGACGGCTTCAACACAATTTTAGTGGTGGTAGATTTATTCTCCAAGATGGCACACTTTATTCCACTAAAAGTCCTTCCTACTGCCGGAACTCTGGCTACTGTATTCCTAGAACAAGTAATCAAACTACATGGTTTCCCTTCGGTATTGATTTCTGACCGAGGAACGCAATTTGTCTCAGCCTTCTGGATGAATTGTTGCAAGATAGCGCAGATCGATCTTCGCCAGTCACCATCCCCAAACAGATGGTCAAACTGAGAGGACTAATCAGACGTTAGAGCAATACCTGAGATGCATGCTGCAGCAGACAGAAGGATCCGGGAAGGACGTTCTTTGGTTAACTGAATTTGCATACAATAACTATCCACACCAGTACTGGACAAACCCCATTCTATATCTTCAATGGTCGGCATCCCTGGACATCCTCCTTTGACCCGCTTGATGAGCTAGAAATGCCAGCAATCACCTCTCTACATAAGACTATTACTCAAACTCTTAAGGAAGCAACCAAGAATTTAACTAAAGCCAAGGTACAACAAAAGAAGTTTGCTGACAAGACATAGAAGGGAAGCTCCACATTACCAAATTGGGGATAAAGTATGGTTGGCTGCCAGAAATATACCATTAAAAAGGGACCTCAGGTCTTCCGTCCCAGATATCTTGGACCTTATCCCATCAAGGCCATCATCAAAACCGCAGTAAAACTAGATCTACCCGCCAATATGCAAATTCATCCAGTGTTTCACGTTTCCCTCTTGAAGCCTGTGAAGCCTGAGATTAGGATCAAAAAACCACCAGAGCCTGAAGTTATCTAAGGAGAACCTGAGTACGGGGTTAAAGACATCCTGGATTCTAAAATAGTCAGATCAAAACTGTACTACTTAATCGATTGGGAAGGTTATGGACCTCAAGATCGCACTTGGGAACCTGTGGAATTTGTCCATGCACCTCGACTAATCAGGCGGTTTCACCATAACAACCTCACCAAACCTGGAAGGGGGAGAGAAACGCCCGTGAGAGGGGCCTTGCGGGGGGAGTTCTGTCATGGCCATTGGACCTCTGGCACCAGGCTCATGGCAAAATGTGCTTTACACACTCTGTGCCTAGGGCACGTGCATCAGGGCCGGGTGTGGCCATAGAACATCATTGGAAGGCACGTGCAAGAGTCCCTGGGAGGGGCAAGGTGGAACCAAAAGGCGGGGCCTAAGGGAGGGTCCAGGGCCAGCCTATTTAAGGCCCACATGCCTCCGCTTCGCGTTATTCTGCTTTCAGCAGCGTATCGCTTACGGCTGTCCATGCCTGCTCTTCATCTCGTCGTGCATCCACTTGATTCCAGCTGCTCCGTCGCTGAAGTCCATCTTACCTGAATCGAGCTACTCCATAGCTGTAGGCGCACCTTACCTGCTTCCAGCCGCTCCATCGCTGTAGGCACACCTTACCTGCTTCCAGCCACTCCATCGCTGTGTGCGCCTCTTACCTGCATCCCATCACTATCGGAGTCAGAGCCTTTCCTCACCTGATCTGGGTGTCTTGCAACGCGGGATCTCCACTTCTTTTCTTCATCATCGCGGTACCTTCATCCTGCAGCCGAGGAGCTGCTCCCGAGCATCCAGACGCTGCTCTACACCGCCAGCCTTCTCCTGCAAGGGAAAAAGAACACAACAGGTTAGAAGCCATATAAATAACGAACGCTTGGCTGCGCCATACCCGAGTCTAGAGTCCCATTATAAAGTCCAACTTACCAGCTGTAAGGGAGCTCCATCATCATCAGGGAATCCCGGACTCGCCCCCCAACTCCGATCTGCCATCTTCACACCCATTGGGAACAGATAAGACATTGCAAGAATTACCATTAATAATCAAGGCAAAAGACATTATAATATTACAAACATTAATCATAACCAAAAGACTAACCTTCTAAGTGGACTGGTCGCAGCCGGTCTGGCTCACCACTTCCACGGACTAGTGAAGCAACTATGTCCGCTCTACGCACCCCTGCTACAAGAAGCAGTACGCAGAGCTCAGCGTTACAAAACCACAGGTGAGCTTGCATGGGAAAACGCTTGCGCACTTCATTTTGGCACGAGAGGGTCGATGGAATTCACAGCATCACCACGCCATTCTCATTGCCTCTCATCTTCTCTCAGGGGCAATACCAGCGTCCATAACAGCAGGCTCAGCAGCAGCTGGGGGAGAGAGTCTATCCAGGGGAGCCAAGTCGACGGAGGGCTACAACTGTGCCCCAACTCCCCCGCAGAGACCAGGTGAGCGTAACAACCGCCCTGCGCAGTTTGTCTGATGACAGACCATTGATGATCTGTAGACAGAGAGCAAAATCTTCGTCCGGGAATTTGCATCCTAATGCTAGCTCCCTGAGCCGTGACTGGAAGTCATCAATGGTTTCCTTTTCTCTCTGGCGGGTCATGCAAAATTGGAATCGCTCATAGTCTAGGTTCAATTCAGGTTTGAACTTGTTGTTTAGCGCCACTTTTCCTGTGTTGTAGTCATCTACTGTCCCTCTGTTTGGAAGCATGTTGAACAGACTTAGCGCAGAGGCGCCAATATTCAGCAGTAATAGGGTGCGTTTCCTTCTCCCTTCGATGATGTCCCTGGCCTGAAGGTGCAGTTCAAATTGTTGGAGCCATATTCCCCATCTAAGGGCTGCTACAGTGGTGTATGGGTTGAACGGTCCCATGAAGGTTGTTTGCGTGGTGTCATGACTTTCCAGTCTCAACATGTTGTCCCTGGGATGTACGCCGCTTCTGCCTGTTCAAGTTGGGCTAGCTTGGGGGCTGGCCATGCAGGCTTGGGCCTACCGTTTCCCCCGAGGGTGTTTTTTTTGTTTTTTTTCAGCTTACTGTGTCTCTGGGTCAGCAATCAGTGCTCTTCTTGTATCCTGTGGTCTCCCCACCTGGTCACTGCGGCAGTTGCTGTGTTCCTGTGGCAGTGGCTGATTGCTTTTTCGCTCTCAGCCTGTCACCTGCCTTTCCAGCACTAGTGTGTGGTGCCTGGCGTTCTGATGTACGTTTTGGTTTGTGGCCATTATAAAGTTCTCCTTTTTAGCCCCTCCAATGCTTTTCTGGCGTCCGTGCCTGGGGCTCCTCGTTAGGGAGTGGTTTTTTTTTGGGGCACACGTGGCCTCTAACAAATCCTCTTCGCCAGTGCGATGTTAATCCATCCGTCCTCCGGTGCGCTCCGGGAGGTCGGATTGCATTCTCCCGCGCTCTCACACACACACAGCTGGGAACTTAAATAAACACGTCTTACTCCATTCATGTCTTACTCGGATTAGCCCTTCCCGGCCTAAGCCGTCTTTATTTCCGGACCTGATCACGTGGTGCGGGTCTCACCTCGCTCACGTGATCAGGGCCACCTGAATACACCACAGTGTTGATGCATGGCTGGTGAACTTTGTGTCCATGAAGATTAAAGGACTGCACATGAGGGAGGAAGGAAGAGGCACATTTGGTGTCGGAATAGGCACATTGGGGAAATGAGGATGATTGGGTTTCATATTGGAAAGGAATGGGAGCACAGGAAGCCATAGAACAAAAAGACAAAGGGATTTACAAATAAACCGAGGATGATGAGAGGATAGAGTGAGGGATGAAGAAACAGTAGCAGGTAAAGGGATGAAAAGAGCAAAAGCAGCGGCTGGAAAAAATACATATATTCCCATCAGCAGGGATGACCGGCCTGGGGAAGGGATACTCAGCTTTGATCAGGGCAAGGTAGATCTCCTCATAGCACAGATGAAACGCATTTGTTTAGATGTTTTTGACTATCTTTTGACATGAACAGTTATTTTATTGCATTGGCAGTCATTTGTACTAGGAAAACCCTGACAACTTCTAAAGACTGCAACCAAAAAAGTAATGGGCGGAAGGTTAAGATAAATCTAAACCACTTGCACTGCTCTGGACAACTTTCCACGTCACAGTTGTTTAGCACGTCTGCACCATTGCAAATGTGGTCCAGCCATTTGCAAATCAGCCAGACACTGCCACCAATGAGAGCAGCCCAGCCCGTACTGCCAGTCCAGGTGCCCTATGCGTGGAAACAAGCAACCCCAGACATGTTTCAACCTCGTTCTGAAGACTGCAGCAGGAATGACGGACAGTTATTCCGAAACGTAATACCGTCTCTGTGCTCTTCTGAGGACATAATCTATGCAAATACATCCATTGATTAGATCTAGACTAGCGTGAGCAACATGCTAAGTGCTTGCCCCATAGACTTACACACAGTCACAGTGAAAAACACGTAATTTATTCACTTATGTAAATAATTTGTGAGCGACTTCTGTCAAGGAGACCACATGGCTCTGTTAAGAGCCATGTGCATTTCCGAATGCAGTTTGCCTGAAATGTTGCAAATCGCCGGAGTCCATTCCCATGGCACATGAGCAATTTAAATCAAGGGGCTGTGGGCACATAACTGCCGTTTGTTGCAGGTGGAGTAACTTTCCATTTCAAAAGAAGAAAGGCGGACAGTAATTAAACATTTCCTCTCCACTCAGCTGCTGGAAGGGGATGATTGATGTTTAGTTTTTCGAACCATTGACAAAACAGCCGATTTGTGATTTTATTGCAAAACGCAAAATCGCTATAAACTGGATCTCTGCATGATATTTTATTAGGACTAACAAGAATTTTATTTTATGCATTTGGACTATCGATTTCTTAAAGTTTGGTATTCCTAGCTTCAAGATCGTTTAATGGCCATGTCATTTTACTTTCCTTAATATGCGGGTTCTTAAAGCTCGGAATGTATGTATTGGCTATGTTTTTAGTTCTATTAAATAAAATAATTCCATAGGTTTGGTCATGTGTGAAAAAAAATGACATTAAGTAAAGTAAACATATTTAAAATAAAAAAAACTTTATTTACCAGTAATAGGATATTTGCTTGTCTGTTTTAGAGTCAAGTGGTTGGCCCAGAGCATTACACTTGTGTATTAAACTTTAAATTAGGCATCTACAGGGGCATCTCTGTAACAGGGTCCATGCATGACATGTACATGCTACGCACAATGCACCTTCTAGTCGAGTTATTTTTGTTGTTGCCTGAATGTATTTATAGAATACATAATATATTTTAATCTTATCTGTAGAATGTCCCTACATAGATCTCCAATTATGAAAAGAGTAGCTTCATTGCAAAATTATAAATGATGTAACCCATAAGGCATGGAATAGGTTTCTTTGAATATCATACTACACGTAAGAAACAGCGTTTTTCTTTTAACTGAACTGATCGATGGGGAGGTTCGATTGAGAGCCCGAGACTCAAACATAATTCAAGATGCACACATACCATGACTGGTAAACAATGATTTTTCTTTTCAGCTTGTTCATATGTTTAAGATTTACAAGCTATGCACAGATTAGAATGTAGTATTTCCTTCTATTTAAGGCTGTGTGTTAGGCAGAGTATGTAATAAATCTCTTATTACTGCTCGTCCACTTGTGAACCTGCTCTCATTTGTGTGTCTATGCAGTAGTGCTTAGTGAATGTATGCACTGAACTCCACGTTGCAGCCTTGCATTCGGTACAGAGTGGTACATTTGCTAAAAAGGCGAGTGTTGCTCGTGTGGCCCTTGTTGAATGAGCGCTTGGCTAGTCAATCTTCGTGTTTGTCATCTCACAACATTCTGTAAGGAACTCATGGTGGCAACAGTAAAGACAGACACAAGTGATCACAGTTCAAGGGTGTTTATTGAACTTTGTAATGGGTGAGATTAACGCCTAATCTAAACCTAAATCTAAGATGGGAGCAAGCTATGGCCATCAAATAATAATAAGGCAGTCCTAGTGGCGTCTTGTCAAATAAAAGGACCTATACTAAAAAAGAAAAAAACTATTGCTAATTCCTTACTACTCATTTACAAAGAGTGTGGGATAATGTTCACCAGAAAAGAAAGACGCGTTCACAAAATGATAAATCAGGATGGTAAGGCTGGGTCTCCCTTCCCCACGTTTGAGGCACGGGGCAAGGCGGGATACTCGAGCACAGCACACTCCTGGGCCGCGACAGCACGAGGTTCACAATAACCATTCCTCGATATCAAAACCCCTTCAGAGGCTAAGTCTCTTTCCTGCAAAAGTCTTTTGCCTTAGAAGGATTCAAAGTAGCAAACAAACAAATTTTCTCTGTGATCTTTGCACCTTGGGCATTTGTTCTTTGCCCGGCTTTCATAAAGACAAACAAACAAAAGTTCCTTGGGCGATTGCTCCTCGCCCCTGGGTTCTCCCTCTGCCGGGCTCGGATCATCCTTGCAAAAACAGGCCTCCCTCTGTCTGGTTCACTACAACCTCTAAGATACTACTCATAATTAATGTCCGGTTAGACAAACAACAAGGGGACACTCTTGTTGATACACTGTTCTCGGGTGTATTATTCTTCACTCCTTTTCCATTTAATGGAAAACAAATAAACAAAAGTCCTTTGGGCGATTGCTCTTCGCCCCTGGGATCTCACTCTGCCGGGCTCGGATCCTTTTTGCATAAACTTGCTCCTGGGATCTCCATCCTTCAGGCTCGTATCCTTCTTGAACAAACGGGCCTCCCTACGTCGGTTTCACTACGGTCCTTCCCCAACACAGTTCATGTATTCCTCATACAGTTCATGTATAACTTCCTTTTTATCAGAAAGTGGGGTTTCTTTCTTTTTAACTTTCTTTCGACATCCCTTCGGCAGGTTCAAACTTGCCAATTATCACAGTTCACAATCGTAGTGGAAAGTGGGGTTGTCTTCCCCTAGTTTTCCTCTGTCAATGGGTCAGAGACTTTCGATTGTATAAGGTATTTGGTGTAACCCTCATAGGACCACTCTGATGCCTCACGCCACTCTTTCCTATGGCCTTCTGGTTGCTGTAGTTTTCAAACAAAACAGATCCTGGTCAGAGCCTTTCGAAGTAGCGCCCACGTGGTGCCGGACCCCTCTGCACCTGGACCTCAACAGGGCTTTCGTTAAAGTTCAAACATAGACACAAGTTCTTTCTTCTTGCGTTCAAAATGTTGCTACTCGCAACCTTGGGTTTAACACAGTTCAATTTGCTATCAGCTTCCTCCGGCTCACCAGCTGTGTTAAACCCATTGGCTTCTTTGTTCTCTGCAGTCAAGGATAGTACCACGGTAGCCAGCTTGCCTCTCTGCCCGAGTTATCAAAGCGGGAGGCCCCCATGTACCATTTACCTCTGTTTCTCCGCATGCCAGCTGTAACTCCCGGACTTACGTTTTCCCTTCTGGAAGCTTCGCAGGTCTGAGTTGAAAAGGGCAAGGACAATTCCCCCTTCGTCCTTCCTGGTCTCACCACTTTTCTTCTTCCTTTGTACTGCTAGTTCTGTGTAGCTGTCTCCTCATGCGTTCGGCCTTGCTCGAAGTGTGCTTCCGTGCTCTACCGTTTATCCCTGTGGGGAAGGTAAAGGGCCGTCAGGTGTGCGTGATTATTGTAAATTGCCTGAGTCTGCCTGACCCGTGTGTTGGGACAGGTCAGGTAACAGCTCTGGTGTTAGTCCATTGTCTGTTACTGTGTAAGAAAGTGTTGGTGTGCGAAAACATGGGGATGGGGGGCTAGAGCTCCTAAATATCTTAAAGTGTAGGATGGGGAAAAGGTGTTGCGGGGAAGGGGATACCGCGTCTCGACCCTCAGTGTCCTACTTCCACTGCCCGAAGACCCCTCGCCCAGGTGATCCTCCCCCTCCCCCACTGGTCCACTCCCAGGAACTGGATCCAATAGGGATGACCGTATATTGGCCACCTGGATGACAGATCCCCCAGGGACTAGTAAGTGAGACACCCTCAGGTTTCTCACAATTCTTGGATATACTTCACTATCCATCATGGTATCTCGGCTTTGGTGAGGAGATGCACTCTTTGTACCATCCCAAATGCCACGCTGAATTGGCATATCTTTGATGATCTTTGTTCTGTGCATGTAAAACTGGAGAGCTCTGTGATTGTCCAATATATCTAGACTCTTCCACAAATGACTGTGGTCCTTTGAGGAATGCAGGTAGATCAATTATCTGTTTTACATACAATTCCGAGATGACTTTCCATAAAACTCTTTGTGCGTCCTAAAGACTTCTTTATTCTTGTTTATTGTGAGGAAATATTCGCAAAGGGGCTGTAATTCACTTATCCTTCTCATGGATACGACTGGCACTAACAAATCACTTTCAAAAGCAAGATGCTTCATAGAGCATTCGTGTATTGGGTTGAATGGGGAAAACATCAGCCTTTGCAGAACCATATTAAAATCCCAATGGAGTGCTAGTTAACGTGTGTGGATGTAGTCGCTCTATTTTTTTCTTAAAAGCTATTACCACAAGGAGTTTCAAACATGTGATTTTATTATGAGATGTGGTATAAACTGCCAATGCCGATAAAAGAACATTTCATGAATTTTATGCTTATCCAAATATATTTCACAATTTCAGTCTCTGTACATTGAGATGGGTCTATACATTGTCGTGTGCATTCCAAAATATGCATCTTCCATGTGTGGAAGAAGCAGAACTTACTGCTAGACTTGGCTTCTTTGATCAATATTTGCATACACCAAGCTACAAGGTTAAGAATGTGCAGATTGGGGTGTGTGTGATCTTTAGTTGTTCTCAAGAGAGATGATTTGGATATGAATGTGTTAGTTTTAAAAGGCCCAACAGTATGACCTCAGGAGCCGAGCTGCTAGGTTAAGTGTGTGTAGATCTGGTTGTGCGATCTTCAGTTATTTTGGATTTTGAGGATTTGGATATGGATGCAATTTCATTGGTGGTGCAACTGCAGTAGAGGTGGAAACCACACGGGTCTCCTTCTTGATGGTGTGAGAAGGGCAAGCTTCATTGAGACCGGTGCATCGTCTCTGCATAAATGAATAGAGTAGAAAACCATATGCAAATAACCCAGAACAATTAATTAACATGTGGGTATTTACAGTGTGATGAATCTGATGATGTCATCTCTCCTTTCCCTGAGGTAGCCTCTCTTCATGTGGCATGGGGACAGCAGCTGATACCTGATCTTGACCCTGGAGGTGGCTATGTGAGGGAGGATCACATGAGGGTAGGCGACCCTCAAGGGGAGGACAGGCATTATCAGAGGAGACATGGTATTACCCTTTACCTTTTAGGGATATACCCTCCATTCCACATGCCATGATGGCATATTGTAGTAATCCCCTTTAACAATTTACCAACTCTGATGAGAGTATATTTCAATACCCATCCTTTCCAAGTACTGACACAAGGAAGAGGGATGGAGTAATGAAGAGAGCCAGAAATGGCAAGCCAACGCAGCGCTCTAGTGTTTGGAAGCTATTGAGCCGTACCAGGAAGTTTAAAGTGGACACAGCTGACAGAGAAAGAGAGAGACACTCTAACGTATGCCAATGCCGAGTTGAACACGAAAGGCGGAGAAAGACATCAGCAAGGCTATCGCGAGGGAGAGAACCTTGCAGCTTTATTCCTACACTGGTCCGAACGCAGAAACAGGTAAATCGGGAAACGCAGCATGAAGGCTCTCACCAAGACAGAGCGGTGACTGAACCGACAGAAGCACCGTGTTGAATGCCTGAAGGCTGACAAAGCAGCCGAAAGCAGAGGAAGGCGGTACAAAGGCCAACCGGCTAACTGGATGCCCACTTAGACGGCAAAGAGTGAAGGAGGAGAAAGGACAGATGCGAGAAGCACCTGAGCCATACAGTGAGCATATAAAAAAACGAGTGGGGAACCTGAGCGCCTTGGGGCGAATGCCACGCAATTGAAGGAACAAACAGTGTTGAACAAGGGTCAAGGGCTTGCTAGTTAGAAAGCGAAGGGAAGCGAAGTACAATCTTTGTTGCTAAAAGGGCAATGGCGCTAATGTGGAGAGATATAAAGATATGGTTGAGAGAAAGAGTGAGTAAGAAGAGAGAAAGCCTACCAGGCTAGTGGACTAGGCTGTGTAAGATTGAGAGTGAACCAGAAGAGGATCATTCCTCCTAAAACAAACCAAAGGGAGAAACATACATTTTGGAATTGTGACCATGTCCTGGCAGGAGAATATACCAGGCAAAGCAAAGTGAAATCAATTATGTGGAATTAACTGCAAAAGAGATTCCCAAAGAAAATTCATGCCATTAGGATTTTGAGTTGCATTGGAGGTGAAAGAGAACCTGGCAGGAGAGTATACCAGGTCTTCTACCAGGATTTTGAATTTCATTCAATGTGGAAAAGACCTGGGGGACGCAGTCATTTTCACAGGAGCGGATTGCTACCCCAAGAGGAGGGAATTATCCTCTTGGGTTATAAAGAACTTGGTTATTCTTTTGAACCTTTGGTTAGGGGAAGAGGAACCTGGGGAAGGGAGTCATTTCCCTGGAACTGTGAACAGTATCCTTTTGGAACCTATGTTGGATTTATACCCTTTTGTTGAACCTGAACGTTTGTGCACTTTCAGAACGAAACACTTAGCCCCTTAGAGTTACTTTTATAATGAGAGGGCTATGATTTTTTTTTTACTTTGGACATTTTGACACAGGACAGACCCTTAGTTGTGGCTGAGGTAGGGAAATACCTCCTAGATTAGGGACAATGAGGCATTTTCCAACCCCTTTATTCTTTAAAAAATTGTTTGTAGCAATCACAATGAGTCCCCTGTATCTGCGTCTCATTCCTGGTTCCTCACAACAGGCAACAGCATGGTATCTCTAGCTCTCTTTTTCACAAACAGATTGATATATGGGGTCACCCTCTGTGTTTTTTCTGCTGGTCTGGACTGTGCTGGGATGTGCAAAGGTGCAGAGTGAGGAGACTGACAAACAGGTGGCATGATTCACAAATCAAGGTTTATTTTTGGTTTCAAAGGAAAAGAAAACAATACCTATCTCCAACTCTAAGAGGGATTTCTAATATTAATAATAATTGTATTTGTTTTTAGTTCAAAATACTTCACAACAGACATTGGACCTCATTATGAGTCAGCCGGTCCGTAAACAACGGTGGCGGTAAATCCGCTGCCACTGTTGTTTCCGGACCGGCTGATTCCGAGTTCTGCAGGTGGGAGGTGTCACTCCCACCCGGTCTGACCTGGCGGGAGTAACGCCACCCGCCTGCAGGCGGAAATGGAAACACTAGCTCCGTCATAGATGGAACCAGTGTTTCCATTGTCCCCATCCCCATGGAGTCCAACGGGACTCCATGGGAATGGGGATTTACGGAATTCTGCCTCCGGAATTACTAGGTCACCGAGGTTGTAATGCCCCAATGATTCCGGCAATCATGGAAGCGGAATGGTGTTTTGGGTCCGGCGGCAGCCTGACGGTTTTTCCAGCACGGCTACCACCGGACTCGTAATGAGGCCCATTATCACATTTTCACAATTCATTACATTTCATTTGATCTTATTCACATAATTCATATATAACTATCTCCAATTAATCACTCTAAAATCATCATCACAACAATAATACTCACTAAACCATTTCATATTTACACCATCTACGGCGCAACTTTGGCTCTTCTCGTTTCCCCACCCGCCACAGTGGTACAACACAGCAGTGGTTACTTCACAATACTTTAAAAAAAAATTAGTTTAAAGTGCAAAATTGGTTAATTAAAACCTTATACACGATAACATATACAAATCAGTTATATATATACCCATTACAAAGTCACAGTAATTAAAACATACATTTCTTGGTCATATAGTTCATATAAACTATCCAACAACTTATTTCTAATAAGTTACTGATAACTCTTTCTAATAATTACTGATACCGGATGACACTTCCAGTAATGATAGCACTTAATCACATTTTAAAACAATGGATGCAGTCAATTAAGAATTGCTCTCTTCCATATATCCGCTATATCCTTCTTAATCATCTGCAGACCTCCCGGCCCCCTCTCTTCCTTCTATGAAGACATGGACCATCTTCTCTCCTCTTTCTGTCCTCGGCGAATTTAACCTCCCCCTCTCAACCTCATCTCATTCTTCCCCTCTTCTCTCCTTACTCGACACCTACCTCCTCTCTCCCCTCCCAAACCCACCCCACCCACCCACCCACTCCTCTGGCTACACTCTCGATCTCATCTTCCTCTCATCTCACTCTTCCTCCCCCGTATTGTCTCTTCCCAACTATCTCTCCGACCACGCTTTACTCTCCTTCTCTCTTACTCTTCCTCCCTCCTTGTCCTCCCCCTCTCCCTCCTCCCCCTCCTTCTCTCGTCGTGATCTCCGCCACTTCAATCCTTCTCTCTTCCTTGACTCCTGTTCTTCCTCCCTTCCCCCTCTCCCTGACTTCTCATCCCTCTCGGCCGATGACACCCTCTCCACACTGTCGTCCTCTATATCCTCCTGTCTTGACCAACTCTACCCTCTTACTTCCTTCTCACCATCTCACAAACCCTCCCAGCAATGGCTCTCCTCCTATCCATGAGTCGCTTCCTCCATCGCCTCGAACGACGCTGGCTCAAAACCCCTTCCTTGACCAACCAATCCTCTTACTTCTCTTATCACTCTCTCTATGACTCTTGCCTCACATCTTCCAAGCACTCCTACTTCTCTAACCTCCTCCACTCACAAGCTTTTCACCCCGCTGTATCATCCAGACCCTCACTCACCTTCTTTCCCCTCCTACACTTGACCCTTCCACAAATTCTCCCCTCTCTCCCTCTGACTTTGCCAACTTCTTCTCCTCCAAAATTCTCTCTCCACCAAAACATCCTTCCCCCTCCTCCTCTTCCACCCCTGCTAACATGACCACCTTCTCTCCTATCACCCCAGACTGTCTCCCGTCTCCTGTCCAAAACTCACCCTACCGCTGCCCCCTCAGATCCTATCCCCACCTCCCTCATCCCCAAAGTCTACCCTCTCCTCATCCCCTACCTAACCACCTTCTTTAACATCTGTCTCTCCTCTGCTACCTTCCCATCAGCCTTCAAACACGCTACCATCATCCCTATCCTGAAGAAACCCTCTGCTAGCCTTCTTCTTGCCTCCAACCTCAGACCAATCTCCCTCCTCCCCTTCATCGCAAAGCTCCTTGAGCACCTAGTCTACTCTCAACTCTCAGCTTTCGTCTCCTCTCACTCCCTGCTCCCCACCTCTCAATCTGATTTTCGCCCTAAACACTCCACTGACACTGCTCTCACCTATGTACTCAATTCTCTCGTCACCGCTCGCTACGCAATCCTCAATTCTCATCCTCCTTGACCTCTCGGCAGCCTTTGACACCGTAGATCACCCCTTACTTCTTAGCACTCTGTCCTCCTTCGGCTTCAAAGGCCCTGTCCTCTCCTTGCTCTCCTCTTACCTCTCCAACCGATCCTTTACTGTCTCCTGGGGTAGCCGCACCTCCTCCAACTTCCCCCTGAACTATGGCGTTCCCCAGGGCTCCGTACTCGGACCTTTCTTTTTCTCTCTCTATACCTCCCTTCTCGCCCCCGTCATCTCTTCTTTCGGCATCTCCCACCACTTCTACGCGGACGATACCCAACTCTTTCTCTCCTTCTCTTCCTTCACCTCTGACCTCCACCACACTCTCTTCCTGCCTTACGGCCATAAAAAATTGGATGTCATCCCATTTTCTTTCCCACAACACTGACAAGACTGAAGTGCTTTTCTTCCCTCCCAACACTCTCTCACCTTCCCCTCTGCCCCTTCATACACTTTCCCCCTTCCAATCTCCCCATCTCGACCCACGCCCGCAACCTTCGCCTCCCATTTTGACCCCTCTCTCTCCTTCTCCAACCACATCTCCCTAACCTCTCGTGCATGTCGGCACCACCTCTTCAACATCCGAAAGATCCACTCCTCCCTCACCTTTCATGCTTCTAAACTCCTAATCTCCTCCCTTATTTTCTCCCGTCTCTTCTACTGCTCCTCTCTTCCATTTGGACTCCCTGTCCCTCACCTGACTCCCCTTAAATCCATCTACCACTCCTCTATCCGCACTCTATGTCTTCTTGGCCCTCACTCTCTCAACTCGGCTGGCTCCCCTTCCTCTCACAATTGAAATTCCAATTCCGCTGCCTTGTCTACAAATCTCTCCACGACCTTGCCCCCCTATCTTTCCTCCCTCCTCTCATTTTACTCTCCCTCCCGCTCTCTCCACTCAGCTGATCTCCACCTTCTCACTCTACCCCCAACCCCTTGTGCCTCCTCATGATTCCGCTCCTTCCAACTCCTGCCCCCCCTCCACTGGAACCCCCTACCTCTCTCTATCCGCTCCACCCCTACCTACCCATCTTTCCGCTCCTACCTGAAAGCACTTCTTCTCCATTCCCCCCCCGACTCTTCTTCCCTACCTCACACCCCTCCCCCTCCTCCCGATGAACTCAATTTGGATACTGTAACCACCTTAGTGCGTTGAAGGTCACCTGCCCCCCGCCCACTTTCTCTCCCTCCTTCCCCCTCCCTCCTCTGTGTAAATTGTTCTAAATACTGTATCACTGGTTTGTTTCATGTTTGTAAATTATGCTTCATTCATTACTGTACCTGTTATTCTATAAAGCGATTTGGTGTAAAGCGCTATATAAACTCAAAAGCCGCCAAATATATATCATAATTTCTCCCTACTAAATGGCAGACCAAAACTGGTCAGAAGATATCATATTAAACACACTCACCAATTCGCCATATCCTTTAAAATACCATTCATATAGTTTTTTGCATTGAGTGAGTATATGTCTAATGGTTTCTACCTCAATATTACAATGCCTACACCAGATTTCTCCCCTGGGAATCGGTGTGGCAGCTTTTAGCCCTTGTAGGGCATAACCTTCATATCGTTTCTTAGTATAGAGGTAAGACTGGTTTTTACACAAGTCCCAGATTTTTGCTTTTTCCTTAAGAGATTTGAATAACAAAGTAACGTCTTTATTCTCAGTCAGAGCACTCAAACCAATTTCTTTAAGGAAAGAGTACAGTTTCTTTTAGACTTTCCATATACGTATTCATGTTTTCTTTCCCATTCGAGTTTTTCCCAATAAGTCTCATTAGACTCTCTTCTTCCCCTTCCCACATCATAATCCTAAAATAGAGTTTACAACATCTTATTTTCCACAAGGTCTCCAAAGATGTTAGCCCCAGTTCACACCTTATCGCCTCTACCGGTGTGGCCCCAAAGAGGCCTAAGAGTGGCCTACACATTCAGCATCCTTTGTAGTTCCACGGGTGTTTTATCTAACAAAATGGTATCATCTGCATACATTAAATCACAAATAGCCCTTCCACCTACTTTAGGTGGGAAGTTGTTAATAGACATACTTATCCCTTAAATCAAACACATACAGGTTGTATAACACTGGGGATGTCACACACCCTGGCTTAAGGCCTAGGTTAGTTCTAATAATCTGGTGATATATTTCCCCCCTTACCCAGACTAACCACAACTATTGTGTCCCTATACATTTCCTCCAAAAAACGCAAAATTCTTGGACAGAGTTTCCTATCCCTCAGTTTTCTCCAGAGACTATTGAATGCTTTGGAGTAATCAATGTAACATGCATACAACCTTGATCCTTTATTATCCATGGTATCGGAAATAATGTGATTTAGCATGGTCAGATTATCCAGGGTACTATAGTCTTTTTCGGAACACCCGTTTGTACGGTGGGCAAAATGCCCTCCGCTTTTCTCCATTTATTAATGCTGTTAAACAGTAAGGAGCAAAAAATCGTACAACTGCTGTCGGCCATTGCCAGTGACCAGTAGTTGTCAGGGCTTTTTCTGTCCCCTTTTTTAAAAATGGGGACAACTACCGCTTTTCTCCAGCTTTCCGGGACTATACCCTTTTCCCAAATCCCAGAGAAAAGTTGGAAAACTAGCAATGCCCATTTCGTGGGATTGCGTTTAATTACTATATTAGTCGGGCCATCTGGGCCAGCGGCTCGAGATGCATTCATTTTTTTGATAATTTCTAATATATCTGAGATTTCATAGGGAAACATCTGTTTCCCATATTCCCAGCTAATTTTATTTAGGTTCTCTATTCTTTTGTTTACAAAAAAGTACTTCGAAATATACTGCACCCAGGTTTCCTGTCCCACATAATTTTTTTTCACTATTTCCTTCTTCCAATAAAAATTGACGATACAGATACCAACATTTTTTGGAATCATGAGTTTTACAGAGCACGAAAATGCTCCTGCAATTGGCATTATTAATGCAGTTCTTATGTGCCTTCAGCCAGTTTTTATATCTTGTCATGATATTTCTAGTACGTGTTCTTTTCTCCTCTTCACTTGCCCATTGCATCACTTTGAGCATCTTAATATCCTTCTTCACCTCTCTTTTTCTATGCAGGATCTGATGGTCAAATTTATTTACATGGGCTTTCCCCCGATTGTTTTTAATATACATCTTACAGTTCTCTCTTTGAATCACGCCCAGTAGATTTCCAATTACCTTACCTCCAGTGAGTATCAACTGATGGGCATCTAACGGGATTACATCAAATAGTCTATCAAATTTCTCTAAATTCTTCTCAGACCATATGATCCTATTCCCACCAGCGGAAGTTTGCATATTCATTTTTTCCCCTACTTCCCAGATTTGTTGCGGAATTTTAACATGCTTTCCCTTCAGTGGCTTATGGTCACTAAGAGTGGTGATTATATACTCAAAGGAGCTCATGGAGTTTCTTTATCTTTTACTCACGAAGAAGTAGTCCAGACAATAGCCAACCTTTTCATTAGTCCAGGTATTTCCTTTTAGAGCCCAGTCTACTGGTTCCAAATAGTCCAAATCCCATTTAGACAGCAATTTCAGCCAAAAAGTTCCATTTATTATTTGTTTGTGGTGCTTCCTATCTAACCCACTTATTCCCATCTCAACCGGCATTGTGTCGAGAAAATTATCCCATAGATCCTTCCATCGATTCATTTCCGTCTTGGCGACATCACAATATGCATTAAAATCGCCTACTATGCATATTTCTGAGTTCGGAGATTCCAATAACCATCAATCAATGGTGTTGCTTATGATGTCACCTATATCAATCATATTTTTTCCCCCCAGGCACGAGTAGATGTTAATGACAAGCAACTCCCCAAAAGGGCTCACATTATTAATGATTACACACATAACAAAGGGAGATTTCCCAAACAGATCATATACCCTACAGGGGATATGATTTTTTACCCCTATACATAAACCTCCGACGGGGCGACCTTTCTCCCCTCTAATGGCAGCGTTATTCCAAACATTATAGCCAGTAACATTTCACCACATACCCAGGTTTCTTGGAGGGCAAATATATCACTATCCATCAAAAGTATTATGCCATCAGGGTGGAATAAGGAATTGAACCCTCTACTATTCTAGGATAATAAGGTGGTTTCACTTCCACATTCCTTATCTCAATAGTCAGGCAAGTAGGTACTGTCAGGGATCCATATTTCTCTATGGTTTCCATCAGTATCTTTTACTCTTTTAAGGTTCTTCCCAGACTCAAATTTACTCTCCCGTTGTTCCAAATTAGCAATCGTATTACATATTACTATCTCAAAGTCCTTACCCCAGATACTTTTAGCGTGCTCTCGAATAAGATCAACCAGAACCGCAGATCTAAATTGTACGATAACCCAATTTTCCCAACTGCCAGATTCGGGTAATATAACTGTCACTATCCATTGATTTGAGGTTATGTAATTGAGGGATTTGTATCAATTGTTCTAACAGCCAAGTGTGGTTCCTAAAGGGACTCACCTCGGTAGTGTTTTTTTCAGTGTTCTTAACACTTTTCCCCAAATTTCCGTGCATCACCTCCTCATTAGCTATATTTCTACATGTACTACTTCAAAAATTTCCACTCATTGCAAACCGTTCCATTTCGGCTATATATATATCTCTCGTTCCCTATTAGATAGGGTCAGGGCCATTTTATTAATGGGGTTATTTAAGCACCTTACTTCATTTTCCGAGATCTCTTTATCTTCCAATTCGACCACTTCAATATCCTGATCTTTTCCCTTCAACAATTTTTCCAGGCCACCATCATTTTTGGGGGGAATTTTTTCTTTGGCCTGTTCTTTTTGGCATTCCACAATTTCAAACCTATTACCCACATACACACATTCCAGATCTAAGGGGGCAGTTGCCGCCAATGCCGCACTATTCCTTTTTACACATTTAATCCTTCTCACTTTGGCCATAGCAACCCTATTTTGGGTAGTTCTTTTATTATTGAATTTAAGTCGTGTTCTTTTCTTAGATCCGCATGGAGCACAAATATCCCGCATACTTGCCAACCTTCCCTTCATTCTCAATAATTTCCACCAATGAGTTCTCTGTTACCAATATCTCCTCCTCCTGCATCATACATTTCTCATTCTCCACCACCAGACATAATTCACTCAGATTTCCCACACCATCATGACTAGTCTTAGATTCCTTTCCTTTACAAGTCTGACACTTCCCACCACTTTCCTCTATCATTATTCCCAGAGCTTTGGTGTTCTCTATGGTCTGATACACCATGAATTTAATATCGTTTTGGTCTTTTGATAACTTTGAGCATATACCAAGGAGAACATCAATTGTGTTAGTGAGGGCATTCAGTTTTTCACCTAAATTTAATAAGGTATCGCCTCTGCGGCATATAGACAAATTTATTGAATTTTCGCTACCATTTCCTGGGTCATTCCAGGACTCCTCAACCTCGTTTTCCTCCTCCTCATCTTGTGCGAATTTTCCCAAATCTGGTTTGGCAGACAAACTTGATCCTATTATGTTATTCATGTTAGCGCCAGTTTCTATACTGGTTTCAACATGAGACATATCCAGATCCGCCCGTACACCCATGGATTGATGTCTAAAGTCCTGTACCAGATTCAACAGGGAATTATTATCAATCATGGATCCATTGGTAGGGGGAAGTTGTATATCCTCCAGCACCAGTTCTTATTGTTTATCTTTTATGTTAAGGAAGCTCGATATTTTAGGTTGTTGTTCTAAAAACCTTTTATCCTGGTTTATCAAGCTTTTGTCCTTTTTTCCTCATTCCCCTAGAACCTTGCCCTTTACCAATATCAATTGCCCCATGATTAACCAGTGTTGGTGACGTATTTCTTTTCCCCTTCTTGGACCCAAGGTAATGAGATCGTAGATTAGAGCTCATACTACCTTTCCTGGTATGTTAAACCAAACAGTTCTTCAAAGGGGCAAAAAAAGAGAGAAATGGTCTGCCCAAGTGTATGCCTTTACAAGCCCCAATAATCGCCACACAATTCAAACACAGATAGTACTACAATTATAGCACTCTACACATGTATCAATTTCCCAAGGGGGAAGACATAAATCAGACAGTAGAGGTGAGTCTTGAAGAATCCCAAGGGATCCAGGAATATAAATATTCGAAATAGAACCAGATTGCTTATTTCATGAATTCCCTATAAATAAAAACAGAAGGTTAAATTAGGTAGCTATAGCTGGTGTCTATGATGGAGAGAATAACCTTTCAACCGCCCCTGAGTCCGGCACCAGCAATGGCTCACAAGGACCTATGTAATCCCAAGGGTAAAGTGCAATGTGCTGGGTTAAAACACAAACTCTTTGTAACCATACAGGGGTGTATACAGTCTATATAAATGAATGCGCTATAATGCCGGGGAAGAAGATTTCTTTGCAGCCCCCCTTCTAGGAAGAGAGCAACTAAAATAATAACTGATAACATACGTTCTGAAATATAAATATTAAATCGACATCCAATAGAATCAAAACCTAGATAAGCCTTGAAGTTAAAAATAATTATCCGGATTACCGAATCCGAAAGCTATATCATGAATAAGAAGACAAAATCAAGTCCAGCCAATCACCAGTTTATATTAAAGTCACTTGTTAGTTTTAGCCATATGACCAGACCAATGAGTATGATTCTGTACAAAAACAATATCAGGCAGGCCGCCCAGAGCTCAATTTCCTTTATACCACCACGAGAGAGACACCGACGAGGCAGGGCACGCCCGACAGCTCAAGGAGCTGCCCTAGTCTGACTCTCCCCACTTTCCCCCGTCAGGTTTCCAACAGTGTATGCAGACTCCCAGTATTCAATGAGTTGGCAAGCACTGATTAGTTAATGCAAGAGTTTTAGCCCCGGATTCCACATAGTTCCTTTGGCATAGATGATCGAGTTCAGAACACGGTATTAAAGCACCCGTTAGCTCGTTCTATCCACCGGAAAAGTACCAGTGAATGAAACACTCGTACCTTATGGATGTTACCGTCAATTTGCTTGTCAGCGTCCTGCATCCAGCCAAACAGCCCAAACAGGATATCCTCGCCCTTTTCACCTCAGGGCTTCTCGCTGCAAGGGCAGCTGGACTTTGACTTTATCCTCCTCTCTGGCACATGTGACACAGTGGTCAGCTGCTTTGCAAAGTCCAAACTCCTTAAGGAAACAGGAGCGCTCGCAGTGATTACAGCACTCGCAGAGATTACTTAAATTAGCAGCACAACTTTAACTAAAAATGCTCCACGTAATGCAGCCCAAACAGGTTAGCCTTTCCCTTTTCACCTCAGGGCTTCAAAATACACCCCTTCGAGTCAAAGTGTTGTACCTCATTTCAGTCTTCAGTATCAACATGCGTTACCCGGGTTTAGAGTCCAACATTTTCATATCTGGTAGGATGATCGCAGGAGGATATCTCAGGGGCAACGTGCTTGCCTTGGAAGCAAGACGACACAGAGCACCACAAATTCAATCCCTGGGTCAGTGCTTAGAAACCTCTGGGTATTAAGTGCGTTATAAATAACCAATGACAATTAAAATGATCGTCGTCTCTAAAAAAACATATCATTGATCTTTCAAGACTACAGTACATACCTATGATGTCACTGTATGTGTCTCATGGGGTAATTTCATTATGGGCTTAACACTTAACTACCCCAGCTGTAGTCTGACCTGAACCCACACTCTGTAAAGTGCGATTTGGACCCTCTCCGCATCGGTGTTCATGCAGAATGTCCAAAAGGCATCTGATTTTATAGCATTTTGGGGCATTGTGTCAGCACTTGCGTTGCAGTCTCGAATGCTTTACAGTTTTTACAAATACGACAAAACCGTTCAACAGTGGTCTGTGTGTATACTTCCTGTACCTTAAGCAACGGTAACTGGTTTATGCGCAATCGCAATCTAAAATCCCTGACCAATCGGCTCAGACTTTTTAGAAGGTACTGCTCAGTGCTTCCATATTTATGACTGACATGAGACACAGTTGTAGCTTTTCAGCTTTCCAACTAAAACAGAATTGCTTACCCAATCACACTTTTTGACCTTTTGTTTGAAATTATTTTTCAGGGTCTCATAATCAGTTCCCTGGGTAAAATCAGGGATCCAGTCAATCTGCCTAAAACATTATTCATTTATACATTGGAAGCTTTTCCCCTTCGTTTCAGGTGTCCCCCCCCCACAACCAACTTTGACCCAAGATATTCAATAATGCACACTGGGGTTGACTCTTTCCTTTCACATAGAGCATCCCCCTATGCATCATAACCTGGGCCCTTAATGATGTCAACCCCAATTCTAACCTGAGAAGAGCCATGGTAGTCCCTGGCGGTAAACCAAGAATATTCCTCCAAAAATGCCCTTCTAGGACATTTAACCATGCCAAATTACTCATAGCAAGAGCTTCCAGGCCTTAAAGAATTGCCGGGACGAAGCTTTCCTTGTATAATTTTATAATTCCAACAAGGGTATAACCAGCTGACTGTCAGCAAACATTTTAATTTTGTGTTAACTGCCTGGCGTTTAGTTTCAATCATTATACCATAGTTACCACAGGATAAAAACTCAAGCCCTAAGTATAGATAACTGTTAACTTGTTCCAGCATTCCTACAGTGAGCTCAGTGTTTAGCCTTTGCGGCAGCAATTACAATAAGAGGCGTTTCCCTGCCTCAACGTAAATAGCAAGGGTCTTGTCAGAATGTTCAAAACCAATAAAGTCCAATGTAATGTGTTCAAAAACCTCACTCTGTCCCTTACACTCTAATCTGACTCAAACACAAAAAGGTTCATGGTCCAGAAGAATGACTCCCTTTTTAATTTTTTTTAATTTATTTGCATATTTAGTTTAGGCATAAACCTTTAGCAAGACATCCAAAAAGTTCCAAATTATCACATTTATCCGAAGCCATCAGGCCACAGACTCTGTGTTATTAAAATATTTCACCACTGCTATTATCAGGCTGGTTTGTGTCCCATTCAACAAGTGGCGCCACCATACTTTCGGGGGCATGACTCTATATTTGCCAGATGTTTTTCAAAGTACTGTGTCCTTTCCTGTATTAGTGCTGTGCACGATGTGTATAAGTGCATAAGGGTTTCCCGTGCATCTTTATTCCCGCACAATCTACAGGTATGGTCCATAATTTCCGGTTTTGCGGATATTCTATGGCGAGTCACTTCCTTGGTTTTATAGAGATTGAGTCGAATCCGTATGAACTGAGCTCTGACCACCGGATCTGGGCATTTTTTAAGGTAAGGATGTAGTTCGCCTTTTTTTCTTGGTTCCTCTACCAAAAAAGTATGTAGCTTGTACTTACTAATGTTTAGTTGCTTCCAAATTACTCAGATATAAAACAGCACCAAATCTAGTTTTACAAAAACCAAAAAGGTTACTTTATTGTTATATTGAAGTTGCCCTTGTTGATGACACGTGTTTCGGCTATTGCTAATTAGCCTTTTTCAAATCAGGGCCTAATCACTCCTTATTTGTACAGTCTTTTAACAAAGGAAAACGATATAATCATAATGAAATCAACCACAGTTACAGCAGCGTGTAGTGCATTAGTCAACATATAACAACCATTATGTCAGTATGCCCACCACACCGTAAAGTAAATAAAATTATATGCATGAAAATTCAGGGAGGTGGGAAGGGGGGTGGATTTTAAAAAAAATAATAAAGGGTTAATCCCAATCACTTTGAATATAGTAAGTACATATATTCAAATACAGAGTCACAGAGAAACAGGGGTTGGTGTTGTGGAGGATTCACGGGACATAGAGAACAGAGCATGTAAAAAATGAGGCACAAATTAAGCAAAGAAAAACAATAAAAAAGGGGGCGGGGACAAAGGAAAAACAAAAAAAATGAAATTAGTCCATGCCCTTAATTGTAAGTATATTACATAGAACGTGACTTGTATTTCATGAAGTTAGTAAAAATCCTTTTACCTTGTAAATGCATGTTGCCATGTTTTTATTAGTCTGGTATTCGTAAATAAATGGGTTCAATCCCTTTAAAATAAATGATCGTTTAGAACCTCAGTCATTGTTAAATAACAGTGTAGTGTCATCTTCTGATGCTGTAAACGAGATATTCATTTTAGTTGAGGACTGCATATACTACTCGTCATATTATCTTAATTTGTATTATAGATTGCAGTTCACTCATAAATTCGAGACTCCATTAGTTTTATTAATCAGTCGCACACATAGGGCATTATTTACTTTCTTTTAAGTTCTACGGCCAGTCTGCTGCTCAGAGCTTTTTCTTTATCTTCACAGGCTGGTTTGCAGTTCCTCCACTGTGCTTTCCATTTAGATCAATAAGCTTTGACACTCTTCTCTCCATTTAATCAGAACTGCGTTCTCTTTGCTCTCAAATTCATTTTTAATCCAGGTTAGCATTGCAGGAGAATCATTGCACATGCAGTTCCCGAACAGACAGAGTTTTCCATTGGACTGCTGCGTTCATAAAGATCAGGACCATTTCCTTCCTAAGGAGTTGTATAGGCAGGGATCTTGGTGTACCTTCTCCCAATAGATGCCCCCAAGAATTGCCCAGTGCTTTGAGGGGCTTGGAAGTAAGGCGTCGGCACCATAGGTTAGTGTTGGGACTACTTTGACTTTATAAAACTCAATGAGCGGAAGCAATGAGTATTTGCAAAATGTCCTCTTCAGAATCAAAGCATGATTAGCTAGGGCCTTAGCCTTTCCTCAAAGGCAGTCAATTGAGTGTGCTTCCACTGTACTGTTCGAGAACTGGTTCCCGAAGTATTTGAATGACTCCACTGATTCAATTTCCTTTCGATTTTAGTCTCCATTTCTTGGCCTCGAGCCCCTTACGAGTGTGAGAATCTGTTTTCTTGATGTTTATTTTAAGATTGTTCCTTGTAGCATTCTGTGCCACTGTATCCAGTTGCCTTTGGAGGCCAATTGCGGTGTAGGGCAGCAGAGCCAGGTCATCTGCGTACAGCAGGAGTGTGATTCTTGTTCTTCCTATTTTTGGTGGAAAACATCTGGCATTTGTCATGTGTTTGCCAATGTCTGATATGTATAAGTTAAACAGGGCTGGGGCAAGGGACCAATCCTGTTTTACGCCCCTGTCGGTCAGAATCTATTTACTCAACAGCCCTCCTTAGTCGTATTCTGATTCATGTGTTTGAGTACAGTGACTGTAGTTATTCCAGCATATCTGGAGGGCAGTTCCAGGACTGTAACTTCTTCCATAGACAACCTCTACTAATGCTGTCGAATGCCTTGGGAAAATTGACAAATGCCTTCCTAATAAGAAGGCTGGAGGTGACGTGCCTAGTCCTTTTGTAAAGCCAGCTTGGAATTTGTCTTTGTGGCCTTGAAGACCATTTGTTCATTCTTTTGAGGAGTAGGGAGGTGTATAATTTCCCCATGATGTTCAACAGGGCAATATGGTGATAGTCACTCGGGTCACTCCTGTTTCCATTTCTAAAGATTGGAATTACGTGCGCCGTTTTCCATGATGGTGGTATGGATTTGGACGCTAGAACATTCTTAAGGACCAGGTTGAGCATGGTCGCCCATTCCTCTGGGTTCTCTTTCAGTGTCCTGTTTGATAAGCCATCAGTGCCTGGTTTAATGATTTTATTTTATTCGGTAGGTCCTCATAGCCATTTGCCAATTTCCAAATGGTGTTGGTATTTTTTGGAGGACTCCAGGAGGGTGACGGGTGCTTGAACAGATCCTTGAAAAGGACACCCAGTTAGCCTCAGTCACTCCGTTTAATTGTTCGAACTGCTCTGGCTGATTTAGACCTCTAATCATGGCCCATATTTCCGAGGACGACTTACTGGATAGTGCTCTTAACATTCTTTCTGCATCCTGTTGGACCATGGAGTGTTTATGGTTGAGAAGCCACTGTCTGTAGTTTGCTTTTACTTTTTTGACCATGCTCATTTAGTTGCCCAGAGCGAGCTTTTTGAAGGATTGCATTGAGTTTCCTCACCTCCCGTCTTTTCAGGGCAATGCAATGGTCAAATGTGTGTCCGTGGATGGTTTGAGAATGGTTTGGGGACTTGCCTTTTGTTTTAAATAAGGTGATAATGGGAACATAGTCTACTATTTTTGCTAGGCCACCCGTTTCAGCCTTTTCTTGTATCCCTGCATCGATGGCGATGGTACGTTCTATTGCTGATTTAGTTATTCTCAGCCTGCAACCATTATTTATCACCTCAAGGTCCAGATCTTGTTTCATAGTCAGGCGCTCTGAGTCTTGGGCCCAGGTCAGTTTCAACCAGTTGTGATCGCTTTCATTAGTAATCACGACCTCGAAGGAGACTATGGCCCCCATTATAACTTTGCTGGTCCGGAATCCATGGTGCTGGTAAGTTTACTGGCACTGTTGTTTCCGGACCAGCAAAGTACAGGTCTGCATACCGGAGCTGCTGTGCCCGACAAGTAGGACCCTGCCGGACACAGCGGCCGCGGTAAGCAAGCAATCACAGAAGCACCGGCACTGTTTTTAACGGTGCCGGTGCTTCCATGGTCCCCACTCCCATAGAGTCCTATGGGACTCGTTGGGAATGGGGAACAACATAGTTACCGGCCTGACTTTCAGGCAGCCGGGGTTGTAATACCTTGGTGTTACTGGCAAGCCAGGTGCCAGTAACTGTTTATGGGTCCGGCGCCTACCTGCTGGTTTTACCGGCACGGTTACCTCCGGACCCGTAATGAGGGCCTATGTCTTTCATTAGGTTCCTCGAGACGAAAACATAGTCAATTACTGATGACTGAGTCCCTCTATGCGATGTGGGTTTTCGGGTGTTATTCTTCTCAAAGTTGCTGTTCATGGTGTGCAGGTCACAACTTTTTATCAGGGCTTTGCATTCCAGACCTTTTCGAGTATGGTGCTTTTGTGGTTTCCAGTTTCCGTGTGTACGTTCCAGAATGGGTAAACTAAATTGAAATCTCTGCACAGGACGATGGCCGAGTTCTCCATAGAGTAGGCTTCATCAATTGCATCCGCCAATGGGACCAGCAGGTCTTTGTTGTTCGTGATTGTCGGGCTCCAAATAGATGTTAATTAAGGTCAAGTGATGGGCCTCTGAGTTACTTTGTTGGGGACTTGTGTGTTTGCTGCACAGAGTGGTTTGTTGTATACAAGATCCTCTGTTTTTAGAGTGGGTTATTTCAAAACCAGCTTCCGTGTTGATCAGTGTCAGTAGACCAACCTTTGGGCGCCCTGTGTGTCCCATTGTTGCTGGGTTGCAGAGGATGGTAAATCCATCTAGAGAGGGCGTAGATTGTAGCCATGTTTCCTGGAGGCAGATCAGGTCTAGATTGCCCACATTGAAGACTCCCGCCCCGCAGAAGGTGGGAAAATCCTCTGGTGTTCCAGGTTGCAAGTTGTAAATGGTTTTTGAGGGTAAACTTTCGCAGTCCCTGCTATTTTCGCTGTTTAATTGCCAGAGCAGCTGGAAGCCAAGCCCAGGTATCTTCTTGCGTGCTTACGCCTGTAGGGCCATGCTTGCACTCAGTTTTCCTTGTCGACCCCATTTCGGTTCCAAAGTTGATTGTCCATCTGAGGATAATTTCCCATGCTTTGAGTAGCCAAAGCCCCTTGTCTTTGTTTTCTTACCTGCCTTCTATGCTAGATTTCTGTTTGTTATCCTGGACGAATGTTATGGGTCTTTTATTGCCAGTTGTACATGCCTTGTGACCTTTGGTATTTGATCTACATTTTTTTTTAACAGAGTATTTTTATTGAATGTCATTGGTATAACAACATCACATATTGAATGGCAAACATCAAATAAACAGCTATTACATGTCATTGCCGCCACTTCATTTAGATTAAGACATCATATACCTGGTCCTTACAAAACCACTAACATTTCCAAATGAAAAGGACCAACAAGTATAGGTCATAAATGTAGGAAGAGAAGAAAGAAAAAAATAAATACACCATGTAAGTGTTCATCAGTCCACGCCCTCACCGTTCTGACTGGACATATGCATCTGTTCCAACATCACGGATTCAGCAGGTATTTTAATATTCTTGGTTGAAAAAACATGTGTTCTTTCTCTGCTACATATTCGAGGAAAGGTCCCCCCATATGCGGGAAAACCCAGAGAGCTTCCCCTCGGACAAGGCTGTAAGTTTTCCATCCCCAGTATTTCCCAAACGTTCATCCATCAGTACGCTATGTGTGGGCCCTCCACATCTGATCTACAATTTTTAATGATAGCGCCTTCTTATCCACAGCGTTTCTCTGCTGATTTTGTTGCTAGATCTGCCAAGTCGTATCTCAACAGAAGGAAGTTCAAGGCTGTGAAGAGCATCACGTTTTTCACTATTTTTGAGCGTAGATGTAGGTGGACCAAATCAGCTTTATCTTCTCGTCTGAATTCGACTACCCTAAAATCATATGTGGTAACTTCTTTCAACCTGGGTATATTATGGCAAAGTCTAACCACATTATGTCTATTAAGTATGAAATCATCCTCTTCATCCACCACTCTTTCCAACCGTACACATCGCTCATAATCTTTATTTAATGATTCAGAGGCGGGCCGCCGCTGCTCGGACTTAACCTTGCACCTTCCTTTAAGAGGGCGATTTGAGTGTTTGCTCTGTCTTTGAGGTAAGCAGGCTGGCACCAGTAAGTATAAGAACAGCCTTTATTCTCTGGACCCCCAGAGCAGGCAACCGCACCGGAGAACAGTCAGAAACCAACTGGCCCGTGTGGAATGTTGCTCCCTGAACACAGAACAACATTCCACACGCACCAGCGTAAGAACCAATTACAACATATCTTCTTCCCTTATACAACAAAACAGTGGAAAAGAACATCCTGATAAACACAACAAAACAATAGCAAGTGTAAAATCAATAGGGATTGACATGCAATGAAAGTAAAATCCCAAACATCTTACAATGACCCAAGTGAACCTGAACATTTTAACGAGGTAGACCCATAATCGGGGATCATACTTGAAGAAGAAAGAATGGTAGAACACTAACACACAGTCTCTGAGTTTGACAGGAGGTCTACAATGTCTAACCGGATGCCCCCCATCAACACACCCTTCTTCTGGCATCCTCCTACCTTCCCGCAAAACCTGGCAATCCATAGCAGGTTCCACAGCCACTTCACTCAAACCTCCACCACCCTCTGTACCCACACAACCATCCACTGCCTCAGGAGTAAAATCAAACACATCACCTGCTCCCTCAATAACACGTTTGCTAACATCAGCCTTTCTCCCACCAAGGACCAGCACCCGTCTTTTGCTCCAGGTTGAGCTATCCTCCAACTGTACATAACCTTTGCCACTTTTGACAACTCTCTTGGCAGGTAAAAATGCACTAGCCCCTTTCTGCACAAATCTGAGATTTCTTATGCAAGCTGTATCACCCACTGCAACTTGTAACTGCTTTCTATTCCTTTGAGAGAGCTTTATAACATCCTGACGTGCAAGGATTTTTTGATGGATTGTCTCTCTCTAGATTCAACTCACATGGACCACCACCTCCCAAGGCCAAAGATCTGAGGGTGGTACCTGGTTTTCTTCCCCTCATTAACTCAAAGGGTGACCTCCCTGTGCTCACCGTCACAGTCCTGCGGTATGCAGCTAAATACTCTGAGACTACCTCTTGCCAATCAAGACCATTAGCTAAAGCCAACTGTATGGCACCCTTTATAGTACCGTTGGCCCTTTCCACCAGGCCATTGGCATAGGGATTATATAAAGCTGTGCGATGATGTTCTATACCGCATTGTCCCAGAAAATCCTTCATAGCTCTGGAGGTAAATTGTACCCCATTATCCGTGACTAGAATGGCTGGTATCCCTTCCCTATCAAAAACCTTCTTTTATAATGCAATGACACAATCAGTGGTAACTCTACCAAAAGCTGCCACCTCAATCCACCTGGATGTGTAATCCACAAGGACCAACAAAAACCTGCACTCTGGCTGCAAACATTCGAAGGAACCCATTATATCCAGAGCTACTTTGGACCAAACCTCCTTAGGAACTTCTATAGGATGAACAGATTGGGGATACATCACCTTGCTCTTATCGCTCACGCCACAGGATTGACAATCTCTTACCACTACCTCCACATCACGGTCTATGGAAGGCCACCAGTACTCCTCCTGCAGCCTCCTCTTAGTCAATAAACGTCCTAAATGTCCCTCATGAGCCAATTCTACAATCCTACCTCTTAAACTGACAGGTGGCACCAGCTTGACTCCTCTGGACACGCCCCAGGGACCCACCGCCAACTCACCCAGTACATGGGTATGACATGCATTACTTACCGTAAAAGCATTTCTGATGATTGTATCTGCTTAGATTCACATGCTGTGCATATGTCAGACATCCAGTGGTAACCGCAGAGTATTGCATCTTGTCTTTCGGGGGACGGAAAGGGGACGTCGGCATAGGCGTGTCTGAAACACTATCCCTATCGTGACGTGTGTAGTACCCAAAATCCCTCACATGCCGAAGTCCCTCCGATTGTATTTTTTCTGCCATGAGGGAGCCCAAGGCTATAGTGAGTGATTACATGAAGAGAGAAAGTAGTAAGAAGTATATGTTCCTTCCACCCCGAGCGGGGAGGCAGGGTGGGCGCATGTGAATCTAAGCAGATACAATAATCAGAAATGCTTTTATGGTAAGTAATGCATGTCTTCTGATGCTTGTTAATCTGCTTAGAATCACATGCTGTGCATAGACTAGCGAGCAGTACCCGGAGTTGGAGGTGGGTTGTGAGAAGGAACAGTAGAAAAAACATGTCTTAGTACTGCTTGTCCCACCTGAGAATCAGACCTAGAATGAGTGTCTAGGCAATAGTGTTTTGTAAAGGTGTGTACAGAACTCCAGGTTGCCGCTTTGCAAATGGACTCTAGGGGAACATTTGCAATGAATGCTATGGATGCCCCAGTGCCTCGTGTAGAATGTGCTCTAGGCTTGAAGGGCAGTTCTCTCTTTGCAAGAGTGTAACATAGTGTGATGCATTTGACAATCCACCTTGGTGGTTTAGTTCTATCCATGTAGAACATGACTGCCCTGCGCACATCTAGTGTGTGAAGGCTTCTTTCGGCCATGTTAGTAGGTCTCTGGAAGAAGGTGGGTAGTTCGATTGACTGGTTCACATGGAACTTTGAAATACATTTCGGCGCAAATCTGGGATGAGTGTGCAGAACTACTTTATCTTTGTGGACTGTAACAAAGGGGTCCAAGACCGAGAGGGCCTGTAGTTCGCCAACTCTTCTGATAGAAGTGATAGCTACTAGAAAGGCTGTCTTGTAAGTCAGGTCTTTCAGACTAGCTTTATGCATAGGCTCAAAAGGGGGTCCCATGAGCCTAGTTAAAACCACGTTTAGATCCCACCCAGGGGCTGGGTGAGTGATGGGAGGGGATACATTCTTTTAACCCCTTCCATAAAGGCTTTAATCACAGGTATTTTCCACCACAACACCTTTTGCTGTGACGTGGTGTAGGCTGACAACGCCGCTAGGTGAACCTTTAAGGAATTGAAGACTAACCCAGAGTCCAACAGATGGGTTATATAACACAATGTGTGAAGGCGAGCAATCGGTGGGATTAACGCCTTTGGAACTGCACCAAATGACAAAACGTTTCCATTTGCTGGCATAGCAATAACGTGCGTTAGGTTTTCTTGCCTCCCTCAGTATGTCCATGCATCTTTGAGGGAGTTGCAGATGTCCAAACTCTATGACTTCAGGAGCCATGCTGCTAAGTTCAGAGTTTGTGGGCATGGGTGCCGAGTCTCCCCCCTGTCCTGAGACAACATGTTGTACGGGCAGGGCAGCTTGACTGGTGGGGAGAGTGACAATTGCGCGAACCAGGGTTGGCGGGCCCACATGGGAGCCACCAGAATCATGGTGACTGGTTCCTGGTGCAACTTATGCACTATCTTGTTCAGAAGGGGAGTCGGGGGGAAAAGCATAAACAAATTTCCCCAACCAAGTTATCCAGAGACCGTTCCCCTTGGATCGGTTCTGGGGGTACCTGGAGGTGCAATCTGGGCATTGGGCGTTCTCCTGAGTAGCGAATAGGTCGATCTCTGGAAACCCCCATTCTACGAAGACATTGGATACAATGTCTTCGTGCAGACGCCATTCGTATTCTTCTGGCAGAGGAAAATCTCTGCTGAGTACGTCTGCCAGAAGATTGAGTTCCCCTGGAACATGTTGGGATATCAGGAACATCTTTTGTTTGAGAGCCCATATCCAGATGTTTTGGGACAGCTTGGATAGCCCTGGAGAGTGAGTGCCCCCCTGCTTGTTCAGATAATACATTACTGTTGTGCTGTCAGTTAGGACCAGCACTGTCTTCCCTTGCAGTTGCTCCTGAAAGGCTTTCAATGCTTTGAACACTGCTAGTAGCTCCAGAAAGTTTATATGGTTGGACGCTACCTGAGGGGACCACACTCCGTGCGCTGTCTGTTGAAGCAGGTGAGCCCTCCACCCTGTGAGAGATGCGTCTGTCGTAAGAGTGGCTTCCACTGCAGGGGTGGTTTTCCCCTTCAAGAGGTTCTCCCTCGACCACCACTGCAGAGAGAGAACGAGGGCTGGCGAGACAACTAACAGATCTTCCCATTGTCCGCTGGCCTGACACCTCTGGCTGTTAAGCCACTCTTGCATGGGACGCATGGACAGCCGCGCGTGGGGGACCAAGTATATGCAAGACGCCATCATCCCTAGCAAACGCATAGCTTTGCGTACCGTCACCTCTCGACTGGCTACATACTGAGGAACTTGAGAGAGCATGTTCTGAACCCTCTCGCTGGAAGGGAAGACTAGACCGTCTTCCGTGTGAATTAGAGCCCCCAGGAACTGTTTTACTTGGCTGGGGACTAAGCTGGATTGCTTTTCGTTGATAGAAAATCCCAGGCTGAACAGTAGTACTACTGTCTTTTGGGTGTTCAAAAAACAAACGTCGAACGAGTCCCCCGTGATGAGCCAATCGTCGAGGTAAGGGTAAACTGGAACTGAAAGTCTGCGCAGGTGTGCCGCTGCCACTGCCAGGACCTTGGTAAACACCCTTGGCGCTGAGGCTATGCCGAAGGGGAGTACCTTGAACTGGTAGTATTTGTCCTGAATCACGAACCTTAAGAATTTTCTGGTCGCTGGCAGCATTGAAATATGAAAGTATGCATCTTTCATATCCAATGTTGTCATGAAGTCCCCTTGTTTTAGCAATGGGATCAACTCTTGAAGTGTTACCATGCAAAACTTCTGGGGCTTTATGAACTTGTTCGCCGGGCGCAGGTCTAGAACAGGACGCATGGTGAGATCCTTTTTGGGTACAAGGAAGTATATTGAATAAATACCCTTGTTTACCTGAAGAATCAGGACGGCTTCTATGGTGTCCTTTCCCAGCAGTACCTCCACCTCTTGGACCAGGATCTGCAGATGTTCCGGTGAAAGGCGTCGATGTTTCTGCGGTCTGAACTGTGGGGGTCGGGCGAATTCCACGCAATAACCGTGGGCGACCGGCTTTAATACCCACTGGTCTGAAGTTATCCCCTCCCATGCCTTGAGGAAAGATGTTAATCGCCCCCCGACCGGGGAGACATGGGAGGGGACCTGAACTTGGTGGTCGTTTCTGACCCGAGGTTGACGCACCTCTGGAATTGGAGCCTGTGCCTCTATTCTTTCAGCGCTTCTGACCCCTCTGGGGGTAGTAAGTGGGGCTTGCGTTGACTTGCGTTGAAGTTGCCCGTGCCGAAATTATTTTGAGCGGCGCAGGCTTGTCCTCGAAAGGACCGCCGAGAATTGCTGCCCCTCTGTGAAGAGGGTTTTTGGGAAATCTGGTGCAGCAACTTAATAGTCTCATGCTCCTTCTTGGCTGTCTCCAACGCATCGTCTACCGCCTTCCTGAAGAGGTTGGCCAATGGGTTTATTGATGATGGATGCCTGGGTCCCAGGCCTGAAACCCGACGTGCGCAGCCACGCGCGTCTCTTCAGGAGAGTACCCTGTGCGAGAGACCTGCCTGCTGTCTCTGCGGAGTCCAGGGTATTCTTTACAACATTTTGATTGGCAAGTTTGCCCGGAGTCAATGCCGAGAAGCTTGGTTCTGGTTGGTTTCCGGAACCTCCTGGAGGCCTTCCTGGAGTAGGTTCAATTGGGCGTCGACGTAGCTTGCCAGTAACTTTGTGTTATTGGCAATCCGGACGGTACAAGCAGCCGCCGACGTGACCCGTTTGCCTAAGGCATACAACCTTTTGGACTCCTTGTCCGGGGGTGACTCTCCCGTGGCAAGGGGAACCCCTGCTCTCTTGCGAGTGTTGGTCACCACCAGCGAGTCCGGGATTGCGTGTCCTTTGATATAAAGCGGGTCGGTGGGGATGGGCCGAAAGAGTTTTTCGACCCTTGGATTCACAGCCCTAGTCTGAGTGGGTGTCAGTAAAGAAGGGGCCGGCCGTCTCTTCACAGAACTCAAGAGAGGAATAGACTGGCTTGCCGGAGGTTTGTCGTTAATAATGTTTTCCGCGAAATCCTGTTCAGGCAATGCCTCAAGCGTGGCAATTTTAAAGAATTCCGCTGCTTTTTTCAACGTGTTGTTGAAAGCCATTTGATCATCCACCGGGGGAGCTTGCCGAACCGGTGTGGATGGGGAAGAGTCGAGGCAAACGATATCAGAATTGTGATCGTCCTGCTGGGGGTCCTCCCAGTTGTCCATTGCGCCTTGATCTTCCCCATAATTGTCCAGAAAAGAAGTCTCCTCTTCTTCTGTATAGATGTCTCTATACGTGTCCTTCTGGACATCTTCTTGATAATCAACATAGTGTTGAGCATCTAGGTGTTGGGCAACTCGTGTGTGAGGGTTAGGGTCTACCCGAGCTTTTTTCAGCGGAGGTTGATCAGAAGCCCCGAAAACCTGCTCCAGCCGATCCATATACCCCTCAAATTGTTCCGTAGTCCACTTGGATGACCCAAATGGACCCAGCTGAGCAGGAACAGGGTCCTCTGCCCTAAGGCGTTCAGAGGATCTCCTCAGGGTGCTTGAGAGGGGTACCTGGCTCTCTTCGTAAGAGTCCTCAGGATCGTCTTCCAAAACCGTGGAAAACCTTTCGGCGGATTGGCCCATAACTGTGGGTGAGACCGGTACTAGGCTCACCGCCGTAGCAATCCTATTGATACTCTTACTGATGGTTACTGAATCTTCGGGGGACAAAGCCTCCGATGATGGTTTCTCGGGTAGAGGCCTACTGGTAGTTAAAGGCCTACTCGTAGTTAGAGGCCTACTCGTAGTTTTCGGGCCTGCACGGGCCTTGGAAACCTTGAAACTCGTCGAAGTTTCTTGTTCAGAAACTTCGGCGTGTGTAGTTTGGGGAGTAGCGCCTTTGTTATGTTTATTAAGCCCAGTCGTCATGCGCTGCTGCGGATGCGGGGAAGGCTTCGGATCAAATCGATCCGATGGTGCTTGCACCTTCTTTGACGAGGTCGTCGAGGAGGGCGCTTGGGTTGTGTGTTTTGTGTGGTGCGATTGTACACCCCTGTCACCGGATGTGGTCACTGTAGCAAGACCGGAGTCGAGCCTGGAAGGGTCAGGAATGGGCGTGGCAGCTCTAGAATCGTCCTCCTCAAGGTCTACAATGTCCGCGTTGGACGTTTGGTCATCCGATGTACCCCCGTCACTCTCGGCTGGTGTCGCAGCAGGGGAGGGTGGCTCCACGCGTGACATACTGTACGCGGCCCACCGCTTCAACCGGTGCGCCTTAAGGGATTAGGTTTAGGAGTTTAACGCTGAACACCGCTTTAGTGCTCTAGGGGGAGACAAGCGTACACGAAGTGTGCTCGTCTTTCCACGGATATCTGACCCTTCACAGAGGGCAGAATCTAAATGGAGTCCTTTCCATAGCAGACGGGAAGGGTGACCGGACCAAAAAGGAAAGAAGTGGAAAAGAGGAAAGACATCATAGCAGTATGGCAAACCCCGAGCACACTCTCCCTACTGTGTAGGCCGGCCAGAAGGCCCGACCACGTGGAGGTCCGAACGCCGGATCTTAGGCGCCGGAATCCACAGCCATAGACGGTACCCCCGTAGTCTCCGTCGAAGATGTTCTTGATAGGCGAAGTGACTTAACGGGGATTAAACCGACAGTTCGGTAAGATAAACAATGTCTCATGAAGAGCTCCGCTATAGGGCGATCAGTTATCTGGGCGGAAAAAAACAATCTGAGGGACCTCGGCGCATGAGAGATTTTGGGTACTACACACGTCACGATAGAGATAGTGTTTCAGACACGCCTATGCCGACGTCCCCTTTCGGTCCCCCGAAAGACGAGATGCAATACTCGGCGGTTACCACTGGATGTCGGACCATATGCACAGCATGTGATTCTAAGCAGATTAACAAGCATCAGAAAACCTTTGTCCTCTGATCTATGCATGACTGCCTCCCAACCCTTCGTGAGGCCCTCTCTAATTCAGTTCAATTCCACATCAATGTCACTCTCTGCGTCCCAAACGGACTTATCCACAGCAGGAACCACACAGGCAATCTGACATTCCTGCAGTTCCTCCACCTCCTTCACATCTCCACTGTGACACCTCACATGCTCTGATGTGGGCAAACGCGATAAACAGTTGGCTACTACATTTTGTTTCCCAGGCACATACTGCATGGTGAAATTATACTCCTGAAGCTCAACCGACCATCTGGCTATCCTAGGGGATACCGCCACCACACCTGAGTGGAGAAAACGTGTACCAAAAGCTTATGGTCTGTCCTCACTAGATATGGAATGCCCCAAGAAACGTCCTAAAATGTTTTGACGCCCAGGCAACAGCCAAAGCCTCCCGCTCAATGACTGAGTACCTGCTTTCAGCCTGTCTCAACATCTTAGACGCAAATGCCACTGGTTTGCGCTCCCCCTCACTCCACTGTTCCAATACCGCACCCAACCCCACCTCGCTGGCATCAACGGTAAGCATAGTTTTGCATTTGGGGTCAAATGACCTTAAACATGGAGCATTCTCCACATCACTCTTCACTGCCTCAAACTCCTTGTTACAGTTATCAGACCACTCAAACCTGGCAAACTTCTTCATCAAAGCCCTCCTGGCTACAGTCTTCTTAGAATAATTTGGCATAAACTTTACATCATATTCTGCTAAACCTAGAAATGCCTTCAAATGATCTTTGTTGACGGGCACCGGAGTCTCTTTCAACACATGAACCAAACCTGCCTTAGGACTAACACCTTCAGCGCTAAAGGTATGGCCCAAATACGTCACCTTGTCCACCCCTAACTGACATTTAGACAACTTCACAGTAAGACCTTTTCCTCTCAACACTTCCATTACTCCTCAAACCCTGATATCATGCTCCTCCCTGTAACCATCCCACACCAAAATGTCATCCTGAAAGTAACACACCCCTGGCAAACCATCAAACAATTCTTGCATCAAGCATTGGAACACAGCGGATGCCGACGCCAGGCCAAAAGGCCAAAAGGCATGCAACAAAAGCGATAAGCCCCGAACGGAGTTACAAACAAAGTAAGAGGTCTAGAATCAATGTGTAAATCAATCTGATGGTATGCGGTAGACAAGTCAAACGTAGAAAAACATGTTGCCCTACCAAGGGTCTACAGTAACTCATTTATGTTTGGGAGAGGATGGCGATCAACCCAAATGCTTGAGTTCAATTCTCTAAGGTCCACACACATCCTGATATTTCATCCCCTTTCTTGACCAACACCACCGGAAATAACCATTCCGAAGACTCAATGGGCTCAATGATCCCTGCTTCTTTCAATTTGTTCAATTCCACCTTGAGGCCATCCCTTGCCAAAACTGGGACACTTCTCACTTTATGCACCTTGGGCACCGCACTCTTCTTCAAAATGATGCGATGGGAAAATCCATTAAGCTTACCCAAAGTATCTGAAAACACTTCAGGAAACTCTAAAGTAGAGTAATTTTGATGTCAACTGTGCATACCCATCCCCTGCCTCCTGAATGCTAAGTACAGGAACTTTTTTACCTGGATGTATTTCCATGCCCAAAGCAGCTTGTTCATCCCAACCCAAGATACTGGTACTCTTGAGAGCCACATACAATTTGCCAGTAGTTCGCCGACCCTTGAATTCAAAATTGGACCAATCATATCCCAATATCTCAATAGGACTTTGCCCATAGGCACTGGGGTTGATATCAGACACATGCAAAGCCGAGATCTCCCTTCCCAATTTCTCCACATACACCTCTTGGGCCACCAAAGTATATGGTGACCCTGAATCAACAACCATTTCCAAAGGGTGATCATCCACCAGTACTGAGACCCATGGGCCTTTGCGAGCCATCCCATCTACATGCAGAATTACACCTTGCTCAGGCTTGATTACGGACCCAGCCTCCTGAATTAGAGCACACTCTTCTGATACCACACTAGCCACCCCATTGAACCTGCACATGCAAGCATAATGGCCACTTTGCTTGCACTTTCTGCATACCACATTACCCGCAGGGCATACTTTAGAGTCAGTAGAATGACTCGACCTACCACATTTCCTGCAAAACTCCTTTACCTTAGACCCACATTGATTATCACTCTTTTCAACCCTCTTTTTATTTTCCATTCCCCCACCCCTATTCCGAGGCAAAACAGCTTGAACTCCATCTCTGGAATTCTCTCTTTCCGTGACGATTTGCACACTTGCCCTGGAGGCTTCTATGTCCCCAGCAATCTCTACCACCTTTTCTAGTGGTGGATAATTTTCAATCCAGAGTCTTTCCCTAAATTTCTGGTTGCTTGTCTTCATCATAATTTGGTCTTTAATGTACTATCCAGGTTCCCCGAAAATCTGCAAGTGCCATCAGAGCGAGCAATGCAGTCACATAAGCGTCAATAGACTCCCCTGATCTTTGTGCCCTGGAAAAGAACTTGTATCGCTCCAATACCACATTAATCTTCTTGCCGAAGCGAACCTCCAGTTTCTTTAATGCAGTTTCATATGCACTCACTATTCTCTCCGCTTCACCGCTGCCCGGAATAGTCAGATCCTCACCCGGCAAATGACGAAAAACACGTAATCCCTCAGTGCCAATGCAATTCAACAATGCTGCTTCCTTATCATCATCATTAAATTTGGTGCCACCGGCAGCCCTCAAATACACTTTAAATGAGTCGACCCACTGGTCCCAAGGAGCAGCTGGTTCACCTGGGGTCGGTAAAAATGCTGGTGGGGGTCTGGCCGCCGTGTGCAACATGTTCACAAATCGGGATCCAAGTGGCCAATTGTGCAATATATTTTGAATCCCAGTTCCCCTCACCTGATGTAATGAATGTGCCGGACGTGTCTTATCTGCAGCTCATGCTGCACTGAACTCCAGTCTCACGCCAACAGTGTGCAAGGTGATCAGGATCCCCCTTGCTGCCCTCCCTTTCTGCGTTTCAGAAGGGGATCTGGCCGGTGTCAAGTCACTGGTGCTGGCCCGGCCCTCCTTACGATGGAGAAGCAAATCACTATGAGCCAACTCTCCTCTTCTGAGTCTTTGCCAACCACGCCCCGGATATACTCCACGTACGTCACTTGATGAGCCAGCCCAAGCGCTGGAACTTGCAGCGCTCCCGGACACAGCAGGCTGCCTCACTCGCTACCGCCGATAAGGACACTCGACAACGGCTGCGTTAATTCCGGACAGATGCACGCAGCAGCAGCAAACGGCCGTGTCCCAATACGCGTTGATTCAATGGGCCGCAGGACAATGTGCAGCTGCCCTGTCCTGGGAGCCATACACCTCACCCGGACCTGGCGGGTTGCTGCGGTCCGCCTGGACAGCGTACGGACAGCTTTCAGCTCCAGGCCGCCGCCCCCCTCCTGGGAACAGCGCACTGCAGCAGACCTGGCGGATTGCCGCGGTCCGTGTGAGCAGCCTTGATCACAGCTGATCGCAGCTGCAAACTGCTCCGCTGTCTGTCAGGGGCTCAGGCCCGGCTCCGGACCAGTTCTCCTCCTCCCCCTGCTCTCCAAGATGAGCTGCAAGGACACCGACACCCGCACGCGTGGCGGTGGGGGGTCCAGACTCGTCACCAATGAGATAAGCAGGCTGACACCAGTAAGTATAAGAACAGCCTTTATTCTCTGGACCCTTGGAGCAGGCAACTGCACCGGAGAACAGTCAGAAACCAACTGGCCCGTGCGGAATGTTGCTCCCTGAACGCAGAACAATCCACACGCGCCAGCTTAAGAACCAATTACAACAGTCTTCTGTAAGAACCGTTACCATTTGAGCGTCTTATTTGATTCATGTTCATTTCACGGTCGCTTACTGGCTGGCGATATAAGATGTTCCGATTCCTGGAGAGTTTCTTACTGGAGTTAGTGGGACTTTAAGGAACATTTTCCGCCGCCGGTAATATTACTGGGTTGCTCTCTTGTTTTGCAGTAGTATGCTTAGTTTTAGAGTTATTAATTGCAAGTTCACGCTTCTCTGCCAGCGTGAGAAAAGCGGGAAATAGGCTTAGGTCACCATCTTCCATGGCGGGTTGCCACAACCCCAGAGGTTCCTGAGCCCCAAGATCTACATTCGCTCTGTGTGCTGGGATGTCGTCTTCGTAGTCCTCAACTGAATAGGTCAAAAGGTCTGGAAGAGGGTTTAGGTCCTCTTCCATAGGCAGATCTTTTTGTACAGTTTGCGTCGTTTCATCTCAAATTGCTGATGTGCATTTTTGACTTTTTCCACCTTTCCACTTTCCCCTCAAATTTCTTTCTTTCAATGGGGTTGTCAGCTTCTTTAAAAAATGCCTAGATTCATTGCCTCTTGCCCGCTGGATTTGTTTTCATGGACACCCCAGTGGGGGAGGCTCTGGTCTCTTTCTGCGTTGAGGACCAAACAAAGGATATATTATTTTACCCTTATCCCTTTTCCGTTCCTCTGTCCGCCTAATTCTGCGCCAAAGCATCTATCAGCTCCTCAGTAATTATAGTTGGATTTATAATTTAGCTTCCTTCCTGTTCAACCTCTTCCGTGCTGTCTATGGCCACAATTCATGGTCAATGGTATATTTTAAATCCAGAGCTTTCGGGCTCTGGGTTAGGACCATTGATGGCTTGATCGTCATCCTAGTTTCTTCCCTCTCCTCCTCATTGTTGGTATGTTTTGTGGCCATGCTAGGTCTTCTACTCTCAGTAGATGTAAGTGGAGGGGCCGTTTGCTCTTCAAGGCCTGCAATAGAGCTGGCAGCGATAAAGCCTTCAAGAAAGATCAGTTTTGAATTTACCATTGCCAATAGGGTTGTCTGAATGGATAAAGTGTCATGTATAGCTTCATAGAGCTTCATGAACAGAGCCATGGCAATCGTGATCACCGATAGCTGTCTCAGAGGGTCTTGTTTAGTCGACTTTGTTAGTTTTGCGAGGGAGGGAGCGGTGTTTTAGTCCTTCACTTTCCCTGACCCTGACTCTTGTTGGGGGCTTTAGGTGCCATCTTGGGAGGAGGGGGCGTCCAGTAAGATGGTTCGTTTGAAGAGCCAGGTGGAGGGTTAAGAGCCTTTGGTGGACTTCGGGATTCCTGCGAGAGCTCCAGGTCCTAATCTGCCGATTCCTGAGTTTCAGTATTGTCTTTTATCCGTATAGTTCCCTCTTGTTGTACCTTTTGTGTTTTTAATCTGTCTTAACCTATTCTCATTGTTCCTGTTAGAAACCCATGTGCCATTCTTGAAGGACTTGATAATCAGGCTCATGTGAATTACATCCTGCTGTATGCCTTGAATGGTTTCCCGTAGTGCTCCGTCTTTGGAACTCTCCACAGTTTGTGTCGTTTCACCGTGCCTGGTATTATTTTCCCCAGACGCTCGGTCCTTGCAGTTCTGTGTAGAGTGTATCAAAGGCTGTTCTGATTGCGAGTCCAATCTTAGTCTTTTTTTGAGCTGTAGCCTTTTCTAATAGTCATCCGCCCTGCAAGTAGGAGGAGTTTTTGAGCCTTTACGTGTCAGGTCTCGAGAGGTCATCATCTTCTATTGTTTCCAGTCCTTCCAGTAATTAATTTTCCCGTTAATTCACTCGTCCAAGGAATATTGCAGGGGGACTCTGGTAGGTAATCATGTGCCTGGCTGGCCATTGGGTGGGGCACAATCTGATGTACTACTGTACCCGATCTCCTGACCAACAGGCGTAATACGTTTGTCTCAGTTGCCCTCACCGGCAACGTGGTCTGCCCTTTCCAGTTCAATTTCAGGAAGGGCGTGATGTCTTGAGTTGTTTGGATATCTCCTGTCAGTGTGTTCATAATGAGCTGGCTCTTGGGTTTAGTGCCTCTTGGGTTTAGCGCCTCTTGGGTTTGAACAAGGCCAGTTCCAAATCCAAGTTGAAATTGATCCGCCCGGCGTTCTCTTCTTCAAGTGGCAACGTGTTGGGGGAAAATCTACATATGGGTTTTTAATGCGTTACTGTTCTAATTAGACTGTCCAGTTCTGCCAGGTGTGCCACGCTAGAAGTTGAAGCAAGTTTTCCGTTAGCCATAGGTTCTACTGCTTCCAGCCTGCAGTTAGACTCTACATTCATTTGAGGAGCTGTTTTATCGATATCAAAGGCTCCCTCTAAGCTGTTATGGGGGGGAGGGGGAGCAATGGACCAGCGATAGTTTTCACATCGCTAAGTGAATCTGTGAGGGGCATGTTGCTTATTAGCGAAGCTTGGTACAGGCAGTTTAGAGATGAAAGGCGGCTGTCAGCTGTTGTCCTCCAACTCTCAGGTCTGGCCATTCCTCTGGGACTAGCGCTCCTCTGGCGCAATACTGATTTATTAATGTCCATAGGTGCCGATGCAGAGTTTGGACCCCCCAAAGGGTGCGTATGCTGATTAAACGATTTAAGAGGATGCGCGGGCACACTTTAGTCAAGGGATGTAGAAAGGCTCTCGTCCATGGGCACAGGTTGGAGAGTGTTCGCGCTAGAAGGTGATATAAGCTTACCTTCCCGCGATGGAGAGAGACGAGTAGAGAGCGGTTCCGGAGCGTCTCCCATTTCCTCCACATTGGTAGTGCTAGGCTGGAGACTAGCACTATGTGGGCTTTTCACCCGATCCACCTGTGTCCTGATATTGCCTGGTTCAGTTTTGCCTTGTCTTCTCAGCAGCTATGCAATACTCCACATAATTGCCAGTAGAAGGGCGAGAGTCCAGCCACTCGAGAAAGTCAGTTGACTGGTGAGTGACTGGACTCGTCGCCGGTCTCCTCGCAGGTGCTATGCGCCGCAGCATGTGAGTTATAGATTTTCTTAAAGGTCTAGATACGAAGAAATGAACACAATGGGCCTCAGTGTTCAGTATTCAATGTTGGATCCAAACAGCAATGGCAGCCGGCAGCAGCAGGCTCGCACCCAGATTCTCCCTAGGTAGTTCCATCTGAGAGGACTCCCTTTTCCCAAGCGGTTATCCTTTTCCTAAAGAGGTCAACAAAGCAAAGTTCCAATTAAGGTAAAGCAAGTTGACTTTATAAAGTTCCACTGAATTGGGGGGATGACTCTCTTCCCCTAACCTTTCTCGGGTTTTCCCGAAAACAAAATGCAAAAGTTCACTTAACTAGGGGGAATGGCTGGGGTGTAGGGGGTAGTAGTGTGGGAGAGGCTTGACACACTAATTTGATGACATTTCGTTTACTGAAATTGCCCAGTTTGTGTTGTGCTTGTTTAAAAATTATAATAAAAAAAAAATAAAATTAAAATAGGGGGAATGGCTCCCTTCCCCTGGCCTTTCTCAGGGCATTTATGACTCAACACAGTTCACAATGCCCCGGGAATGATTCCCTTCCCCTGGACTTTTCTTCCCAATTGTAAAATCTCTCATAGGTCCAAGACCTCTGCTAAGTATGAGCCTTAGAAAAGATCTCTTTTAGGTACCGGACCTCTGCTTCTCTCTTTCTACTTGGGCCAACTTGGTTCACTTCCCTAACAAGTATGGTCCTCATTAAATGGCTCTGTGGTTTCCCTTCTTCTCATGGCAGCGAGTCCCAGACCCCTCTTCTTTATGTTTCGGGTACTTGGAGCACTCTTCTCCCAAGTACCATGACAAGGAAGATGACTCATGTTGTTCTCACGTAGTGGTGGATCCCAGACCCGTCTTCTTTGCCTTCAGATACCTGGGGCCCTTTCCGCCCAAGTACCTCCACAAGGAAGATGACTCATGTTGCTTTCGTTTGGTGGGTCCCAGACCCTTAAGCTTCTCTTGTTGCAGGACAAACCTGCCAAGTACTATGACTATGCTCACTGCATATTCTTAGTCTCCCACCAGCCAGCCCGAGTGCTTCCCCCTATCTCTAGGGATCCTTGCAGTGGGCTCTGATTCTGGGCAGCGCGGTCTTCCCTTAATGCGCTTCCCAGGCTTCAGGAACTTCTCTCTGCCAGCTTTTTTCTGCTCTGGACTGGCCCTGGTCCTTCCAGTCCCCCTCTTGACGTCCTGGTTTGATTCCTTCAACCTTCCTGCACCGTGCTAGCTCCTGCAGGAAGGACTAGACCACTGCTTCAATGGTCTCTTCCTTTTATACTCTATATTGACCAATGAGCAGCTGGCAACAACTAGACTGCTCATTATGGTTCCGAGGTGTATTCTTCATGGCTACGCACCTCCTCCTCGTCTCAGTGCCTTTTATCTGCATTTTCTCCTTAGTCTCAGTACTTCTACCCTTGAACTCCCTTGGGTCGGTTGTATTCTTCATAGCTCCAGTACTGTTAATACTATGGGTGTGAGACATGTACACGGGGTGATAGGGTAAAGGATGGTTAGGTGAAGGTAACATGGTGTATACTGCATTCTCCTCTGATAGTCGTCCCTAGTCCCATAGGAGGTATCCCTTCCCATGAGATCCTCCTGCTGAGTACCACCCCCAGGGGGACTATCGGGTAGCGGCCTCACCTCCCTGGCCTCATGGGAAAGTGCTCCCTCGCCCCTAGGGGAGAAGGAACGACATCCAAGGATTTCTCACAGATGTAACTCGTGTATTTGCTACATTTGGGGACTGAGATAGTCTGCAAGGTAATCCTGCATCCCTTGTACATGTATTGCAACCAGAGTGACCCAATGTGTTGAGCTACTTGTGAAATGTGTTGGGAATGAAGCTTCCTTGTTTGTTGCTACAATACACCACATTTCTATTGTTTGTCCTGTTTAGTTCAGGTTTACCTTGGGGGGGGTGGGGTAGGAGGGGGGGTGTCTGTGTGCGTGTCTGTGTGTGTGTGTGTCTGTGTGTGTAGATTAGATCAATAGCTCTAGCACTTCAAAGATATTAATATGTAGTGTTACAGGTGGTATAAGAATACTCCATGACCCAGAGACAGATCGAGGGTTTTTATTGATTTTTTCAATAGCCCCTATAGCCGTCCCTCTCTCTCCCTCATCTTGAAAAGAATCTCCTCCCTAACCCAGGCATTCCCGGCCAACAGGGTTAGTAGATAGTGATTGACCCATACAGTCTAATGACTTATACCAGCGTTGGGTACCTAAAGGCAGTTTGGCTTCTCTTGCTAAACTGACTCAGGAACGTCTTTACTTTCCCTTCTCTAGACAGTGGTTAATGGTCTAAAGGGGATGCAGGAAATGTGCCTTACAGATACCTGGCTTGACTTAATTTGGCCCCTTTCACACTCACAGGTCTCTCTCCCTCTCCACCCTGGTCTCCTCTCTCTCCCCAACTTCTCTCACCTCCATTCGCTCCTCCCACTGCTATTCTGTCCCTCGTACCGCTCACTCTTTCTGGTCTTCGTCTCAACACTTAGATGTTGCTACCTCCTCTCCGATCTTACTAACCCCTCCTAACATCACTACTACTCCTCCCTCCAACTATTACTCAAACACTCTCCTTTCACTCTGTACAATCCACTTGACTGTCACTGCTTACACTATTTGCTCTAACAACACTTGCCACATTAACACATACATTCACACTGCAATATTACTTGCACTCACTATCCAATGCCCCACTTTATCCAGAATGTGCCCCCCCCCACCCAAATCCAGCACTCCTTCCTTCCTCCTACTGGTCCTCTTGGTCCATCACCTGCTCTTCTGACCTCACTCGAACAACCCACACTGCCTACATCCTGTATGTCTTTTTGTACTCCACCGTCTTAAATTGGGCCCCAGTCCCTGGCCCATCTTGCCCAGGCTTCTGCCTCCTTGTACGTGGCAGAAACAGGAAATGTTACAAGTAAGGGGCTAAGCCCCACCCACTTCCTCCATGTGGATGGGCCACAGAACTACAACAGCAGTCCTGGAGGGAGAATGTTTGAGTTTGTGCCCAACATGTAAGGATTAGTGTGAGGAGGGATGGAGTCTCCTTAGAGTGTCCTTGGTGGTCTATGCTGTCGAGTACCCTCAGTGGTTTGTCTCGACTGACTTGGTAGTGTGTTGGACAGCTCTATCATCTGTGTGTTATATTTCCTCCAGCACAGTACTCTGGATAAGTTGGTCGTCCGCCGGGTTCATTTTCACAAGGAATGGGAGGATTGCGATTTTCTGATGTTTCCAGAAGATGGATGGCAGTGAAGGGAGTCTGGCTTTCTATAAATCTTCCGTTAGGACATCTTTGACATTTCTGCAACAAACAGAGAAACACTGGCAAGCATTTGTTGTAGGAGGCATGGTGTGAGACAATTGTGGACTGCACAGACACAGACTGGCACAAGGGAGGGACAGAAATTGGGATCCTCTCCACTACCACAGTTTACCTCAGGGTTACGACTGACTATTTGTATCTGGTAGACTCCAACTACTGGCAGAGTGGATTTCCCGTCCCCTATCAACAAGGCCACAGTATGGTGTTGTCACAGTAGTGTCCGTTGTTACTGTGCTCAAATTCCCTGAACTGTCATTGAAAGTAGATGCACCCCCATCCTGAAAGCAATGAATCTGTTGCAATGGCCAGCTCAGGGTAAGCGAAAGGGAAAGGTCTTCCACTCTAGATTTTGTTCTTGTGCCATCATGTCAGTGACCCACATGTGTTGGTGTTAGAATCACTAGATCTTCCCAGTCCACTGGGCTTGGGGCCATTGTGTACCGAGTCATTGTTCCATGGGTCTTATATGTAGTCTTGCTTGGCACTAAGCAGATTCATGTTGCTAAAATCCTCAGCATTGTCATGACATTCCTCCCTGCCTGACACAGACATCTTTGCCACAAAGGTAGGTCTCAAATCCTGCCAGTTGGGAGTTTAGGTTGGCTCGCAGAAATTTCTCATTTTGGGTTGTGTGATAGACTCTTTTCCATGTAAAACATTTATAATGTCAGAGGTGCACCGTGGCATTTTGTGTACTTTGCACCTAGTGGCTGAGTTCCTATTTATCAGTCAGACATCGAGGGATTGGTACAAGTGTACTGTTTGTCGGCATAGATGTGGTGCCACCAACGATAAGACCTGCTGAAGGTTCTTGTTTCTGATGTTATTTTGAACAGTAGTACCCTGAACTGATAATAAGCAACTACATTGGTTTGAAGGTACTTGCAATTTTTTATCAAATGTGAAAATAAGAATCTTTATGCCTATTTGGGGCATGTTGTGAAGCTTCTGTAGCAATGGTATGATCTCTTGTAATTGTTCTGAAGTTGTGTGACTTCACCAATTGTCTTTCTTTGCATTAAGGAAATATTTGGACTCTATAAATCTATGTTTTCTGATTCCTTTGGTACACCCACTAAGGTTCCCTTGACCAAGAGGGCTTTCCCCTCTTTCAGCAGTAGAGGTAGATGTTCTGATTTTACGCAGCAAGGCCAAGGACAGAGCGAAGGGGAAATCTTTAAGATATAACCTGTGGGAGTAGAGATCAAAGAATAGGACGTCTAAGCATCAGATGGGGCTGTAGTTTGAGCCTGAAAGTACAGTGCACAATGTGTGCTAGGCAAGGCCTGGGCCTGAGGCAATGCCACTACTTCAGATGGGCAGATTCAGGAATGGGGCGTGGGGATAAGCACACTTAGAACTGAGAGCCAAACCACTTACAGCATTATGCAAGCCTGCTTCTTAGACTTTGGTATGCCCACCATGTGTTGCTAACTACCTCCCTTATTCACGAGGGGCTTCTGGGAAAATGCAAGAACAGGATTATAGCATTTCGTTTGTTAACCACAACACCATATGTTTTGTGTTCTTGGCTATTTCTGGCAACTGGTCTTTGATGACTTTGTTGCTATTAGACTGGTCTTGTATCCTTCGTTGGTGGCTCCATGAGACCAATTGCAGAGTACAGCCAACTATAAATTGCAGAACAGTGTAAGGAAAGTTTGAAAAACGTATACCGTTAGAGGCAGTAGGGACAAGAAGTCAAGGTGGGACAAGGGATAATGAAGTCATGAAAAAAAGGACTCAAACCCACCCCTCCTCTCCTTAGCTGTTGTGTACAGCCAGCAAGGTGCACCAATGGAGTGTAACGGTAAAGCATAAAGAGTTCCAACAGCAGGCGGATGAAGTTTCTGCTTTTATCACTCGAAGTACAGGAGAAAACAAGCAACTCCTTGATGTTTAGGGCCACATGCCCCCGAAGTGGTTCCAAGAAATAGTAGATGGCCACAAAAGCAAACAAATTGGTGCCAGAGAACCACAGTGAGAAGGAGAAGGAAATAAGTAGTACACACGGAGAGCACACAGATAACCTGATGCCCATGGACTACCAACATGCTCAGAAGCCCAGAGAGCAGCAGACTGCTGATGGGAGTGCAGTATGATGAGGAAATACAAACTATGAGCAACCTTGCTGATCAAGTCCAAAATGTTAGAAGCTTGGAGGCAAGCACAAGCTTACAATCCCGACCATGGTAAGAACCTCAGAGCACACATTGCTTCAGACAAACACCAAAGGGGCAGAATTGGAAAGGCAAACATGATCCTGCAAACAAAGCTTTGCTAGCAAAACTTATTGACAGCTGGAGGAGAAGGATAGCAGCCATTCCAGAAGTGCCTGCAGCCTGGAGGAGGTAGCAGATCAAGAGAGACTGAATCGAGAAGTGGCAATGAAGATAAGAGGATCAAACAAGAATTGCATTGTGGGAGCTCTGCATCAAAAGCCAAGTCCATTCAGTGTAGAAAGAGGACCTTCAAATAATTGCAACATTTAAAATCCTAATTCAGTGGCACTGAAAAAGCCAACAAGGATTGCATTTTGGGAGACGATACTCCACCACACCGATAGCCTATGCAGATGTGCTGGCAAAGTCTAGACAACCCAAGAAGAATTGCAAATTGGAAAATGTGACATCAACATTTGAAAAGGACAGCGTTGGGGGATTTAGAAAGCTAAGAGAACAAAAGAGATACTACAGTTGTGCGTAGTGAGTCAAACACTGCAAAAGCCTAGTGAAGACGCACTAGAAAACCATGGGAGCCAAGGTAAACTACAGCCTGACTGCTTTACACTGCAAATTTACAATTTCGCCAGCACAAGGTGTTGATGGTGATGAATAGAAGATAAGCAGTCATTAATTTCATATTGGGAGTTGTGATCCTCATACTCTTAGAACATGATATAGAGCCTACCCATACCATATAGACTACACTTGCTCCAACACAGACTTTAAGGCAAGTGAACTACAGATACAATGGAATGATGTCATCATTTGTCAAATATTAAATCTCCAGGAGAGCCTCTGCAGTCTGATGCAGTCCCTGCCACCCTCCAATACCCTCAACTCTCAACTCTGCTCAGTTATGAAGCAGTTTAGGGCGATTGCTCCCTCATCTCTATGATTACCCTTAAGCAAGACACATGGTGACAAACAGGACAGAGGCAAAAGGGCGAAAAACAACCCGCACCCCCTCCAAAAATGCGAGCACAGAGACAGAACAGGTGATTACCCAGATGAAATACAGTGAGGAGGTGAGAACGTAGTATAGCAGCAGTGGGGTACCTTAATCTGCAGAAGTCTGGACGATAGCTGGAAGGTTGATGGCCTGCTTTGGCTTGTTCGCAAACTAGGCACAGATAGACCGCCAATAAGATAGGCATTGAGATGGGAGAGCATGCCCAGCGGCTGGCCAAGGCGGCCGCATCAGTGCTCAGTCCTCACACCAAAGGACATTCAGGTGTCTGGTAGTGTGCATTCTCCCAATACTAATTGCTTATAAAGTTCATGATTTAGACCATCCAGACTTGGAACCTTACCATTGTTTATTGCAGCATGTACTTCCATTCCAGTAAAGACTTGTACATAAAGGTCTGTTAGTTTTGGCAACTTGTTTCTTTTTCTTATCTTTCCTAGACAAAGAATGTGCCATGAACACCCTCATCGTTCCATGCTTGGACTATGGAAACATTAATATAATTTGTATAGAAGATCATGATCATGAATTTGGGTAGTGAGAAGGAAAGAAAACAAACTATACATTCATTCAGCAAAGAACAAACCGAGTTAGCCGAGGACGCCGTAGAATGCCTCCTCGTTGAGCTCCCGGTCCCAATCCCTTCTCGAACCCCTAAAACCCTTAAAATTAAACATGCGGGCCACCAGAATCCATTGGCCGACGTCGGAAACTGAGGAGAGCAGATGTGTCAGAGCGCAACGCATTTGAACCGCTGCTAAAGAAGTTATTCAAACTTTTCCAATGCGGACACCTCTCGCAAAAAAGATGGCAGACGGAAAGGAGCTTCAGCGCCGACGGACCTGTAACTACCCAGCGTTCGGGATATAATCATCAGACCACGACGAACGACCTGATGCCTTTGCAGAGGTACCAACAGCAGCAACGCACCCCGTGAAAAGGCAAAAATAATCGAAATACGGGGGCTGATAAAGCCGCGCATTGACAGTTGGTCCCCTCCCCCCACCGACACCTCGAGACTTGCAGGAATGCAACGGTGGCATGGCGGAGAGGGATCGTAGAACTTTACACACTTGGCAGCCCCGAAATACATGTCCTACACTGAAGGTGAGGAGGAGCGGGAGGATCTGCTGGACGAGTATAGCCCTGCACGCGGGGGTTTGTTAATACGCGTCCAGTCTAGTGACTTTGGAGCGGACCCGTGAAGGGGGGGAGGAGGAGCTGCGTTAACTCCAGATGCAAAGGCCCATGAAAGGAGGCTTGCTCCAATACCCCCACGCTGGAGGAATCTGGTGAACAGACATTAATGAAAGGAAAACACCCCAATGAAAAGTACCCTATGCCACAGAAGTGAGTAAGAGTCCCCTCCCCCCCACGCAACACTCATCACCACGGGACTTGCTGGAGTGTACTGGGGGCATGGTGGAGGGGGCTCACGAAGCATCCCCTGCAATGTAGATGGGGAGGAGTGGAGCGCTGGATCAGACTGGCATAGCAATAATACGCAGTCGAATCACTGTGGGCTACCAAACCTTGCTCCAGAGAGGATCCGCGGGGAGAGAGGAGGAGCCATGATAGACTCCAGTAGCCGCTGAGGCACATCATACAAGACCACGGCTGAAACCGCGGCACTTCCCCTCGACCCCCCCACCTCCTTTTTGGGGACTAACAGCAAAACTGGGGAACGCACCTGATCAGGAGTGAAATACTCCGGCTGGAGAGGGTCCCGGAAACCTAAGAACACCGGAAGCCCAGGCATAAAAGCCGGTTCGTATCACTGGGGACCCCACTGGGAGCCCATTCCGGTCCCGACAGCAAGCAAAGAAAGCAAGGAAGATTCTGGCACGGCACAGGCAGAGAACCCTGGAGTCGATCGCGACGGCTCCTCTAGTGAAATAGCGCCTCAAGACACCCCTGATCGGGAAGCGACAGAGATAAGGAGACAAGAGACCCGCTGTTTTGACTCAGCACTGAGGCGAATCACCTCCGAGATACAGATTACGATGTCCCAACAAACTGCAAAATCCAAAGGACAGGGGTCTGGCGACATCAAGACGATGCTTCAAACAGCGGACAAACAAAAACGCAACCAGGTACAAGCATTAGCTCAGGTACATCACCCTCCTGCAGAGGGACCTGAAACTTTGGAAGACCCACCTATCAGGAAATCGGATCTCTTAGAAATGCTGCAGGAACTTAAGAAGGATATCAAGGAGAGCGCAAGTAACCTGGCTAAATCCATTTCAGACCTCAACAAGGGAGTCCTGGCAGCAGAAAAGAGGATTGATGAGGTCGAAACAGTGCTAACGGAGCAGGGCCATGAACAGGACGTCCTGGCGCATAGGGTACAGGAACTGGAACAGCAAATGGAACCAGTACAAAACAGGCAGGAGGATGGTGAAAACAGGTCCAGAAGTAATAATATCCATATTCGCGGAATTCCGAAGACAGTGGCGGACTCAGACTTGAACCAATATGTGATCGACTTGTTCCGTGACATTTTGAATGTGGAGGTGAACAAAGAAATTATGCTGGACCGGACGCACAGAACCTACTCCACATATCAAATTAATAAGACCCTGATCCCAGATGTTTTGACCCGGGTCCACTTATATCAACTGAAAGTAGACATAATGCAAGCCGCCCGCCAAAAAGAGCCCATTATCTTCCGCTCCACGTCACTCCAACTGTTCGAAGATCTATCCCAAGCTACGCTGGCCCAAAGGACAAAACTGAGAGTGGTCACTGACTGGCTGAGAACTAGAAAGGTGCGATACAGATGCGGCCACCCAACATGCCTCCGTTTCGAGTGGAAAGGCCAGAGATTATTGGTCGCCAAAAAAGTAGAAATGGCGGATATCATGCAAGGCAACGATGGAGACGATCCCACAGATGGGGAAGGTTCCCCATCTCAAGATGACGAACCGGCGGGGGGGGGGGAAACTGGGGCGACCCCGACCACGGAGACACAACAAAGAGGCACAACCAACAGAACATACCTGAGTGGTCACGCAGCTTCTAATTGCGAGAGACTATCTGAGGGCACCACCAGAAGGGACAGGAAATGAAGTAACGGGCACTTATGCTTGTAGAGAAATCACAGGTCAACATGGACAAAGAACAGCTGTCACACGTGCCATTGGGTGGCGAAACGGGTAAGGAAAAAGGGGAGGGGGGGAGAAAGGGAAATGGGTCAACCAGACCCCACACGTCCCGGGGGGATAGTTCACCCGGTGATATACCACATTGGTAACATGTTCATAATCCAAGTTGGAAGTTCTAATCCAATAGTTAAGGGGGAGGGTGGAAGTTCTGTGTTAACTGTTTCAGGTAGAAGGGCACAATACATATACAAGATGTTCTACAACAGACATGAGCTGGATCATAATGAAGGGGATAAATGGCTGAAAATGAGGTAATGCCGAACTCAACTTTTATCTCGCTGAATGTACAGGGGGTGAACTCTCTAGTCAAGCGGAAATCTATACTGAACAGATTGAGGGACATGCAAGCCTCAGTGGTTTGGTTACAAGAGACACATTTGCTCCATGACGATGAATGGAGGCTGAAACACAGAGCCTTCCCGATGCAATACCTGGCCTCCAGTGGGTCTAAGAAAAGGGGAGTGGGGATCTTATTGGCAAAGGGTGTCAACTTTGAAAAGCGTTTTGTCAAAAAGGATCCAGAAGGCCGATACCTGATGCTGGGAGGGAAACTATGTGAACAATTGGTCACACTGATCTCAGTCTATGCTCCCAATGTTAAACAATATGATTTCTTGCTGAAGTTACTCACTAAAATAGCACAGTGGGGTATCAGGAGGATCCTCGTAGGTGGTGATTTTAATGGAGTCATGGATTCAGCCATGGATAAAACCCTTCCAGCTACTCCCCATGACCACTCGTTTAGGCAGGGATTCGCAAAATGTTTAAGGGAGTTACACCTGCTAGAAACATGGCGTTTTTTAAAATCACATGACAAAACTTATACTCACTATTCCGCTGTGCATAAGGGATACTCCCGTATTGATATGATACTCATCTCAGAAACATTGGTCCCACAAGTCACAGACCTAGACATCAGAATACGATGCCTTTCAGACCACGCCCCAGTTATCCTAAAAATAGAACTAGATCACCCACAACAACAACCCCGCAAACCCTGGCGTTTGAATGAAATAATATTAAAAGACCTTGTTGTCCGGGTGGGTATAGAACAAACTTTAAGAAACTACTTTCAAGAAAGCATAACCCACGGGATGAACTGGGCAACCATCTGGGATGCAAGCAAGGCAGTGATACGGGGAGAGTTTATAGCACAAGCTTCAAACTATACCAAAACACGGGCGAGAGCGCGAAGTAACATGGAGGCTAACATACGAGCGGCGGAGGGCTCACAGAGGGCATGGCGAGAACTTAAAAAAGCTAGAGCAATTTTAGAAACCCACTTAACAGATGACGAAGCACGTCTGCTGGTACAGACAAAACAGTTTTACTATATTCACGGGGGTAAAGCCAATAGGTTCCTTGCCGCCAAACTGAGACACCAGAAACTCCGGAATCGGATCACCCAGCTTCGTAAAGGGGATGGAGACATAATCGGGGGAGAGAAAGAAATAGAAGAGGAAATGTTTTTGTTCCATTCTACTAACATGGGGAAAGATAACCTTGATGAGGCAGCACAAGTAGCTTTTTTAAATCCGATAGATTTACCACGAATTAATGAAGCAGATAGACAACATTTGGAAGCCCCAATAACAGAGGCGGAGGTGGGGGGAAGCAATAAGGGCATTAAAAAGTCAAAAAGCCCCGGGGCCAGATGGATTAAGCAACACCCATTACAAAACATTTCGGCACATACTGGTAGGCCCCCTAACACAATTATTTAATTCCATTAGGGACAAATGACAAATCTCCCGGGACATGAGCCTAGGAACTACGATATTATTGCTGAAACCAGGCAGGGACCCGGCTGAATGTGCAAGCTACCGCCTGATCTCTTTATTAAACGGGGACGCAAATATTTACTCCATGATAATAGTGAGAAGATTGGCACTGATTCTCCCAGAGATAATACATCCGGACCAGGCTGGGTTTGTGAAAGTGCGCCACACATACGACAATATACGGAGGCTATTGACACCATTGACTGGGGGCAGAGGACAGGCCAAAAATTCTCAGTAGCGGCTCTGGATGCATCTAGGGCCTTCGATAGTTTACATTGGGGATTTCTCCGATTAACCCTAGAAAAATTCGGTTGCGGGCCAATCTTCATTCGCATGGTCATGGCGAACTTTATAAACCCTTCCACCAAGCTTATGATCAATGGCAAATTCACAAAAGACATCCTCATTCAGAAAGGCACAAGACAGGGGTGTCCATTGTCACCCCTGATATTTGCCATGGCCATGGAGCCATTTGCACGTAGAGTCCGGGAACACCCAGGGATTCGAGGAGTGGAGGTGGGCAATGTAGGACAACAGAAGATAGCACTATATGCAGATGATATTCTTCTGTTCCTAAGAGACACGGGAAATTCCCTGCCAGCAGCCATACGACTACTGGAGGAGTTCGCACAGGTCTCAGGCTTCCATATTAATTATCCTAAATCTAAAGTTCTTAATATCACGGAAGATATGACCCGAATTCCGGAATGGGAAAAATCATACCGGCTAAAATGGGAATGTAAGTCGGTAAAATACTTGGGGATACAACTAGCCTCCTGTTATGATAGATTATATGGTGCTAACATCCCGAATCTTCTCAAATCCCTAACTAGCGATCTAAAACGGTGGGAAATGCAGGAATTGTCCTGGTTGGCACGTATTACGGCAGTCAAGATGACCCTGCTCCCAAAAATTTTATATACGATAGGAGCCCTTCTGATAAAAATCCCTGGTCCAGTTATCCAAACACTGCAAAGAGATATGATGTCCTTTATCTGGGGGTGGGGGATGGGGGGAGAGGCCAAGAATACCAAGACAGGTGCTTTTCAGACCACAAATATCCGGGGAACTGGGGGTTCCGGAGCTCCGCTGTTACCTATGGGCGGCACAAATAGCCCCGATGTTACAATGGGCAGCTGGAGAGAACCACAATCAATGGGTTACAATAGAAAGAACGGCGACCAAGACTCCCCTAGGGAATCTTGGCTTTCTTGCCACACGCCACAGGGAATAAAAGGGTCCACTACTGGAATCAACAAAGACCACTTTATGGTACTGGGGCAGAGTGCTGCGACATAAGAAAATCAAAATAGGAGAGGGCCCGTTGGCCCCGATCGCTTATAATCCAGACTTTACCCCAGGAATGCAAGCCAACTTCTGGACACAATGGGGAGGCAGAGAGGGCAACATAACCCGACAAGACCTATACGCAGAGGGGACACCACTAATTTTCGAAGATTACAAGTCTAAATTCCTCTTACCGGAACAGAAACGTTATCACTATTGTCAGCTCAGGCACTGGGTTTCCAACGCTAAAGTAAAAGAAAGGGCAACCAGAAACCCGACAGGCATAGAATTAACAATACAGGAAGAACAAGCAGAAAAGGGCATAACTAGATTATATCGCCTGACAGGAGAGGCTAACCCTGAAAATAAACTTGCATACATGCAAAAATGGGAGGCAGATCTGGGTAAACCAATCTCTGAGGAGATCTGGAGTCGCATTTGGCATAGAACAGCTAAAGGATCCAGATGCACCTCCATAAAGAAGGCAGCATACAAACTCTGCCTTCGATGTACACGACACCTGCACGCATGCACGCAATCAACCCGGAATATCCCGCGGCCTGCTGGAGGAATTGCGGACAGTCCGGGGACCTCATACACGTGTGGTGGTCCTGCCCATTGGCAGCGACCTATTGGAAGGAGATTCTAAGCCATATCAAAGATGTCACCGGGGTGGAACTGCCTCAAGACCCATTGGTGGTTCTGCTGGGGGAGGGAGTGGAGGGGAGCTACGCAAATTCAGGGCCTACAGCCACCCTTAGAACCCACATGTTGAGCGCGGCCAGAATAACACTTGTACAGGCATGGAAGACAAAGGAAGGCCCAATAACAGCCATGTGGTGGGTTAGACTATGGGGGGTGATGGCCATGGAGAAAGTGACGGCACTGGCCCAAGGCTCCTATACCAAATACTTAAACATCTGGCTGCCACTTCACGAGTTCATGGATGACAAAGAGCAGATGTTCTTTAAACCAAGGCTGCTTCGAGCGATATCCATCATCTGAAAACCCTGTTTCTAAATCACGGAAGCTGAACTTTAGACTATAAATGATTCATTCTGTTGCACTTATGAACTGGAATGTTGAACCTTCTACCTTTAGGCTGGGACAGGTTGGGAAAGAAGGGGAGGGGGGGGGGGAGTTAAGGGGTAGTTACTATATTTGCATGGGCAACACAGCCATATGTATTTACACTGAATCCCCGGATAGGGGCTGTACTGAGTTTTTACTAATTGATTCATGTCTGTGATGCCTTGAAAATTAAATAAAGTTGATTAAAAAAAAAGAATAAACAGAGTTAATTGCACGTTCAACCTAATCAGCCAGCCTTCAGCCCTTCCTGACATTTGATTTATTAAGAGAAAAGGAATTTTAAAATAACTGGACACAAGAAGGGCGAGAAAAGACAATACAGGGTTGTGTAACAGAAAAGGGAGCACACGTTGTGGTATACCGGGTGATCAATGAAGAATGCAGATAAAAAACAAAAATTGAGTCAAGGCAGCCAGCAGAGACAGAAAAGAAAGGAGCGATTTGGATAGCACATGAACGTTTAAACAGGAGAAGAACATAATTAAAGGTTGATTGAAAGCAACAAAAGTGAAAAATAAGGTAAATGTTAAAGGAAGGAACAAGTTACTACCTCTAACTATTGTTCTCCAGCATGGGTCTGGCATGGATTCAAATGCTCATGAATATTCCTGTCAGGCGGGAATCCTCAGTAAAAGAAATAACGGTTTCACTTTCACTTACAAACTGTATTTCTCTCTTAAACCAATCGCTGTCCTCTGGGTCATACTGTCACTATCCAATGACAGTCCTCTCCCTAAACCCCTCCTCTGGCAACCATCTTCAGATTTGGTAAGCACGTAAAGTGGCAGTATGACCAGAAGAGCCGCAGAGGGGTCGGAGGGTGGGTTTGCATGTGAATCCATGCCAGACCCATGCTGGAGAACAATAGTTACAGGTAAGTAACTTGTTCCTTCTCCAGCATGGGGTCTGGCATGGATTCACATGCTCATGAATAACGAATACATAGCAGTGCAACATTACACAAACACGGGAGGTGGGAAGGCTCAACAGAAGCAATTCACTCTTACCTCTTGAACAGACTTCACCTCAAGCTAACAGGTTGCCTAGCACTACTTGGCCGACTCTGGACTCCTCCGTGGAATCCCTATCGACGCAGTAGAACTTCGTGAAGGTGTGCGTGGACCTCCACGTAGCAGCCCTGCAGATGTCGAGCAAGGGCACAGCATACAGGAACGCTGTCGTTGCAGCAATCGCCCTGGTGGAGCGGGCTCTCTGATGGCCAGGCAGCGGTTGGTTCGGCAACCGTTGACCGTGGGTGATGCAGCCGGAGAGCCACCTTGAGATGGAAGCCTTGGACAAGACCTTCCCATGGTTCATAGGACCAAAGTTTACGAACAGTTGCAAAGTCTTCCGAAAACTCTTTGTGCGCTTCACATAGAACTTCAGGGCACAAGCAACATCCAGCGAGTGCAAGGCCCTTTCAGCCGGTGACAAAGGCTTTGGGAAAAACACAGGTAACTCCAAAGGCTTCTTGAGGTGAAATTCCGACGGGACCTTCGGCGTGAAAGAGGGGTGAGTCCGCAACACCACCCTCAATTTGTGGAAAGTCAGATATGGCTGTTTGCAGGATAGGGCCTGGATGTCACCCACTCTCCTGGCAGAGGTGATGGCCACCTGGAAAGCAGTTTTCCACAAGAAGAACCTTAGAGGGGTCTGATGCGTAGGCTCGAAGGGGGCCCCCAAAGGCCTCATCTGCACCACTTTGAGTTCTCATGCCGGGGCAGGAGCCTTCACCGGCGGTAAAGATCGAAACAGTCCTTTGAGGAACTCCTTGACCAGTCAATGAGACCAAAGTGAAGATCTTCCTAGAGACCTGGTGTAGCGGGAGATAGACGCCAGATGTACTTTGATGGAGACGTGCGCCAGTCCGGCCTTGGCCAATGATAGCAAGTATGGAAGAATCTGCAGGGCCGTGACCCCTCAGAGGGGTCATTTTCTGAGACCGGCATCACGTCGCGAAACGCTTCCATTTGTGACCATAGCACCTCAAAGTCGACGACGCCCTGGCTTTGGCAAGGACCTCCCTACAGTCTGCCGGCAACTCATATCCTCCAAACTCCAGGGCTGCAGGAGCCAAGCCCTCAGGTTCAGCGATGCTGGGTTGTGGTGAAGGATTGCACCTCCTTCTCTCGTGAGAAGATCCGGAACCACTACAACCTTGACCGGAGGCGACACCGACAGGCTGAGAAGCCACGCAGGGGCGATGAGTATCATCCTGCAACGAAGCCCTGACGACGAAGGCAGACACTGTTCCCCCATCTGCCAGATCCCTGTGTCAGCAATATCCAATGCCACTGCGATGGCGTGATCCAATGCTACCTCTCCCTCCTGGAAGAGGGCAATCGGCTCCATCCTCTTGTCATCGGAGCACAGCTCCCTGACGGGGGCGGGGGGGCGGCCAGCACGAATGTGGAGGCTGAAACGGGGGAGTCGGATGATGCTGCCTCTTCTTTGGCGGAGGCTGATCGGGGCTTCGGGGGGCCATAGGCACCAGGCCCTGCGCCATCCTCTTCTGGATCTTGGACACATAACTGTGTAGGGTTGACAGGGTGTCCAGAGATACATTCCTCGTCTGAGCTGGCGTGATCGGAACACTAGGCCCTGCGCCGCCGCCCTCCATGTCCTTGTGGACCATGTGTAAGGACTCCGGGTCCTTCTCTGTGGACGGAACTTCCATGGCCTGGGACACCAGCCTGGGGCTGGTCCGGGACTTCCTCTCCCCCACCCCCTTTTCCACCCTGAGGGGTCGGAGCCGGGCTCTTCTCCGGCATTCCAGCAGACTTCACCAAAGTCACTGCAGCGGTTTCTCGCCTCTGGGGCAGGGCCACCTTCTGCGCTGTGGGGGTTACCTTTACAGGGTCAGCCCCTTTCGCCTTCGTGAGAGCAGCCGCCAACGCGCTATTGTCAACAAAGACTTCCCCTGAGCCGCTTGAGCCTTCTTGGGCAGTTCGGCAGTCTTCTCCTCCGTCCATGGCTTCTCTGGCTTCTCCCACAGCTTAGCTGGGTTGGACGATTTCCTTTGAGAAAGAGCTCGATCGCTGGCTGGCAATTGAAGGGCAGATGGTGATGTCGATTGCGCCCTGTCCATCACGGGACTCGCTTGCCTGGCGACCCCGATGGAACCAGACTTGGCGTGCTTGGCATTATCTTGGACCCCCACGGATGAGGCGCCCTAAAAGGACTTAGAAGCCCGCTCCTGTGGCCAGCCCGTCCTGGGTGAGGCATGGCCCTGCTCTGAGCACGTGGCAGAGGCCTTGACGTTCAGCCACACCGCTATTCTACTGTGCCTATCCTTCATCTTCTTGGAGAAGCTGAGGCAGATCTCGCACTCTCCTTGCTTGTGGTCCAAATGAAGACAGAGGCATTGGAGGTGTTTGTCCTCTGCAAACACGTTCCATAGCCTGCACTTAGTGCAGGGCCTGTAGAGGGATCTTCCTTCCTTCTTCTCCACCGTCATGGTCTAATTTCGCGAAGTAGGCCTGATTGCCTACTCGAAACTTCGAAGAAACTTCAACGATCTTCGTCCTTGAGGTGCGCTGAAATTCACAGACAACGGATCCCCACTGTTAGCAGTTGCAGAAAAGAGCACACATGCACTTTTTAGAACAAAGATATAACTTTTTTCAGTCAAAAAACGAAAATTTAGAAGTAGCTCACAGAGCAAAACTCAAGGGACTCCCAACACTGAAGAATGCAGTAAAATTATGTAGATGGCTGCAAGAGGGGCTTAGGGAGAGGACTGTCATTGGATGGGGGCAGTATGACCCAGAGGACAGTGATTGGTTTAAAGGAGAAATACAGTTTTTAAGTGAAAGTGAAACGGTTTTTACTTTTAATGAGGATTCCCGGCATGACGACAAGGAATATTCATGAGCATGTGATTCCATGCCAGACCCCATGCTGGAGAAAAAAGGGAAGCAGAAAGAATCAACAAAGTCACACATGAACGAGGAGGTAATTGAAAAAGTAGAAGGATAGCCGGGTTTAAGAATGAGTGTAGAGGAGTTAGATAAGAGGTAGGAAGCAAGCATGCAGAAGGACAGAGCAGCATTTGAACCAAGAAAAGATGAGCAAGTAGATCAAGAGTCTAGTCGGAAGAAAAGAAAAGAATGAGCACAGGGAAGATTACAGAGATGAAGACGGGCAGAACGGGCGGTTTTGGAGATGAAATTAAACGATATTTTATTTATATCGCGCTCATAAACAAGTGTTTCAGAGCGCGACCAGGCAAAGGGAGGGGGGAACAAAGGAGAATAAAAACAACAATCTTAGTGCCTGTCAGGGGGGAGAAGTGGATAGTGCGGAACAGAAGAGAGAACAGAATAAGTAATAATAAGTAAAATAAATAAAAGGCAATAAACAGTGGTAGTACAGCCAGCAAGTGGCAAAGTGCTAGGTTAGTCAGATAGGGTGTATCTGATGAGTGCAGCAGAAAAGTGGTTGGGGGGCTGTATGGGTACAGATACAGACCCCACTGCAAGGGGTGGCCCGGAGGCAAAGCGGGAGGGAGGCAGGGTGAACAGGTACCTGGGTCCGAAGAACAGAGGGTAGCCAGGTACGCAGTGCTGAAAGAGAAAGCAGATCAGCATGGGAGAAGAGGGGCAAAGGCAGAAGCAAAGAGGAAGGTCTTGAGCTGCTTCTGGAACCGGATATGGTTCTCCTCCAGTTTCAAGGTGGCAGGGAGGCTGTTCCAATGGGAGGCCCCAGCCGAAAACAGCGATCTACTTTGAAAAACTAATGACCATGAGGGAGTTAGAATAAGAGGAGCGAAGGGCTCGAGAGGGGAGGTATTTAAGGAGGGATAGTTGAAGGTATTTTGGACCCAGGACCCAGAAAGCCTTGTTGACAATACGAGGGTTTTAAATTGAATCCTTGCATCCACTGGGAGCCAATGAAGGGATTTCAGTGCTGGAGAGATACGAGGGCTTGAGGCCAAGGACAAGTCTCGCAGTCCTGTTCTGGATTAGTTGTAAAGGGCGGAGAGTGGAGGCAGGTAGATTTAGAAAGAGGCTGTTACAGTAGTCCAACCTAGAGAGAACCAGAGCTTGGGAGACAGTGAGCTTCTGGGGGAAGGAGAGGAAAGGCAGAGTACCTCGAAGGAGATGCAGTAAGAAGTTTGACTTTTTAGAGACGTCGGAGATGTGTGCGGAGAAGGAAAGTGTGGAGTAAAAGATGACTCGAGGTTCTTAGCCTCGCAGGTGGGAGTAGAAGGAGGGCCAGGGGAGGCCGGCAAGAGAGTGAGGGGAAAAGGATGGTGAAGGTGTACCAATGAGGGGGATCTCAGTCTTGTTGGCATTTAGTCGAAGATCGTTGGTGGCACACCAATTTTGAATGGCGATTAGGCAATCAGAGATGAGGGAAGGAGAGGAGGTGGCTGAAGGAAGCCTGAAAATAAGTTGGGTGTCATCAGCATAGTACTGGAAATTTGAGCAGAAAACGGAAATGCAGTAGGCGAGAGTTGCCAGGTATTGGTTGAAAAGCCAAGGCGAGATGTTAGACCCCCTGGGGAATACGACAGGTAGAGATGAAGATAGACGATAGGAAGGACCCAAGTTGTACCTGGGAGGGATGATCAGAGAGGAAAGAGGTCAGCCAGGCCACAGCCTGAGCGGTGATATCCAGGTTGTCACGGAGACGATTGAGCAGAGTGGTATGATTGACTGTGTCAAGTAGGATGAGGACAACGGGAATGTTAGAGTCAAGGTTGCAAAGCAGGACTTCACGGATGTTCAGGAGAGCAGTTTCCGTGCTTCTGGCAGCTCTGAAGCCAAATTGGTGGTCATGGAGAGAGCCAACAGAATCCGAATGAAGGTTAAGCTTAGAGATGGCCAGCTTTTCCAGGAGCTTACCCAAAAAGGGAGTAATGGAAATTGGACGATAGTTAGCCGGACAAGAAGGATCAGCTGTGGGTTTCTTGAGGAGAGGATGCACAAGGGAGTGCTTCACAGGGGAAGGGAAAGAACCAGTGGGAAAGGAGAGGTTGCAGAAATCGGCAAGGCCCAGAGCGAGGGTATCAATGTGGTCCTTAATGGTTTTTGCAGGAACAGGGATCGACCTGTTTTGCTGAGGCTCTCATAGATCGGACTTGTCTAGCGACCTCATCAGGGGAGAAAAGAGGAAATGAGGAGAAAGAGGGAGGAGGGGTAGCTGAAGGAGGGTCATCAAGCAGAAAAGGACAGGGGAGAGGAGAGGGAGCGGAGGAGAGGGTGGACAAGATGTCCTGGGTTTTAGACAAAGAGAGAGGCAAGAGCATTGAAAAGACCCTGGAAGGCGAGAGGAGGGGTGGAGACTGCAGCAGGCTTGGCCAGCGCCTTATAGATTTTGAAGAGTTTGTCTGAATTGTTAGATGCCGCAGAGACAAAGGCTTGAATGTGGACTCTCTTCTTGGTGCGGACAGAGTCGGATTTGCCTTTGGAGGAGACGGCAGGCCAGTTTGTCAGAGGATGAGCAAGAAGCCCTCCATTTCCTCTCGGCCGCCCTACACTTACGTTTAAGTGTAGCTAGGTCAGAGTCATACCAGGAATTGCACTTGGCTTTGGACTTCAAGTGGATCCTCATGACAGGGGCAAGAGTATCAAGAGTAGCAAAACAGAGGAGTAGAGCAGAGACAGGGCTGTGTCAGGGTGCGAGTCAGCCTGGGGTGGAGGAGGGGGGAGGATGTGGCAGCGAAAGCCTCGAATGACACATGCTCCATGGGCTGGATGTCCGAGAAGGTGGGTGGCAATCTTGGGGTAGGCTTGGCTTGAGGTGAGGAGATGGAAAGATAAGAGGAGAGGAGGGAGTGATCACTCCAGGAAAGAGGGGTGAGGGGAGTAGAGAGGGGGAGGGGGCAGAGGAGATCAAGACATGAAGTGTGTGACCAGCAGAGTGAGTTGGGCCAGAGGGGAGGATAGAGAGGGAAAGTGAATTGCAGAGGTCACAAAAGAGAGCAGATGAGGAGCAGGGAGAAACAAGATGAATGTTGAGGTCACCAAGGAGGAGGAGGAGTTGAGTGGTTGAGGCCAGGAGGGAGGAGGAGAGGTCAGCCCACTCGGAGAGAAAAGAGGTAATTTGACCAGGGGGCCGGTAGGGAGTAGCAACAGGAAGAGAGTGGTTAGGAGTGAGAGATAGAGCCTGCAAACAAAGCATTCGAAAGAGGAGTAAGTCTGAGTGGGGATGATAGAGGAAGGAATCCACTCAGGAAAGATCAGGGCTATACCCCCTCCGGGCTGGGTGGAACTGGGGGCAGAGAGGATCTTATAGCCGTCAGGGAGGAGAGTGTCAAAGCTTGTGACAGAGCTGGCCGTGAACCATGTCTCGGTAAGACCAAGGACATCAAGGTCAAGTTCTACTAGGAGGTGGCAGATGTCAGAGGAGTATTTGACAGCTGCGCGGGAGTTGAGAGTGGCAAGATGAAGAAGTTTGCCAGCCTTAGTAAGGGAGTGGCTAGGAGAGAGAGAGAGCCTGCAGACAAGGAATTCGAAAGAGGAGTAAGTCTGAGTGGGGAAGATAGAGGCAGGATGTGAAGAGAGAAGGAAAGAGAAGGGTCAAGGATTACTTCAACATTACCAACAGAGGGAGAGAAGGAAAGAACAGAAGGTGGAAAATAGAGACCAGACGGAGGAGAAGGGGAAGCAAGGGGAAAGTAAAGAACCTCCATTTTAGAGGGCTTTATGTGGAGAAAACAAGCCATCCCGAAATTAACTGCCGAGAAACAAGAGGATACTGTGGCGTGAAGCGATGGAGTGAGAAGAAAAAAGAAAAGAAAATGTGTGCATCATCTGCTTAGAAATGGCAGGACAGATTTAAATAGCTGATGAGGGCAGAGGGAGCAATGGCATAAAGAGAAAAAAGGAGTTTCCTAATGAATGTGATCTGCAGAGAACACAGACTACCCGACCTGACTGCACTCCACTGTTAGCTAGAAGCCACGTGTCTGACCCAAGACAACTTGCATCGTTCACAAAGCCTTATTTGGAATATGCCCTGCAAATTCAAACTTTGCATAACTAGCCAGCCACTGTGTTCACTCAGCACCAGACTACAATGTTATCCCAGGAACAGAAAGATGGCTAAAAGCAGCAAAAGATTACCTGAACTCTGAGTTAAAGTGTAGAACTAATAACCTGCTGAACCCATCCACTGCAAGCTCACCAAAGTCCAGAAAACCTTGTCCTTCATGATATTGCTACAGTACTCCTGTATTTCGCATTTTGCTCGCAGTCGTCCTGCTCTCTTGCACTGAAGCCACCTAAAGGGCATGCACAAATGACTAAATAGTAAAATAACAAATAAAAATAGAAAATCACCCCACTGGAAGTTAGAGTTAAAACACCAATCTCTACCTTCTACAACTAGATATAGTGGTCTCAGTAAGTACACGGACAATAGCTTCACTATGGGGAAATGTCATAGCATAGCAAGGTACGTATTCTTTGAATAAAAAAATACATGACGTTTCTCAGTATATGAACTACAGGTATGGAACTATATTCATGTCCATATAAAAAGAAATTACCAGCCAGCAGTATTTTTGAACTATAAACCTTGTATAATTAACAGTTTCCATGGCTCACAGCCTCATAGCCTTGGATCACAAAGAAGCTCAACCGGTTATAATTTTATTAAGAAGTGCGATAAGATGTGATATATGATTGAGGTGGTGTATGTCATGGCCTTTCCATTTTCTACTATATGAAAAAACTAGCATCTTTTGTAAAATAAAAACTCAAAAATGAGTTACAAAAACGGTTCAGTTTGAAACCTTCAACCATCATTGATGTACTGCATGAAAACATTTTCCAAAAATGCACATTCACTCCTACCTTCAATTGCCAATCAAAATCTAGTAGCTGTGCAGAAGACATTGCAGTTATTCTTTCCACCAATGCACGTCGTATTTCTTCCTTTCGGCCCTTTATACATTTCATGATTGCATCTTGATGATTTTTGCTTAATTGCTCCAGTTCCTGAGTTATCTGCACAATATGTAAGAAAGGACACATTATATACATCTCAACAGATAATCAGTCCACGTTTTATACTTTGCATGCATTTAGAAATAATTCAAACAGTGCACACAACCCCCAGTTAGCATTACTACCATGACAGTCAAAAAACAATACAAAGGGAGGAAACCAGGGCAAAGCATAGTAAGAAACATGATATTTTCCACACTTATATCAGTCTCTCATTGAGCATAAGCACCATTCATGAGAGGTTGAAGATCATCAGAACACTAGCCTCTCAAATGAGTACCTGTACAAATAGATCACATAGTAGTAAGCACTAGTTTTGGTATAAAGAAAAGATTCATTCTGCCACATCATCTTTATAGATATGTTTGTACACTTGGAAGGAAGTGAAGGGGCTCATTCACCGTTCACACTTTATTGGACTGTATATCTACATCTTTCCAGTATTTGCTCATTCTGACACTCACCAGAAAGGATTACCTTAAAAATTACTCCTCAATCCAACTATTGAGCAGGCACAAACTCAACCAAAGTCACAAACTTGAGGCAGGAGTGACACTTACGAGCATCATAGATTCAGCTCACCTGATCAGTTTGTATATGAACACACATACACGTCAATAATATAGTTCATACCAAACAATATAGAAATGATAATAAAACACACCCTTAATTCCAACACATTATTTCATTGGAGTTGATTAAAGATACAGCTTATTCTGAACCAAATAATCTATGAATTCGATCAGACCCATTGAGAGAGCAATGCACCAAAATTGCTAGAGTATTCTATTAATCTTTCAGCACTGTTAACTAAAGTATTGGCAAATACTACACATTTTGTATCCAGCCTTCTTCAGGACCAAACATTTCCTGTGGTCATAACTTCCATTTTCCATGTAGTGGTTCTATGCAACATTATATATTTCAATATTCAAGCAAGTAGCACAATTTGTTATCGCTCTGCTAAAACTCGCAATTACTGAGAGTAAAAGATGCCAAAAAAAAGACAGCATACCCTAACAATCAGGGGGTGTGGTCACCCCAACATAATTTTATAAAGTGATCCAATTCAATACATTATGTATTTGGGCCGGGCGCTCGAGAGCTCACGACCAAGATGGCTGCTGCTCATTGAGCACCTAAGGTGAAGTCCAGGAGGAGGAGGCCAGGGTCCGTTATGACCCACTTGTGGGCGCTGTAAATGGCAGAAAAGGCGTGGAAGGCCCCAGTATGAACGCTAATGGCGGCACCCTTGTCTAGATCCAGCGCAGAGAGCCAGTGACCCATGGGGAGGAACGCACGCTATCGGAGTCAGAGCTGCGAGCTTATTGCGGGACGGGTCCCGAAGACGTGGACGAGCGGCTGTGGTGCAGGCCCTCATTCCCCATCTGGCACAGCAAGGATAAGAAAAGCTGGAGGTGCGCTGGGAGTTGGTGAGCCCGGTAACCCCCCCCCCCTGCACCGCAGCAATGGCTCTGCTATTCCTGAAGCGCTCGCCAGGCCGGGGGTGAGGGACTGTGACCTGCCGCGTGCGTGACTGGTGGCTGATCCTGAGAGTGGGAGCAGGTTAGGGCCCAGCACGGGACCTGGACTCTGGCAGACCGGGGCTGCAACGTGATCAGAGGGCTACGGAGGGCGAAGGCGAGCTGAGCCACAAATGGCCTGGTGAAACAGCACCACTATTAGTGACTGAGGAAACGGCTTGGCCATTGGCCAGGCGCCATCAACTCTCCAATGAGAGCAGAGACTGCTGCATCCTGGTCACCATGGGAGGACCCTGCTGGAGCGAATAAGGTGGGCTGAGCAGCTGGGGAGTGCCTGGACCCAAGTGGTGCCCTGTGAGGCCGAGGAGGGCCTTTGGAACGGAACCTCCAGCAGAATATTTGGAGGTGGCAGCACTGCCGAGGCTGGCCCCAGAGGCTGCTGAGGTGATGGCTAAGCCAATTTCGGTAGATGATATCCTAGCGGCTGCCTGAGCGCTCCCCGCGGCTAAGGCTCCCGGGTTTGATGGCATAATGTCAGAACTTTGTAAGGAGCTGGAACCAGAGGTCGCCAAGTACATGGTTGAAGTTTGGGAGGAAGCATTGGGCTCAAGGCAGCTGCCCCCTACGTTGCGTGAGGCTGTGGTGTCTAATTCTAAAGGGTGGGAAGGACACCTTAGATTGTGCCTTGTACCGTCAGATATGTCTTATTAATTTGGATACCAAGATCTTTGCTAAGATCCTGGTGAATAGATTGCTTCCTTTCATCCAGGGTGTGATTCACCCAGACCAGTCCAGGTTTATCCCAGGGAGGTCTAGCTCGCTGAACCTCTGCCGGCTGTTTGCAATATTAGCTCAAGGTGCAGGTGGTTGCGGCCCTCCTCGACATGGCGAAGGCGTTTGATTCAGTTGAATGGTGCTGAAACCGGTGAGGGTTCAGGTATATTTTCTTGCAGCTGTGATAGTGCTATATACTAGCGTGACAGCGAAGATCGGCTTGTTTGGTAAGCACTCTGGGGCCTTCGACTTGGGTCGTGGCACTCGTTATCTCGGTTAATTTTTATGCTGGGAATAGAGCCCCTGACGGCTAGGCTATGGAAGTTCCACCTGGCTTGTGGATTAGCAATGGGATTAGCAATGGGAGCGACCAAAGAGTTGGTGTCTTTATATGCGGATGATGCGATATTGTATTTCAAAGACCCGGGTGTGAACCTGTATCCTTTGTCGCACGAAGTCGCTGTTTTTCGCCGGTTATCGGGTCACTGTGTGAACTGGTCCAAGTGCATTTTGTTTCCCCTCAATGAGGCTACGGTCAAGCCATCAAGCGGTCAAGTCATCGGATGTTGGAGGTTACTGGTGGGAGCAATTGTCTGTTTAGTCTCTAGGTGTATGGGTTAGTAGGAGCTCCCGGTTGCCGCTTCAGTCTTATTGTTTGCCCTGGCGATTGAGCCACTCATCGAACTAGTCACAGACAGGCATATCCATAGAGGGATACAGGTGTATAATCACAGGGTGGCAATATCCCTCTATGCCGATGACATGGTGATTTACGTCACGAATCCGCAGGTAAACCTGGGGCCGATTATGGAGGAGGTGTTGAGGTTCAGCGGTAACTCTGGCTTGCAAATTAACATTACAAAGTTGGTGCTTTTCCCGCTTGCTGATGGTACTGAGCAGTTTCACAATGGTTTTGGATGTCAGTGACATATGGTATATACCCGATACCTGGTAATAAACATAATGCAGTTGTCACGCTCACCTGGTCTCCACGGGGGCATAACCCGTGTCCGAAGGATGAAGTCTGCACTGGTGTTGCGCTGCTTAATTGAGGGTGCTAGCCCGCGTCTTCCCTGCGTTCTCACCTCAAGAGGCGTTCGCCTGCAAGTCGAAACAAGATATTAGCCAACTGAATGGAGCTGGTTTTTGTTTCACCTCCTTCCGACTTCCCTCTCTTCCTCTGGCTCACCTTGGTTTTTTTTATAGGTGAGCTCTCCGTCCTGCACACTCTGGCAGGATATACAGTTTTTCCAAGATCAAGTTACTTCACTGATCCGATGGAGGTTGCTGAATTGGAAGAACCGGAATAAGCAGGTAAGTCTCTATCCTAATAACTCCTTGGAATAGCTGCCTTAAGTCTTTATCGCTCAAAAGTAACTAATGTTCGTTCTTATCTTTCTGGTGTGGAGTCGAGCGGTTTTCGGATGATGGTTGACCCTCCTGACAGTGATGAGCAGGTTTCCTGCCGGTGAGTATAGCGCTGTGCGAGGTGCGCTAATTGTTTGTTTTAATTAGCTTTCCTTTGCTGTGTGCGACTAACCTGCTGTGTCTTTTCTCTTTGGCAGGTGCGGCACAATTCCAGGAAGAAGATGGAAAAACCGCTCAACGGAGTTACTTGACGGTGACGAGGTGCGGTGCAGTTCCGGATGATGAAGAACTGCTCGATGGAGCTCCTGGAGGAGACCGACCCCAGGTGAGTAGCTACCCGAGAGAGTACCTTTGGTTCTGCTCTTCTGCAGATGTGGCGTCTCGTGGATAAGCAGATGGCGAGGCCAGGATGTTGACTGCAGGTAAAGCCTTCAACGCTCTAATAACTCCTGTTCTTCTCTTTTCACAGGTGTCGATGGATAGAAGACTCTGGACGGGCGTGGCTGAAAAGAAGCAAAGGCTGAACTGACACGGTGAGCGTTACGCTGCAGGAGTGCAGAATAACGCGAAGCGTGTTCAGTTTGCAAGGTCAGTTTAAATAGCCTTGCAAGTAGTTCCAGGCAAATAGTCCCCTTAACCGTATCCTGCCTCTTCAGGTAAAGTAGTCCCAGGCCACAGCCTGCATTGAATGGCTCAGCCTCCCAGAGCCGAGTATATAGACCATGTAGTTAACACCTACCATGAGCCTGGTGCCAGCGGCGGCAGGACCAAGTCCAGGTGAGCCTAGCTGGGGCCTGATAAGCCCCCAAGAATGACAGAGTCAGGGATGAGCTCGCCCGATTCAGGGGTTTGGGAGCTTGCACCATGACAGCTCCCCCACCCCCAAATGGCGGGCTCACCCATTGGTCCTGGTTTGTTCGGGTGATTGCGGTGGAAACTTCTTAATAGCTGTGGAGCATGCACATTTTCGCTAGGTTCCCACGATCTTTCATGAGGTCCGTACCCTTTCCAGTCTATCAAGTAAAATAGTTTTGATTTGGTGATTTTAGAGTCAAGAATTTCTTTAACCTCGAACTCCGGTTCCCCGTTGACTGTTATCGGTTTCGGTGGTTTCACAACTCGTTGCACTGGTTTCAAAAGTGAGACATGAAACACAGGATGAATCTTCATGTGTGGGGGTAAGTCCAATTTCATAGCCACCGGATTGATAATCGCCTTAATGGTATATGGACCTAAATATCTGGGGTTGAAGGTACGAGGTCCTTTCACTGGTATGTGCTTTGACGCCAACGAGACTTCATCCCCAACCTGATATCTTGGAGCTTCACTTCTATGCACGTCGGCTGATTTCTTGTATCTTTCCTTAGCTTGTTTTAGATGATCCGTCGCTTGTTTGAAAGCTTGGGTGATGGTAGAGTGCAAACTTCTCACAGCTGGCATTTCCAGAAGTTGCGGCGGGTCAAGATTGGAAGTTCGCGGGTGTAACCCGTAAATTGCATATAGAAAGGACTTTGACCTGTACTGGAATGTAGGGAGTTGTTATAGGCATACTTGGTGATCCATAAAACATCCTTTCAGCTGCTTTCAGTTTGATGTAGCATGCACCTGAGATATTGCTCCAAGGTCTGGTTTGTCCTCTCGGTCTGACCATCAGTTTGGGGATGGTGACTGGTGGAGGGCCTTACGTCCATTTGAACTAACTCGCAACATTTCTTCCAGAAGCGCGAGATGAACTGGCTACCACGGTCTGAGATCAGGATGGAAGGAAATCCGTGTATTCGGACAATCTGCTCCAGAAATTCTTTAGCCAGGATTGAAGCTGAGGGCAATCCTTTTAGTGGGATGAAATGGGCCATTTTTCGAAAACAAATCCACCACCACTAAAATTGTGTTCAATCCGTTACCAGGAGGAAGGTCCGTTATAAAATCAAGAGATAGGGTATGCCAAGGTGTAGGTGGAATGTCTAATGGCTGTAGCAGGCCTGGTGATTTTGTTTTTTGGGCCTTGTTTTGAGTGCAAACTCCACAGGATAGTACAAACTGCTTATTGTCTTTACGCCATATTGGCCACCAAAAATGCTGTTTGATCTGGGCCTCGGTTTTTGCGATTCCAGGATGACCTTCTACTAATGATTCGTGGTAATTTGAGACAACTTTTTCCTGAAGTTCTCTGCTGGGCAGGTAGAGACGTCCTCGAAAATAGGGTAATTGGTTGGAGACTGAATGGTGAGGACCTCTGGTCGGCCAATTCCTTAGGGTGTTGGAACCATGAGATGAGAGATTTCTTCTTGAATGTCATCTAACGTTAGGGACGTAATTCCAAGAATCTTTTCACCAGGAATGATGAGCACTGGGTCGGGATTGGCGTATTCCTCGTCTACTCCTATACGGGACAGTGCATCTGCCTTGCCATTTCAACAGCCAGGTCAGTAAGTAATTACAAAGTCAAATTCAGCAAAAAATAATGCCCAACGGAGTTGGCAAGACAATTGAGCTTTCGCCACCTTCAGGTACTGTAGATTGCTGTGATCAGTAATTACTGTGATGGTGTGCCTAGCTCCTAAGAGGTAATGCCGCCAAGCTTTGAAGGCCGCCTTGATGGCTAACAGTTCCTTGTCCGTAATAGCATAATTCAACTCAGGAGCCGTAAACTTCCGTGACCAAAAGGCTACCGGGTGCAGTTGACCAGATTCGGGGTCTCTTTGTGAAAGGACCGCTCCCATTGCCAGACTGGAAGCATCCGTTTCCACCACGTACGGTAGATCTGGATGAGGGTGTTTCAGTATCGGGGCTGATATGAATCTTTGTTTTAGCTCCTGGAAGGTTTTCTCAGCCTCTTCGGACCATTGAAAACACTTGTTTTTGCGCAGCAGCGAGGTGATAGGATGCACTAGTTGCAAAAATCCTGGAATGAAACGACGATAGAAGTTTGCAAATCCGAGCATACTCTGAACTCCTTTAACCGAGGTTGGTGACGGCCAGTTGAGAATGGCATCAACCTTTCGTGAATCCATGCATACACCATGAGGGGTTAGGGCAAATCCAAGGAACTCAACCTCAGTAACATGCAAAAAACATTTTTCCAGCTTTGCAAGTAGTTTGTGTTGTCGAGGTTTGTCCAAAACTGCGCGGACGTGTTTCACGTGTTCTTGCTCAGAACGGGAGTACACCAGAATGTCGTCGATGTATACTACGACACACATATCAATCAATTCTCGCAAAACATCGTTCATGAAATACTGGAACGCCGCTGGGGCATTGCAAAGGCCAAAAGGCATCACTTGGTACTCAAATAGCCCGTATTTGGTGTGGAAAGCGGTCTTCCATTTGTCCCCTTTCTTGATCCGTACCAGGTGGTATGCTCCGCGGAGGTCTAACTTGGTGTAAATCCGGGCGTCTTTAACTTGATCCAATAGGTCAGGAATCAGAGGCAACGGGTAACGGTTTTTAACAGTGACCTTATTCAATGCGCAGTAGTCGATGTAAGTCCTAAGGTCACCTTCCTTTTTAGGCACGAAGAAGAAGGGTGAAGCGGCCGGGGACTTGGATGGGCGAATGAAACCGTTAGCCAGGTACTGGTCTAAATATTTTCACAAATGCAGGTTCTCGGGTTCTGTGAGAGCATAGATTCGACCGCACGGAATCTGTGCTCCTGGTAAAAGGTCGATCTGGCAGTCATACGACCTATGAAGGGGAAGTGTGTTGGCTTGATCCTTTTGGAATACATCCAGATAGTCTTGATATACCGGAGGTAGAGGGTTGGTTGGTCTCATGATCGCTGTCGCTCCCGTGACCAAAGGTCCTTTAGTTGGATAACAAGTTTGAGCTCTGTTACGCTCACCTGGACCCCACAGGGGTGTCAATCAGACCCGGACAGCTGCGGTCTCCTTCAACGCGATGCGTAGTGCAGAGATGACTGTCTGGATCGGCCCACCTAGTCTTGTCTGCTGGACCCGAAGAAGTATTTTCCTGCAAGTGGAGACAGGGATTAACCACCTGTGGGTTTTAGTGATGGCCTCCCAACTGTTCTCGCTCTCCCCCACTAATCGCCTCCGATATCCCCTAGTAACCTCACCTTATGTTCGTAAAAGATGAGCTCTCCATCCTGCGTGTCTTGCAGGGGCGCGTAGATACCAGTTACTTCACTGGTTTGAAGGCGTTGGGAGAGTTCCGGTAAGTATTGACTCTGAAGTCCCTGGCGGGATTGGTAAGCATCAAGTTCAAAGAGTTCAATGTGCCCGATGTTCACTCTTGTCCCCTCTTCCTTCCTTAAATTGCAACTGAGTTTGTGAGAAGAAGGTCTCGTAGCTGCTGCTGGCGTTCAGGTAAGAGTCTGTGTTACCCAACGCTGTCCGGTAACTATTGCATGCGTTAACGTGTTGTTTTTCTCCCTCTTTACAGATGCGGCATATGAAAATGTGGAGAGTTATGGAATAATACCGTCGGTGGTAAGTCTATGGTGGTAAGAGGTTGTATTTGTCGATTCCCTTGGCTCACCTTGTTTTTTCTTGTGTCCCCTAGGTGCTGGATTACGGCGAAGAAATGATGGAGACAGTGCCGGATCGAAAGATGCTGTGAGAACCAGTGAGTATGGTGCCATGCTGGAGCTGGCGAAGCGACGCGTGCAAGACTGATGTACTTTCCAGGTCCGGAGATGAAATGGTTCCGGAATTAGGTGAGGAATTTGAAATAAGTTTGTTTACTAACCTTGTCCTTTTCTTCTTCTTTATTCTAGGAGCTCCGGTTTCGAGGCGGGCGTGGCAGAAGACTGGATGCTGGCTGCAGGCACGTGGGCGTGGCAGAAGACTGGATGCTGGCTGCAGGCACGGTGAGCGTCACACTGCTGGATGCAGAATAACGCGAAGCATGTGCCGCTGTTCGGGTGTGGTTTAAATAGCCTCCAAAGTAGTTCCAGGTAAGAAGTTCCCTAGAGCCACGCCCGAGTAAAAAATAGTCCATGTAACAAAATAGTCCCATCCAGGCCTCATGTAGGCTTGGACTCTTTTGCAGCATGGTCTGCATCAGGTAAGTAAAGTCTATGAGCCTGGCGCCTATGGTGCCAGGACTGATTTCTATGATGAGCCTGGCGCCAGGACTGAACCCAGACAGCCCCTAGCCGGGGCTGCTGAGGTTTAAACAAATGTCTGGATGCCTGCCCCGGAGTGGAGGGCCTTGGTCCTGATGCTCGTGAGTAGGCATCATGACAGCACAGTCGACAGAGAAGGTCAGCCTCTTGGCACGCCAGTCTATGCAAGGATTGTGTGATTCTAACCTATGGCATTCCCAGGATTATTTGAAATTGTGGAGCCTTGATTATATCAAACAAGATGGTTTCCCGATGTCCGTCTTGTCTATTGTTGCCTTTTTTCGCAAAGGGAAAGGTGCATCCTTGAAGCCAATTCTTGATCCATATAATTTCCAATGGCACCTATGTCGATGTATGCTCTGACTGCATGCATTCGAGACGGTTGTTGGTGATTTATAAGGCCCATAGGCAAAACTAGGTGCGAGGTCTGGGAGTCCTTCTTTTCGCTCGGCAAGCGGACCTCTATGCTTGCTGGGCGGGGAAGTTTTCCGGCTCAGACTCTGTTTCAACCTTGCCAGCGACTCCTACTGCCTTTTTGGCTGGTTTCACTGGGCACTCTCGGAGGAAATGACTGGCTGACACGCAATACAAACACAGCTGTTGCTGTCTTCTCCTATCCCTTTCAGCCTTGGATAACGGCCCTCGCACTCCTCCAATTTGCATGGGTTCCGACAAGTCGGTGGTCTTGGAGGCGTTTTCCTTGGGGCATACAAATACCCTAGAATCAATTCTAGCACGATCTGCCTTACGGTTCTGCGGTCTGTGATCTAGCTAGACCACCAAGTTTATGTATTCAGCACAGTCTCTGGGCGGGTTAACCACTTGAGCTAAAACGTCCTTTAACTCCCCCCTCAAACCGCGGTAAAACAGCGTTGTTCTCTTGTCATCCAGCCAATCAGTTTCCACATGTTAGCAGATCCTGGTTGCCTTGACGCAAAGACAAAAGCTTGTTGTCCAATGCCTGACCTTGGTAACGCCGGGCAAACAGCTTCTCCATATCCAATTGGAATCTTTGGAAGTCTCGCAAGATGGGATCATCCCGACTGACCAGCGGTACCGACCAGTCAGCAGCACTGCCACTAAGATACGAAAGTACAAAAGCCACTTTGGACTGGTCGTTTGGAAAAGCTCCTGGCTTGCATAGGAAATGTAGACAGCACTGATTCATAAACACTGCATACCTTTTTGGATCCCCAGCGAATCGTTCAGGGGGTGCCAATGATAGAGCTCCTGGGAGGACCACCTGAACTGGATTGCTTGATGCAGTGGGTACCGTTGACCCCACCCCTGGTAGCGGCGTTTGCCCCGCCTGTGACTGGAGCAACTGACTGGCGAGATCATCGGTGCGATCCTTGGCAACAATCAGTTCTCTTCGTAAGGCATTTGTTTCCGGTCTAGCTGAATGTACCTCGGCCCTGAGTTCCCCCAAAAGCTGGGCTAGCTGATCAGTTTCCGAAGTTTCCATGACACCCAGGTAGAGAATTTGTGTAAGGCTTTGCGTTCTGTCATGCTCACCTGGTCTCCACAGGGGCGTAACTCGGCATCCCTAGGGGAGGCAATCACAGGTGAGGTATGGGAATACTGTTGTGCTCAAACAAGGAAGATAGCTCTTAACAGTAGATTCAAGTTGATCCATTTTAAATTCCTGGATCAATTCTAATATACCCCGGCGATGTTGCATATATTATTTCCGGATACTTTGGACGTACGTGTTCGATGTGCGTTTACACCGGAGTACTTTCTGCATGTGGCATGGAGTTGTCCGCCAGTGATACGGTTTTGGGAGTGAGTGGGTGAAACCTGATCCACTGGTGGCCCTATTAGGTAGCACCGGACAGATCACTGGTTGAGTAAGGAAGCTAGCTGGACTATTGCTGCTGCTAGCTAAGAAGAGGGTTGCAATGGTGTGGGGTAGATCACGACAGCCCGCTCTGGAGCAGTGGAAAGAGGATGTCCTGTATTGTAATGAGATGGAAATGGAATATGGAAGGGTGGTACACCCCACTGCTAGACCTAAGGGCATTTGGTGTCCCTATACACAGTATGTTATTTTATAGGCCTGAGACGCAGGGGTGAATATTGGAGGGGAGAGACACCCATGGGTGGTGAACATCCATGGTACCAGGATATTTTGATTGAGGACTTAAAGCATGCGGATAGGTAGGGATGAGTTTGGGGCGGGGTCAAATCTCTGTTAATAAAAGGCTGCAGGAATGGGAAGGGACTGATTCACTGAACCACTGTCTTGTTTTTTGCTTTTTGTATTGTTGCTTGTTGAAAACAAAGTTTTAAGGAAAGAATTGGTCACGCAATGTTTTCACTGTGACCAGTTCAATGATTATTTAATTTCCGTACCCAATGTTGCGCATGTTTTTTCAAGTCTGAATGCAATAGGATATAGACCCAAATCTTGTTTATTATTCCATCTAGTAAGTCCATTGAAGGTCATCCCCCTTGGGATTTCTCTCATCAAATAAAAGCATGAAGGGTCCTGCCTTATTTTGATGCAGATTTCAGATCGGTGTTCAGAAATCTTAATGCATACTGAATGGGTCATCATTCCAATAAAGACTTTCATTCATATACATTTTATTTTATGAATCACATTTTTTCTAGCAGTAAAACGTTTTAGTTGCTAGTGGAACATCTCATGCACAAATGCAATATGTTTAGAAGTGAAAGGGTATGCATTTTATCCCCCACATGGACGATGCCTCCATAAAGCCAGTATGTCCGAGTTGAAACAGGATGTGTTCTGTTCACTGGTGTTTCCAGCTTCATGTGTACAAACCGGTCATACATTTTCTCCATGCTTCAACAAGAAGAAAGGTTCACAGGCTTCCTGGAGCTTAATCATATGCCAGGTGTTCCTGGTAATGTTGTTTTCATTCAAAGTCTCAACACATCACACAATCTATTGAAAGGGTTAGCTTCTTTTGGCATGAATAGCGCTTCCCCAATCATAAACCAGACTTTTAGAAGCCTCTTAAGTAGTCATCTAGGGTAACCTCTCGCCAGCAACCATTCCAGAGGTTATTGGCCTGGTTTGTGTAGTACCTTTTAAATTTACATTTACAGTGAAGCCTTAAAAACTGACTGTTGCGAAGGTTGTCTGTGTTCAGGGGAGATACCTCTTAATGCAGAATAGTATTGCAAGCAGTATTTTTTACAAATATTAAGGTGGTACAGAAGAGCGGAAGCCAGTGAAAACGTTGTTGAAAAGAAACAGTGCACATATAAATGTTGTGTACTTTCATTGAGGATATATATTTTTTTTATTTGTTTTGGTTTATATAAACCTTTACAAAGAGAATAAATAGTAAAACAACAATTTAACAATTCTATACATCTTTACAAAGTAGCTGAGAACAAAAAATGAATGTATCCATTCCATACAATAACTGCTCACCAAATTCATCATCACATTTCTAAATTCAAATTTCACTTATTTCGTATAATTTGTAATGCAAAACTCTGATCAGGCACAATTAGTCTAATTATAATTGCTACCTAAATTCATCATTGTTTTTTGCCATACAAAGTTCCTAAAAAAAAAAAGGAATTCATAAAACCATAATGATCTATTCAAGTGCACATACATTTTTAAGAAAGGCAACTGTTCTTATTTTCAACACCATTGATCCTTCCATGTATCATTTCATGCCACAATAATTCAGAGTTCACTTGAGATGCATCAGTTATAAACTGTTTAAAATATTCTATTCTTTTTGGCATTAATTTCGGACATTTTAGTAACAAGTGATCTAAAGATTCTTTTTCCCCTTCAATGCAGCAATGCCTACAAAATGTGTATTCTTCCAATGATGGATTCCTAATATTTCTAATTTCCTGAGTATTTAAGACATTTAGTCTAAATCTCATTATGGGATTCCTAATTGTTCTAGTGGGATATTTCAGAACATACATTTCTGGTTCAGGGTACCACTTCCAGAAGGACACAGTCTGGGCATATATACTTGATTTAGTTAATATTGCATTGTTTCTCCCCCAGTCAAAAGTTTTCACCAAGGATTTAACTTTTAAAGGTTTATCCAACCATTTTTGTAACGATAGGCCCATTTGAAATAATGATCGATCAACGCTTTCATGCACATTTTTCACAAAATGCCCTTTTTTATCGTCAGCTAGATGACTATATAATTGTTTACGAGTCCCCAAAAAGCATTTTCTTAGAAGAGTAGCCTTTTTCCATATCATACAGCTTTCTAAAGAGGGGAGACCAGGCTCATATCAAATCACTTCCATTGGAATACATTTTGGCAGAAAATACAATACATTTCTCCATATGATGCCTTCAATGATCTTTAGGTACGGAATTACGGAATCTGGAAGACATTCCAAACCATAACCAATTCTTGGGATTATTTTCTTCCTGTAGAATTCAATGGACGCATATAGAGAATATCTACTATACTTTCTTTCAATGATCCTTAGCTGTTTGGCCGCATCCATTGCTTTCAATTTCAGTCAGTTTTTAATGCAGTTCTGAGATATTTCACTAGAAAACACATATCCCAGAAATGTCATTGATGTATGTGCCTGAATTCTAGTACCATTGCAGTCCCATGAGAATCCTAGTGATTTCCTATTGCCTTGTCCCAGGTTTATTATAACTGTTTTTGCTGCATTTATTTTCAATTTCAGATGTGCTATATACTCCACAAATGTATTTGTCAGGTGCTGTAGCCTTAGTTTGATGGTATCAAATTAAAGAAAATCATCGGCATAGGTGCACCAATGTACAGTTAGTTTACCCACTTTGGGAGAAGCTAATCCTTTCCCATCCAAAAATTGACCAACAGAAGCAACATATAAATTAAATAATATGGCAGCTAATGCACATCCCTGTTTTAGCCCATTGCTTGCTTTGAATGGATTTGTCATTAGTCCCCCACTGTTTAGCCTAACACTTATAATAGTATCAGAATACAGACTAACCAGAATAGCAAGGAGGTCAGGCAGCATCTATACCAAGATTTTGCAATCTTCTCCATAGTATGGGCCTACCACCATATCAAAAGCGGCAGATGGGTCCATTGCTGCAACATATAGTGGTCCTTTCTTGGATATCTGAGCATTATTTTGTAGCAGGGTGACTAACATCCCTCCGACATCTGTTCCTATATTTTTCCTGAACCCAAATTGTTGTACATCTAATAGGTCGTTGTTCTCAATCCACAATAGCAGTCTATCTAGTACAATGGAGGAAAAGATCTTAACCTCAATGTTCATCAATGAGATGGGACAATAATTAGTAACACACATTCTATTGCCCTTCCTGAATATGGGCAAAATGTACGAGAGAAGCCAAGCCTTAGGGATCCTTTCCTTTTCTATAACATCTGTGTATAGAATATGTAATATTCTAGCCCACAGATCAGGATTTTTCTTTAGAGTCAAGAAGGACAAACTATTCGGACCTGGTGTTTTTGACGCTTTAGCCTTTAGTATATAACTCTTGACATTCACTATAGATACATTCAACTTCCATTTATCGAGGTTAATCCTGTCCATTTCAAAGGGTTTAGAAGTGGAATCGCTATAAACCTTCATGAAATGTTTAGACCAATCATTGGCGCTAATATGATTTAAAACCAATTGCAACAGAGTTTTTTTAGTACAGTTTATTAAAGACCCGAAAGATCTTGAGTTCGTATTTCTTATGGCTTGGAACAAAAGTTCAGCATCTTTCTGTTGTAGACTTACCCTATGATTTATTACCCAATTTTTATATCTCGGTTTACATTTCTTTTTTTTTTTTTATTAACACTATACCAGAATTTAGTTTCTATATTATGCGGATTTCCCTATTCATGATTGATTTTCTTTTCTTAGTTGCTAAATCGAATCTGTGCTTATGCGTTAATAACCTATGGCCTGCACCACGCTCCATCGCACTATACTTCTCCAGTACATTTTCAAGATGTTCCACAAATTGCCCAACCGAATATGTCCCTCTTTTGTCTTCCAGTGTACGTGACTCATACTCCACTAACAATTGCTCATTAAATGTATCAATTTTGACTGGGTTCCATTTAATTCTAGTCCCCCTTACATTGATCTCAACATTGGCGCACTGGACATTCAATTTGTCATCATTCTTCTTAATCCATGGCAGGTTGCAGCTTAACATGGCATGATCACTGGCATTAGTCTGTGTAACTTCCAAGTTACCCATTCCAAGATACAATTCAGTACTTGCAAACATATAATCTATTATTGAGGACTGGCCTCTAGCGCACCATGTTGGTTTCGTGTTATACATGAGATTCAGTCCCCAACGTTTGGCAAATATCATCCACATACTTCCTCTACATTTTTTACATTTATGATTTGATTTACTGTCATTTTTGGAGGACATTGCCCAGACCATGGAACTGTTGGGTATATTGTAATCCGCATTTAGATCTCCCGCCAAAATAATAGAACCACCCGGTCTATGCCCCAACCATTCTTCAATAATTTTATCCAATTTCCTAATATAGAACTCAAGATCGCAATCATTGAGCTCTAGGGCATTCCAATAGATGTTTGCAATTATCAGATATATCAGGTCTTTGTCAGTTGTTATTCTGCATGTGGCAACAATTATGGAATCCTGTAAATACTCTTCGTATTACAAATATATGGATTTATCATTTCTCATGGCCAGGGCAAGACCTCCTTTTGGACGACCCTTACTCCCAGCCTTTGCTTTAATACACCTCATGATGAATCCATCCCACAAAATTGACTCAGTAGCCCAGGTTTCCTGAAGCAATATTAAATCCTATTCGGCCAATAATTGGCAAACCGTCCTATTCACTGCAAGGTGGGAGCTGCCCCTAGTATTCCATGAAATTAACCTAAAGGTGGCTTTTGGGTGAAAGGGGTTGGCCCAAGGCTTTAAGCTGTGTAATTGATTCCTTCAATGAAAGTGCCAAATCCTGCCATTCATTCATATCCTTGAGTAAACCATTATCAATGTCTTTGTTTTTCATCAATTCCACCCTTGAGTTATCAGGCAGATAATTTCTTCATTTTCCATACATTCCTGCACCGACAGACTGAACATTACTTTAAAAATGAAAGATATAAAATCCTCTCCTTTGTAGTGCTCCTGCTTCTTTTAGTATCAGAGCTCGAACAAGGGGGGAAGGAATCAGCAATCTAACAATCAAATCTTTGTTCATGGATGAAATCAATCAGTTTTATGTCAGCAGATGTAATCAAGCTTAACTCTGGTATATCAGAAAACAGGCTTAATATATATGGTCTATTCAGAGACCTTGGGCCATCGCCATCAAAAACATAATGCATTATCAGACTTGGTTCGTTTGAAAAGACAGGCTTCCTTAAGTAATTAACTTGGTCATTTCGAGGATAGTATTCCTCCTCCCTATTTTTTTTATGGTACCATACCCTTGACCATCCCCCAGCGTATCCTTGCATGGCGAGGGTCTTTGTTCCTGAGCTTTCACAAATGTACCTATATATGCACTTTCCTTTCTCTTACTTTCTCCCAGGGTTTGTCCCTCAAGATTATGTTTTCTTATTAGTATATCCTCAATAATCTTCCTCACTTCCATCTCAGATATCTGTGCTTTTTCTTCAGACCTAGCATTAGGACATAAAGTATCTCCTAATGCAATATTTCTTTCCCTGCGACCTGTGGGATGATTCAACCCACTTATTGCTCTGCCATGCGGCATCACTGTTCTGATGGTGCCAGAAACATCAAAATGGCCACAAAACCCTTGTGCGCGGCAAAACCTCTGAAAATCGCACTCTGCAAAGCACAAAAAGATAGCTGCCCAATCTACCACGAATGTTGTCAGTGGTGGAACAGAGATCTCACTCTTGAAAGATGTCACTGGGCTCCACAACAGGTGAAAATGGACTACAGAGGGAAAAAGTAGTGCTCTGCTAAAGGAAACCCCAAAATCTTGCTTTAAATACCTTTTCTTTGTTGTTGAAACTGCAGAATGCCGGTACAAAACACCCTCAAACATCCAGAATTCTTGCTGGGTGCTACAATTCACTTAGTTCAAGAAATCATTGTGAATTTACAATGTCCTGGAAAGCTAAGAGCATAAAGAAACATCCACATCAAAAGTTGCCTGCCTGTGGAATCTGTCAAAATCTGGGTGCAGTATCCTCGGCCGCCTGAATGACAGCTGTCAGAAGCCTGCCTGATTAACTTTAAAAATGTATAAGCTGAAAGCAAAGGTTTGCAATATAAATGGCCTGATACTGAGAGTAACCCATGTTGTAATTGTTTACTCCCATGGTTTAAAACCTAGAATGAGAATTCTAGCTGGTATTTTGAAATCCCAAATTTGGTTTAAGCTAAGAAAAAATGCAACAGAATTAACATTTAAATTTAGGCCTGGCTAAAGCCTACCCAAACTGGAATAACAGCTTTCCTCACAGAGGCAAGGCCTCTCCCTCCTGCTCCTCTCCACCAGGAAATCACACCTAAGTGATAATTATAGGGTCGGGGAAGAATCTGGGCTGCAGTGGGGAAGGAGACAATGGACATCCTCCAGCTAAAGGAAATGCTAAGTGTGAAGGGTCGTAAATGTTCTCTGCCAGGAACAACAGGGAGGAGACTGCTTCTGGACTGCAGGGAGAGAAAAAGAGGCGGAGGCAAACAACCATCTGTGGCTGGACATTCACAAAGAAAATTTTGTTTAAATACATATAACTTACCACTTAAAATTGTTACAACTACAAAGATAACATATTTGTGAATCTAGATTATGGCTGTACATTTTAAGAGGCAGCAGAATCGTGTGACATGTTCTGGAAGGAAACGGCGGAAAATGTGGTTTTACACCAAATGTATTTAGGCTAGAAGTATGAAACTTTATACACTTATGCCCATGTCATACGCATACACTTGTATAAATTTGCTGATAAATTGAACATTGTGTTCCTGATGAAAAGGGCAAAATTCTGTGAAAAGCAGACACAAGATCTCACAGCCACAGGGTTTTGAGGAGTAGCTGCTACACAAAATATGTAAGCTGTATAGGTGATTGTTATAGAGGTTGCACCTGTGTAAATATGGATTGTGCCAAAAGTAGATTTTGTGTTCAAGGGGCAAGGAGTAGACTCTAAGCCTCATAAACCCACACCATAAAGATGACACACTGTTTTTCTCCTCCTATCAAGGCAGAGAGGAGACTCTGACCAATGACCTGTCAAAGGGGCGAGCTTAGATAAACCAGCACACACACCCCCCTTTAGCATAGCATAAATATAGACAGCTCAGGAGTCAGACAGATTCACCCACCATCCGCATGCTGGCGGAGCACCCTGCTGCAGAAATATCCATCTTACTTGCTCCAGACTCCAGAAACTTGGAAAAGCAGAAAGGCCCATTGCATAGCTGAACCATTTTTAGCTAGGCCTTAAATTTCCAGAACCAGAACCAGCCCCAGAAACCTAAGGAGAGCGTCACAATACAGCCGGGCTGTGCTGTACTGCTTGCCTGCTGAAATTAATTATCATCAGAACCAAAAGGGGCAGATGCGATCCAGTCCTGTGCCGTGCTGTGAACAGACCCAGTCCAATCCGATGTGCCCAGCTATCTATCCAGAACCAGATTCCCTTCCCTGACCAGAAATCTTGACGGACCAGAATCCTGACGGTTCTGTTTAAAAACATATCTAGTGAGCATCTATAGATAGAACTGTGTCACTAGCCTATGTACTGTCCATAGTAATCCCTGTCTTAAACCCATCCTCTCTTGTATTCAGAACAGATATTGTTAGGAGTATTTTTGAATTGTCAGAACATTCCTTGCGCTAAGTTTCTCTCATTGGTATTCTAAAATCATAAGTCATTAGTGTTGTGAGTAAATGAAGTGAAACCCTGAAAGAAATTGAGTTTCCACCACGTGAAGAGTTCCCTGGCCAGGAACTGTGGAGATTTATGTGTGGCGTTCTCTTTTTCTACAGTCATAATCTAGTGTAAGAAATCCTTTTTTGTCATTTTAAAGTGCATTCCTGTTTCCCATTCTTGCACCTATCTGAAAAAAACAACCTCCACCAAAACGTCTCAAATCCATACGGTTCTCCCGTGATCACTATTACCGCGCACTGAAAAGTTTGCCGCAAATTTCATTTTAGGGAAATTCGGACACGTGTAAAACAGCTTTTGATTGCTTCTGACATTAATTTTAAGATTTCACATTGTTTCTTAGTATCAAATCATTGCTAGTGTTTGTGTGCAAATATCCAAAGCGGCTCCCATAAGAATTTAAACAATTTCAGCAATTTAGACCATATTTAGTGTTTTTGCACATTCCATTCCAAAGATAACTTTAAAAACCATTTTGACAGCTTGCCAATCAATTCTGTTTCGCTCTTGGTGGTGCACAGGACTGAATGAGTCCATCCTTCTACACCCGCTGGTGAACGGAGCGTGGTGGGTCCTGCCAGCTCCTCTGCACGGAGAAGATGTGGAGTCAGCTCGACCAAAAAGAGGAGCCGGCCATGAAGAACAGCATCTGGCACTGCAGGGGATGAGAGAGGGCCGCCCGGGCCTCGCGCCTCAGAACAGCCCAAACATCTCAGGTTGCGCGGGTCCGACCCCCTCCCTCCCTGGGAGCACAACGACACTGGGACACCCACGACACATGAGGTGAGAGGCTATGGAATTCAAGGGTGGGACATCGCATCCGAGAGTCCCACGCGCTGCTCCCCAACACATAAGCGAGAAACAAACTTTGCCCGCCATCCCGCTAATAAACACAATTGAGGCCACACAACTGGTCACTGGACACCGGGGGCAATAGCAACTTTTGAATTCACAACATGAGACAGACATTTCCCAGTTCCATCATTTGTGGAAAATGTAACCAACAGAATACACTCTCTGCACTCTCCTTCGTGATGCGATGACTGCCCCTCTGCCCCCCGCCAGCACCCTCCATCTGCGTCGGACTTCTAACGCACAGCGCATGGCTGGGGGTAAGGAAAACAAGACATTTTGGATTTTTATTGTGCTACAACGTCGGACCTGCATTTGCTGGCAATTTACATGAATCGCTTGTGTATGTTTTCTCTGTGAGCTGTTGTTTTCAATCATTGTGCACTCTGCGCTTTTGTTGCTGGCTATGCTCCTGGAATCATTTATTGACCTGCCTACTCCACTCATCCTACGGCACTCTAAGATTTCCAATAATGTTTCCTGTTGTTTTGGGCCAGCTCCCGCCCCCGTTCTCCATTGGTTGCCTTTGGCCTTTAAGCCAATAGCTGCAACCGGGAGGCGGGAGCCGGCCACACCCCCTAAGGCCCACAGCGAAGGAACTGTATACCCCTGTATGCCACAATCGCCCGTGTGCCTGTGTATGCCCCCTTTCACCACCCCTGCCCCCCTTGTGCCTGTGTATGCCCCCTCACCACCCCTGCCCCCTTGTGCCTGTGTATACCCCGTCTCACCACCCCTGCCCCCCTTGTGCCTGTGTATACCCCCTCTCACCACCCCTGCCCCCCTTGTGCCTGCCCCCTCTCACCACCCCTGCCCCACGTGTGCCTGTGTCTGTCCCCTCTCACCACTCCTGCCCCTGTGTGCCTGTGTATGCCCCCTCTCACCACCCCTGCCCCCCTTGTGCCTGTGTGCCTGCCCCCTCTCACCACCCCTGCCCCCATGTGCCTGTGTATGCCCCCTCTCACCAACCCTGCCCCAGTGTATGCCCCCTCTCACCACCCCTGCCCGCCGTGTGCCTGTGTATGCCCCCTCTCACCACTCCTGCCCCCCCTTGTGCCTGTGTCTGCCCCCTCTCACCACCCCTGCCCCCATGTGCCCGTCTATGCCCCCTCTCACCACCCCTACCCCCGTGTGCCTGTGTATGCCCCCTCTCACCACCCCTGCCCCCCGTGTGCCTGTGTATGCCCCCTCTCACCAACCCTGCCCCCCTTGTGCCTGTGTATGTCCCCTCTCAACACCCCTGCCCCCTTGTGCCGTTAAATGCCCTCCCCTCCCCCCTTCACCTCACTTTTATCTTAGTACTTACTCTTATCATTGTCCTTCACCTCTGATAATAGCTTGTCTGTCGTCCCCCCCTGTTTCCCCTTTGTCTTCTCCTCCCTCGCCCTCCCCAGCACTACCTTGGTCAGTCGCTGACCCTTAAGATAGTAATTTGTTCAGTTACCTCTCCTTTCCCTTCTCTTCTCACCCTCCCTACTACCTCCCCCCCTCCTCTTGTCACTCTTGCACTGCAACAATTGTCGTCAGGCATAGTAATGCTACTGCTAGTATTGTCTCCTTTTTTCCTTCCCCGCCTCTCCCTTATTGTTCCATGCACTTGTAGTATCTGCTATGATACGATAGCTTTCTCACATTCTGATTTGTTTGAAGGACCTGTAAGAATGTAACTGTTTTTCTTCCTTGTTCCCTTCCCTCCTTGAAACGCTTTGAAACACATTGTGTATAGGTGCTATACAAATAAACAATCATTCAAACAATCATTCATTCATTCATTCTTGTGTTTGCTGGGGGAAATTGGGATTGATATTCTGTGTTGTATTCTGCCATTCCCGAATACCCGCTCTCTCCCACTATCTCTGTGCATTGTCTATTGGGGGTTGTGGGGTGTGCAGGGGGAGCTAGTAACCACACTGTTATTTGTTCTGAACACACACACACAAAAGTATTATTTCTGTGCTGAATTGTTTTGCTCACTTTTACTCCTTGTATATCAAAGAGATTATTAGTGTTACATCAACCTATTGGTGATCATTGTGTACCCATTAAAACATAGTGTGATTGAACTGTAACTTGACTTAGGTGTGTGCCGGATGGAAATCACTTACAGACCATAAAGCAAATTACTTCTGTTAGTGTGTCAGGCCTATCATTACCATTAAATACCATTGCTCATCCTTTCCCCTTTGGTACCTCATTCATGACCACTGCTGGTAAGCGGGGCATACTGAATGAGGATATAAAACCAATGTTGAAACACAACATGTCCATGCATAAAAAAGAACTAGCATGCACATTAAAATTAGTTTTTGGGTATGATATAATATTTATAATGCGCCTATACACAAGTGTTTCAAGGCGGGACAAGCAAGGGAGGGGAAACAGAGGGAGGACAAAAACAACGATCTTACTAGGCCTAGTGAAATTCAGATCGCGCAAGTGCAGGAGAGCGGAAGACGGGAGAAGTCCCGGGGGTAGGGGGGAGATGGAACAATTGTAGGACAAGGAATCAGGAAACAACAAGTAGGGCAGCCAACAGGTGGCAAGTGCTAGTGTTAAAAGTATAGACAACAAGTGTCTAATTAGTGCAGGAGAGGGGACTGTAGGGTTACAGATACAGACCACAAGTGCAGGGAGTGCCAGAGGCAGTGCCAGTTTTCAGCTGGACAGGCAAGGACCTGGGCCCGAATTCAGAGGGTTGCCAGGTGACCAGTGCGTGTATCAGACAGGAGATCAGCAGGGGAGAGGAGGAGAGTAGGCAGAAGCAAAGAGGAAGGGCTTGAGGTGCTTCCTTCCGGAACCGGAGATGGTTCTGCTCAAGTTTCAGAGTGGCAGGGATGTTTCAGAGGGAGGCACCAGCCGAAGAAAGATCTGCCCCCAACTCGCTGCCTGGAGAAGCGACTGACCATCAAGGAGCTGGAAGTGGAGGAGCGAAGAGCACAAGTGGGAAGATATTTCGGTAGAGAGAGTTGGAGGTATTGCATTCCCAGGCCCCAGAAAGCCTTGTGGACGATGCAGAGGGTCTTGAACTTGATCCTTGCCGCCACTGTGAGCCAATGAAGAGATACGATCCCTGGGCTTGAGGCCAAGGACAAGTCTTGCAGTCCTGTTCTAGATGAGATGTAGAGGACGAAGAGTAGAGACAGGTAGATTTAGAAAGAGGATGTTGCAGTAGTCCAGCCTAGAGAGAACAAAATCTCTGGAGACAGTGAGCTCCTGGGGTAAAGTGAGGAAGGGAAGAATACCTCCGAGAAGGCACAGCTGGCAGTTTGACTGCTTAAAAACATCAGAGATGTGAGGGGAGAAGGAGAGTGTGGAGACGAAGATGACCCCAAGGTTCTTAGCCTCACAGGGAGGAGCAGGAAGAGGGCCCAAAGTGGGCGGCCAGAGAGTGAGAGAAAAGGAAGGTGCTGGTGAGCCCATGGGGAGGATCTCTGTCTTACTGGCATTAAGACCGAGATCATTGGCAGCACACCACTCCTGGATTGCGGACAGAGGCGGCTGACGGGAGCCTGAAAGCAAGTGGAGTGTCATCCACACAGCACTGAAAGTTGGAGCAGAGAGCAGCTATGCAGTGGGCAAGAGGTGCCAGGTATTGGTTGAACAGCCAAGGAGAAAGATTAGACACTTGGAGAACACCACAGGTAGGGAGAGAGATAGAGGAGAGGAATGACCCAAGTTGGATCTGGGAGGGTCGGTCAGAGAGAAAGGAGGTCAGCCAGGCCAGGGCCTGATCAGTGATACCCAGGTTATCACGGAGCCGGTTGAGCAAACTATAATCTAATTTATGGATCCAAATTGTGTAGCAATTATTGGAAAAGCTATATTCGGCTTTGAAAGCTTGTATGTACATTTTAGTCGACCTTGGAGCAAATAAAGGGCCCAGGGTGCCCTTAGTTTGATGAAGACAAAACAATTATGACAGCCAATGTCCAATCGATACAAAAGAAAGTCTGTAGCGGCAGGTTGTGATCATTTCCTTTATATAGTTAGTCAGCAATTAAACTAATAGTGAAAGAAGACAATTGGTGATTGCTCTGGAGCTCCCTTTGTGATATAAAAAATAACGAAGTAAAAGAAACAGCAACGTTACATTTGTATTTCCAAGAACAAAAAAAAAGTTAAATCATAAAAATAAAGAAGCATTGACAAATTCACCAAGTCTGGTTCCATAGCCATGCAATTGCAAAATATGTCTGAGGAGCACTGGAAAGAGCCTTCAACGGAAGTTACCTTAGGAGCCAAAGAGGTTGGGATGTTATATGTATGGAGCTGAGGCAAGCAGAATGTGTATATCTTTACATACAATTGAGGGTAGTTCGAACGGTTTTCCAAGTGAAACTGCGTCAATGACTAGCTGCCCAATACAATTCTAGGCTATTGTACTGAAGCACTGCCCATTACATTTTACTTTACCAAGTCAAGTACATCAAATACAAATCTATGAAATTATTACATTATCCAAATGTGACGAATACTAAAACATTATAATGAACAAAAACAGCAGTTACACAGGACACACATTGTCACTTTTTTCTATAGATGTGTCGCCTAATAAAAAAAAAGGCATTCGTCTGGCTAATCAGAGTCCAACAATTTGAGCACTACATGCAGAGATGTTCCTCTATTCGAGCAGACTAACATTGTACTAGTCAACTCTACATGCTAATACCACCCACGGGGGTCTGTGCATATGTGGATGCATGGAGTTCTATGATGCAACACACTCAGGTTTCAGCTCCACAATGTTAACAGTAAGACTGGGGAAGCATGTGCCTAAGTAACACTTTCCAGGTGTCGACCCAACAACAAGATGAATCTGCGCATACCAAAATAGTCTTATGGTAAAGAGTATTTGTGTCCTCCTCCAACTTGCTATGGTTACTCACTGTACATAACATTTTTTAACCTGTTTTCTGCTGCCTACGTGTGCCTAACTCTCTTTAAAACTGCACTTGCGTTCTTTGGCACCGTCAAACCTAGGTGTGCTTTTTAAATTGTTGCAGCCTCCATTTTTTGCTGGTTAAGTGCTTTTTGGAAAAGTCAAATCTAGGTGTGCTTTTTAAATTACTGACCACCTGTGGCTGCTAGGGCACCTGGTGAGTTGTCCCATGCCAGTGCAGTTTCTACTCCTGTCCCTCACTCCTCCGTCTTCGTTCCTCTATGGCTCTCTCCATCTCCCTTACCTACTCTAATTGCTATTCTATCACCTACCCTCCCTCTCTCACTAAGTCTGGAAGAATAAAAGTTCAAAAGGTATTCCTGGATTACCTATCACAGGCACCTATGTCAGCGCCACTTCCAGACAAATTATCACTGATATCCTCTTTTCTGTCCTCTCTCTAGACCTATCAACTCTGAATCAGATTTCCACGCTCTCCCCTTCCTCACCCATTCATTGTGGCACTAAATGGGAAGTTCTCATGGCTGGCTTCTCATCCACAAGGTGCATCATTAATGTCATTAACATGGCACCATCATGAATATGATATGATATTTTATTTCTATTGCGCTCATACACAAGTGTTTAAGAGCGCGACCAAGCAAAAGGAAGGGAACAATAGAGAAATAAAAACAACAATCTTACTAGGCCCAGTGACATTAAGAGCGTGCAAGTGCATGGGAAAGGGGGAGTGTGCGAGGAAGGGGAAAGAGTGGCAAGTGCGGCACAAAGGAGAGAACAGAATAAATAATAAGTGCAGTAAATAAATAAATACAATAAATAACATTTAAAAAAAGACAAGAGAGTAATTTGTCAGATAGGGTATATCTGATAAGTGCAGAAGAAAGGTGGGCAACTGTATGGGTACAGAAACAGATAAACAGATCCCAGTACAAGGGGCAGCTCAGGAGTCAGTGCAGGAGGATGAGCAGGTACCTTGGCCCGAAGGACAAAGGGTGACCAGGAGCATGCTGCCAAGAGAGAAAACAGATCAGCAGGGGAGAGGAGGGGCAAAGGCAGAAGCAAAGAGGAAGGTCTTGAGGAGCTTCCGGAACCGGAAATGGTTCTCTTCAAGTTTCAAATGGCTGGGAGGCTATTCCAAAGGAGGCTACGGCTGAAGACATAGATCTACCCCCAGCTCGTTTCTTTGAAAAACGACTGACCCTGAGGGAGTTAGAAGTAGAGGGGTGAAGGGCTTGAGAGGGGAAGTATTTACGGAAGGATAGTTGAAGTTCTCCAGCATGGGGGTCTGGCATAGATTCACATGCTCATGAATATTCCCCGTCGTCAGGCTGGGAATCCTCGGTAAAGAAAAAATCAGTTTCAGTTTCGTTTCTGAACTGTATTTCTACTAATAACCAATCACTGGTCTCTGGGTCATACTGCCCCCAGCTAATGACTGCCCTCTACCTAAGTCCCTCCTCTGGCAGCCATCTTCAGATTTTTACCGCATGTTCAAGTGTTGGGAGTCCTCGTGCTATAGCTCTCGAGCTTTTGCTGCGTTTTCGTTCCTTTTCAAGGCGATTTTCTCATTTTTCGGTTAAATCGAGCCTCAAGCTCCGCCGTTTCTACTTCCGATCAACGGGGACCCGTTTCGGAATTTCCAACGCCCCTCAAAGGTGAAGTTTTCGTCGAGTGACGCTTCTTGGAGGATTCCAGAAGATCTGAGGCCTACCATGGACACGGCCCAGGACAAGGGTACCTCGACGCCCGGTTCCAAGCTGTTCAGGAACTGCCCTGGATGCGGTTTACAGAATGTTTTCAAGGAGGACGAGCATTCGAGATGTCTCTACTGCCTTCATGAGGACAAGAGGCAGGTGGAGAAGGACTGCGTTCTGCAAGAACCTGTCGGAGCGGACCATGAGGGATCGTCGTTCCCGCCTCGCCAGCTGGCTGGAGAAGGGCCCAGCAGGTGAGAAGAAGAAAAGGTCTGAGCGGTCTTCTAAGTCCTGTGAGGGCGCTGCGGCGACGGGGGTCCAACAGAAGGCTAAGCACAGCGAGTCCGCGGGCACCGGGAGCGCCAAACGGTCGGGCTCTTCGGCTGCCAGGCAGGGCGCACCTTCCCCGGCACCATCAACCACGAGCCAACGCTCTGGTTCGGGGAAGAGGAAATCCGAGAACCCGGGTAAGCTTCTGGAGACGCCCCGGTCGATCTCGAAGGATTCAACCGAAGGGGAGCAAGGCGGTGACCCTCCCCCCAAGGTGAAGGCTTCAAGCGCGCCCAAGGTGGTGAAGGCCTTGATTCACCTGGCTAAGGCCTCTATCGAGTGAGTCACGGCGACCCTGGCGAAGCCTGTGGAGGCTACACCAGTGAAGGCGACCTCGGGGCCCAGAGGTTCCCTGCCACCGCGGAGGGAATCCTCTTTCCAGCCCATCGACAAGACCCCTGTGAAGACCCCGGTGGAAAAAGAGGAGGGGCCGGTGGCCATTAAGGACACGGATTCAGCCTCTGAGGAGGAGTTGGTGGAGCCCGTGAAGAGCCTCAACAAGAGGTTCGAGAAGGTACGATCCCACGGGAGAGATCCCGAGGAGGTGGTCGAAGATAGCGAAGGTGGTGCTGACGAGGCCGCTGTGGAGGAGCGGCTAGCCCTCCTGTCGCAGCCATTGCCCGAGCCTCAGGACAACTCAGCGGCCATTTTGATGGCGATCCAAACCTTATGCACGGAGATAAGGACGAGATTACCACGCACCCCGGCGGACGATCCAGAACCGGGCCTGTCGGGAAGCCCTCCGAACAAGCGGAGGAGAGTTCACCCCCCCGCCCTCCATGCCCTTGCGGCCCGTGGAGCCTTCATCCCCCTCTCTGGATCCCAGGGATGACACAGCGACAGACACGACGACGGGGACGGATGACGACGGTGGTGACGATGGGATGGACCTTCCATCACCACCCCCTCGGGCTTCCCCGCCCGATGAAATTGGCTCCTTTCACGCCATGATCGCCAGGGCGTCCGAGCTCTTCCAGCTCTGCCCCGGGGAACAGAAAAAGGAAGGTTTCCTCCATCAACGGCGAGAGGCCAAGAGAAAGACGGTCCTCGCTGTACCATTACTCGACAATATCTGGGACGAGGGACTTGCGGTCCTGAAGAACCCGTCCACGACGCCTGCCAAGAGGGACTGGTACGAGAAGAAGTACCGGGTCCCCAACGCTGCCCCCTTGTGCCTCAGGGCTCAGCCGACGCTGGATTTGGTCATCTCTGCGGCGGCCAAGAAGGCGGCGGGGGCGGCAGCTTCGACCTCCACTTCCCCACCTGACGGCAAGGGAAAGAAATTGGACGCCATGGGGCGACGGGTCATCTCTTCGGCGGCGACGACAATTAAAGCAGCCAACGACTTAGCGATTGTGGCCCGTTACGACAGGGAGCTATGGTACAAGATAGCTCCCCTACTGGACTTCCTACCGGACGACAAGAGGGCGGAGGCCCTAGAGATTCTGCAGAGGTGAGGTGGCGTTGGACCACACCATAACGGTGGCTCCCGACATTGCCACACCGGGTTTCGCCAGTTAGGCAACAGTGTTTGCCTTCGACGACGAGGCTGGCTCAAGGCGACAGACTTCCGTCAGGACGTGCAGACCAGGGTGTTGGACATACCGTTCGCGGGCAACAACCTGTTTGGGAAAACGGTGGACGAGTTGCTGCAGGCCATCAAGGCCGACACAGGGATGGCCCGAGCCATGGGAGTCCTTCAGCAACGACGACCCTTTCGGAGCGCCCCGGAGGCAGACAGGGGGCCTCCAAGGGATCAGGCGGTAGTTCCTCTACGTACCGCCAGGCGGCCCGCTGCTCGTCCCAGGAGGCCTACATAGGTCCCGGCAAACAAGGAGGATCTCGTCGTCATCGCCAAGGAGGCCAAGGTGCCAAGGCCGCCTCCAAGCAAGATTGAACCGGCCGTAGCGTCGGGCCCCCACGGAAGCACCCCGGTGGGAGGCCGGCTGGCGAAGTTCGTCAGCGTGTGGGAGTCCATCTCCACTGACCGTTGGGTGCTGGATGCCCTGGGCCACGGGCACACTCTCGAATTCCTAAAGCAGTGTCCCCGCATTCCTCCTGTGGCCAGGAAGGAAAATCACGTCCCTCAACTGCTGTTTGAGGTAAAGGTGATGCTCAAGAAAGGTGCCATCGAGCTCGTCCCCAAGAAGCTGCGGGGCTCCGGAGTATACTCAAGATACTTCCTCGTCAGAAAGAAGACAGGCGGTTGGCGCCCCATCCTGGACCTACGTCGGTTGAACAAATACATCAAGGCACAGAAGTTCAGGATGGTCACTTTCCAGCATGTGTTGGGACAGCTGGAGGAGGGCGACTTCCTATCGTTGGACTTGGAGGATGCCTACTTCCACATCCCCATCCTAAAAGGGCACCGAAAGTTCCTCAGATTCGTAGTTCAAGGACGCCACTACCAATTCAGAGCTCTGCCATTCTGATTGAAGTCGGCACCCAGGGTGTTCACCAAGTGCCTAGCACCAGTGGCAGGGACAAGAGAACTTGCCGTCGAGCACACGGCGTAGACCGTCCGCTTACTCACGGAGCTGGGTTTCTCTATCAACTACCCAAAATCCCATCTGGTTCCGTCGCAGGCGGCACTGTTTCTAGGAGCGAAGCTCGATACAGTGGAACGATTGGCGTCTCCTTCAGAGGAAAGGACGAAGCCCATCTTAGGCAAAGTGCAGCGCCTGCTAGCCATGGACGTGGCCAGGGTGAGATCCATCAAGTTCCTCCTCGGAATGATGTCCTCATGCATCTACCTAGTGCGCCTGTGCAGGCTACGGATGTGTCCTCTACAGGAGTTCCTCGACGCCCGCTGGATGCAAGCGGCGGGCAGCTTCGAAGACAAGATCCCGCTCAACGAGGTTTTCCGTCGGGCGATTCAGTGGTGTGGCACCCGTGCACAACTCACGGCGGGCACGGACTTCCAGACCCTGGCACATCAGGAGACAGTGACGACGGACGCATCCCTGGAGGGATGGGGTGCGCACACCGGAGATCTCCACGCAAGAGGCCTTTGGCTGCCGGAAGAGAGGTCTCTCCACATCAACATCTTGGATTTCTGCGCCGTGTTCTGGGCGCTCAAGTCGTTCCCCAGCCCTATCCAAGGAGGCCCAGGATCTGTGGCACTGGGCCATCACCCAGGGGATGTTTCTGGTTCCCTTCCATCTGGCAGGAATAAAAAACACCATCGCCGACTCATTCAGCAGGGAGCTGCGCTCGTGCCACGAGTGGGAACTACGCCAGGATCAAGTGGATCGGCTCTTCCAACGATGGGGCAAACCCCAGATCGACCTGTTCGCGACGGCGACGAACTCCAAGTGCCAGAGGTTCGCCAGCAGGTTTCCCCAGCCGAGGAGCATGGGTGACGCTTTCTCGTTCCCCTGGGATGGCCTGTTCCTGTATGCATTTCCTCCGTTGCCACTGCTGCTTCGACTCATCAGCCAGCTCAAGAGGTCCTAGTGCAGGATGATCCTCATCGCACCGGCATGGCCGAGACAGATCTGGTTCCCGGACCTTCTGGACCTCTCAGCGTCCCCAGCAGTCAAGCTGTCGAGGGACGCAGATCTTCTCTCCAGAGAGGGAGGCGCCGTTCTTCATCACGACCCGGAGTCGCTGAACTTGCAGGCCTGGCTCCTGCAGCACTAGAGTTTGGAGGGTACGATATCCCGGCTGACTGCAGAGAGGTTCTTGCAAAGGCCAGGGCGTCCTCAACTCTCAAGTGCTACGGACATAAGTGGAAGAGGTTCTCTGTCTGGTGCCGTGCACAGAAGATCAACCCTCTACGGATTACGGCACCTCAAGTGCTACCATACCTACTGTCGCTGGCCAAAGCTGGACTAGCTCACGCTTCCATCAAGATACATCTGGCAGCGATCTCCCGATACACCAGAACTACAGGACGGCCGTCCTTGTGGTCTTATCGACTGGTAAAGGAATTTATGAAGGGACTGTTCCGATCGTTCCCCACCGGTGAAGGCTCCAACCCCGGCGTGGGAGCTCAACGTGGTGCTGACCAGGATCATGGGGCTGCCATTCGAACCCTTGCATTCGGCTCCGTTGAAGTTCCTGTCGTGGAAGACAGCGTTCCTTGTGGCCATCACCTCCGCACGACGCGTGGGAGAGATTCAGGCCCTATCTATCCTGCAAGCCTCCATACTTGACTTTTCACAATACGAGGGTGGTGCTGAGGACGCACCCCTCTTTCATGCCCAAGGTGCCGTCGGACTTCCATCTTAATGAGCCTTTGGTGTTGCCAGTTTTCTTTCCGTCGCCTTCGTCGCCGGCCGAGAGGACTTTGTACTCGCTGGATGTAGCTAGAGCGCTGAAGTTCTACGTGGACCGAACGAAGGGTTTTCGGAAGACATCACAGCTGTTTGTGAACTTTGGACCTGTGAACCGAGGGAAGGCTCTCTCAAAGGCTTCCATTTCCAGATGGCTCTCCGGCTGCATCATGCACGGTCATCGGTTGGCCAACCGACCGTTGCCCAGCCGTCCGAGAGCCCATTCGACCAGAGCGATCGCTGCTACTACAGCGTTCTTGTCTGGTGTGCCCCTGCTGGACATCTGCAGGGCTGCTACGTGGAGGTCAACGCACACCTTCACGAGATTCTACTGCGTCGACCGGGATTCCAGGGAGGAGTCCAGAGTCGGCCAAGCAGTGCTGCGCAACCTGTTCGCCTGAAGGTGGGCCTGGTGAGGAGGTAAGACTTGCTTAATGTTGCGTTTATGTAATGCTTAATGTTGAGCCTTTTGCCACCTCCCATGGTTGTGCATGTGTGTACTGCTATGTATTCTAATATTCATGAGCATGTGAATCCATGCCAGACCCCATGCTGGATAAGGAACAAGTTACTTACCTGTAACTGTTGTTCTCCAGCATGGGTCTGGCATGGATTCACATGCGAACCCTCCCGCCTTCCCCTCTGCGGCTCTTCACGTGGTCATACTGCCACTTTACGTGCAACCAAATCTGAAGATGGCTGCCAGAGGAGAGGCTTAGGTAGGGGGCAGTCATTGGCTGGGGGCAGTATGACCCAGAGACCAGTGATTGGTTATTAGTAGAAAGACAGTTCAGAAACAAAACTGAAACTGATTTTTTCTTTACCGAGGATTCCCAGCCTGACAACGGGGAATATTCATGAGCATGTGAATCCATGCCAGACCCATGCTGGAGAACAACAGTTACAGGTAAGTAACTTGTTCCATATTTTAGACCCAGGCCCCAGAAAGCCTTGTGGGCAATGCAGAGTGTTTTAATGTAATCCTTGTGTCCACTGGGTGCTAATGAAGGTATTTCAGAGATGGAGAGATACAATCCCAGGGCTTTTGGGCCAAGGACAAGTCTCGCAGTCCTCTTCTGGATTAGGTGTAGTGGGCAGAGACTGGAGGCAGGTAGATTTAGAAAGAGGCTGTTACAGTAGTCTAACCTAGAGAGAACCAGAGCTTGGGACACAGTGAGCTTCTGGGGCAAGGAGAGGAAAGGCAGAGTACCTCTAAAGAGGTGCAGTAGGAAGTTTGACTTTTTAGAAACATCAGAGATGTGAGGAGAAGGAAAGTGTGGAGTCAAAGATGACACCAGGATTCTTAGTCTCGCAGGTAGGGGTAGGAGGAGGGCCAAGGGAGGCCGGGCAGAGAGTGAGGGGAAAGGATGGTGAAGGTGTACCAATGAGGAGGATCTCAGTCTTGTTGGCATTTAGATAAAGATCGTTGGCGGCACACCAATTTTGAATTGCGATTAGGCAATCGGAGATGAGGGAGAGGTGATATCAGAGAGAAGCCTGAAAATGAGTTGGGTGTCGTCAGCACAGCACTGGAAGTTTGAGCAGAAAATTGAAATGCAGTAGGCAAGAGTAGCCAGGTATTGGTTGAAAAGCCAGGGCGAGAGGTTAGACCCCTGGAGAACACCACAGGAAGAGAGAGAGATAGAGGAAAGGAAGGACCCAAGTTGTACCTGGGAAGGTCGATCAGAAAGGAAAGAGGTCAGCCAGGCCAGAGTCTGATCGGTGATACTCAGGTTGTCACGGAAACGGTTGAGCAGGATGGTATGGTTGACTGTGTCGAAAGCAGAGGAGAGATCAAGTAGGATAAGGACAGAGGGAATGTTAGAGTCAAGGTTGGTGAGCAGGTCTTCACGGATGTTCAGGAGAGCAGTTTCCGTGCTTCTGGCAGGTCTGAAACCAGATTGGTGGTCATGTAGAAAGACAACAGAGTCGGAAATTGGGAGATAGTTAACCGGGCAGGAGGGATCAGCTGTAGGTTTCTTGAGGAGAGGATGCACAAGGGAGTGCTTGAAAGGAGAGGGGAAACGTCCAGATGCGAAGGAATGGTTACAGAAGTCGGCAAGGGCCAGAGCAAGGGTATGGCCCAGGGTCCTCAACCCAATCTCCTCCTCTTTGACCACCGCCTGCAGTCTCTCATCAACTTCCTTCCTGCGCCTGCTGTCCCTCCTTCCTCTCTCTCAGCACCTCAGATGGGTGTACTCCCTTCCCTCTCCTCCCCACCCCGCGATACCCCGCCTCAAAACCTTTAAGGGTGGTAACTGGCTTCACCTAGCCAACACACAAGGCTCGTTCAGCTGGCAAACATTCTTCTGACATTTGCCTCCTCCTTGAAGACTCTGATCTCAACGTCCTCGCTCTCACCGAGACGTTGTTCAAAGCCAGCTCAGTACGTGCATTTGACTCCCTTCTCCCTGGTGGATATAAGAGAATCTCAAAGCCTCGTCCCAACCACGCTGGCGGTGGAGTAGCCTTGATCTTCCCATAGTGGGTCCTTTATTCCCTCATACCCACCCAACCCTACTCCGCCTTTGAAAGCCTGGTCTGCAAGCTTGGCATCTACTCACTTCCACTTTGACCATCACCACCATTGCCACTATCTAAAGGTCACTGGGCCCCATATCCTCTTTTCTTTGATTGCTCCTCCTCTCTTTAGACTTCCACCTCTAAACTCCTCTTTTTAGGTGACTTCAACATCCACCTGGATTCTTCAATCACGGCCTACATTCTCTTCTGTGACCTCTACACCTCTCTCGCCTACTCTATTCTCCCCTCTGGCCAATCCACTCAGCCGGACACCCTCTCAATGCCTTGATCCATATTGATATCTCCACCCGCTCTCCTGGTCTGACCACACCCTCCTTTCTTCCCACCTAGGACCTCTCAGCCCTCTGACCGAACCTATCCGTGCTCTGCCAGACTCGTTTGCATGAAACGAGTGTCAGTTGCTGGATTCCCTTTTACCTTCATCCCCCACTACTCCAACTATTGACTCAACAATCTAAATCTCGCCATCACGAACACTCTCAATATTCTTGCCCCTGTCATGAGCATGTAATGTAAAGGAACTTGTAAAGAACGGCATTTGTCCAAAGGCATCTTGACACTCCTCGCAGGATGGTGATGCAGTAAACAATTTAGAAGAGAAGGGACTTCAAGGCCTTATGAAAGGCGGGATGGCTAACCGTGGCTTTGAGAGGGCATGGCAGAGAGTTCCAAAGACCACCGACCACTGCTGAAAAGAAGCGGCCCTCAGTAGAATGAATTTAACTGCAGGGATGTAAATTAAAAATGCATCAGCAGAGCGCAACGCCCAGCAAGGAACTTACGGATGGAATTTAGCCTGAAGTTATTTCTGGACACCTTGAATGTAGAAGGCCCTATGAACAAGACAGAGGGCTTTAAAGCAGATGTGCTGGGCTACCGGGAGCCAGTGAAGAGTTCTAAGGAAGGGGGAGATTTGGGCCCAGCGGGGGTGGAGGTAGCCAGACGTGCAGCAGAATTATGAAGAACCTTTAAACACTTTTCGCGCCTTGAAACACTTGTGTACAGGCACGTTATGAATGCCATATGCTAACCTGAAGGCAGTGTACAATATAGGCAGGCTGGCATGAAATAGGGAATTGCAATAGTCCAACACGGAGGTGAGCAGGGATAAAAGGAAGAACACGACTGAGAAGTTGAAGTTGAAAGCAGGCCTGCTGACAAACTGAGCTGACCTGTAGCTCCATGGAAAGGGAGGAAGACAGTTTCACTCCCAGATCTCTGACAATGGAGACGGGTGCAGGGAAACAGCCAAGAGAAGACGGAATGAAATCAGGAGTCCAGAAAGAGGATGCTGAGGGGGGGCCCCAACACCAGCACCTCTGTCTTTTCACCGTTCAACTTGAGCCAGTTGTTGCGCATCAATTCCCCCACAACCTCCAGACGGACACAGAACCTGGCTGCCGACTCAGGGATGGAAAGATCTAGACGGACCAGGATCCAAGTGTCTTCAGTATATGAATAACAGAGGAAGCTGTGGGAGAAGATAAAGTATGGTCATAGGTTGAATGTAGGTGTTAAATAGGACCTGGGAGATGGCGGATCCTTGGGGGACACCACAAGTGAGGAGCGCTGCCTGGGAAAGAAAAGGAGGAAGAGAAAGAGTTTGGCAACAGTCCGATAGAAAAGAAGAGAACCAAGCCAGGACGGTGCTTGAGAGGTCAGCCCCAGTCAGACGATCTAGCAGGACCCCATGATCGATGGTATCAAAGGCGGCAGAAAGGTCGAGCAGCAGCAAGGTGCTGATGCCGCCCCTGACATGGGCCGGGGCCAGATCATCCATAACAGAGACCAGGACACTCTTGGTGCCCCGTTCCAGATGGAAGCCCGACTGAGAAGTATGAAAGAATGAAGATTTCTCAAGGAAGGTAGTGAGTAATGGACAGACCAAGCATTCCAGAAGCTTCATAGAGAAAGGGAGAAGAGAGATAGGTTGGAAATTAGCAGGAACCAGAGCATCCAAGGAAGGTTATTTTCAACAAAGGGATAACCATGACATGTTTGAGAGAGGAAGGGATAACGCTGGTATGAAAGGAGGTGTTTGCAGCTTCAGTCAGCAAGTGGACGAACTGGGGCAAAATATCTGGTTATACCAAGAGGGATAGGATTCCAAGGGGAAGCAGACTTCAGTTTAAGTATGGCCACAGACATCTAGAGAAAAGAACATAGGAAACGTAGACCATGAAGTGGTGGGCGAGGGCACAGAAGGGGACTGAGAGGACAAAGAAGACTGAAGAAGAGAAGGATTGATATTGGACCTAATTTTGTTGATTTTGTGCACAAAAATGAGGGACAAAGAGTTGCAAAGGTCCTGCGTAGAAGGAACTGGATCATATACAGCTGAAGGAAGACCCTGCACAATTTTAAACAACTCTTGGTGAGGGAGGTATCAATGAGTGAGGCATAGTAAACCTGTTTAGCGCCAATAATGGCCCTATGATTGGTCTGAAACCTGCCACCAAGCATACTACTTGGTACGACTCTGTTCTAGCAGCCCTGAAACACAAGTGCAGAGCTGCTGAACGGAAGTGGCAGACCTCAAGCTCATCCTCCGATAAACTGGCCTGCCGCCTTTTCCAAAGGCAATATCGTCTCTACATTCTCTCTAAGAAGAGGGCTCCCATCCAGGTCTGCATCTCTGGAGCTTCTAACAACATGGCTGAACTCTTTAAAATCTGCAGGGAACTAGCCAATCCATCTGCAGTCTCTACCTCATCTGCAACCTCCCAGGCCCTCTGTACTGCACTGGCCACCCACTTCATTGCTAAATCTCAGGACATCACGAGTTTGCTCTCTTCTTCCTTCTCCTCAATCCCCATCCCCCTGCCACCATCGGCCCCTTCACCTCCCCATCCACTCTTTCCTCCTCCTCTCCTGTCACATCAGACAAAGTCACTAGAGTTGTCCGCTCTATGAAGGTCTCTTCCAAAAAAGTCTCCCCTGTTCTTCCTGAATTATTAAGGACAATATCAGCTCACTTGCCCTGCCCTCGTGGGCTTCTGTAATCACTCACTTGCCACTGGGTCTTTCCCCTCTTCCCTCAAGCACTCCCTTGTGCGCCCCCTTCTGAAAAAGCCTTCCGTCGACCCTTCATGTCCGGCTAACTCCCGCCCTATCTCTCGCACTCCCTTCCTTGGGAAACTTCTGGAGAAGTTGGTCTTTCCCAAACTGACCCAGCACACTGAGCTTGTTGGTTGCCTGCACAACGACCAATCTGAATTCCAAGCGTCCAGAGGAACGGAAACTGATCTCCTGAACAACCTTGAAGAACTGCTTGCATCTCTGGACTCAACTCACCTGCTGTTCTCATCCTACTCTGTCTCACTTCTGCCAGAGGGCCTGTAGAGCGCAAAAAAAAAGATGCTAGGTGGCAGGAAAGTTAAGAAGCTGAATACCCCTTGACCGAAGGGGACTGGAGTCCCGTGAGGAAGAACGAGGGGGGGTAAGCTCCTGGAGGGACAGGGTATGCGGAGCAGACAGAGGTAGCACCGGGGGGAGGTGAGGAGATATTGGACACAACGGGAGAGGCGGTCCATCGCCCCTAGTGGCACACCTTAGGGTGGGCGTCTCCAAAATGAAACTGCTTATGGTTCAGGGAGAGGGAGGGGGGAGGGCGTAGAGGGGTGGGGGGGACTTGGAATTATGGAATGGAATGGCAAAACCAAAGTACGTATTGAGAGTACTGTACCAAGTGAAGTCGAGTGGTTAAGAGGGGGAGTCTGGCTTTCAAATCGTGCAGCTTGAATAAGGGGGCCAGGCAGACGTGCTCAAGATGGGGTCTTTAAATGTTAAGGGCCTGAACTCACCCAATAAACATTCATTGTTGGGAAGGGAGATGCGGAATTGTGATCTTGATGTTCTCCTGGTGCAGAAGACACAGATGGTACCTGGGGAGCAAAGACGTATCCCAGGAGCACATGTCAGGCAGGTTTTCTGGACCTCGGGGCCCATCAGGAAGGGAGGGGTGGGTGTCATATTCAACCAGAGAAGGAGGATTGCGGACCCAGTGGTCTGGAAAAGAGCGGATGGGAGAGGTCTGGCAGGTTCATAGACTATTGAGGGCTCACGGTTAACTATTGCAGCTATATATTGCCCAAATATGGGGTTTCAGCCAGAAGCCATGGGGGAGATACTTGACTTTAACATGCAGACAGGGAAAAGGATCACAGCTGTGGGCGTGTTCCCCTGGGGGGTGAAGGACATTCAGAGGGCCGATTTATGGATTATATGTCAGAGCAGGCGTTGATCAATATGTGGCAGGATTGTCATCCGGTGGAGAGAGGCTTTACCTTTTTTACCCCTGCCCACGGATCCAGTACAAGAATTGACTATTAGTTTATGCAACAGCAGCACGCCGGTAGGGTCATCATGTTTGACCACTCCCCGATCAGTTGGTCAGACCATGATATGGTGGAAATGGGCATACCTCTGACAGGTCTGAGACCCCAGGAATCCCTATGGAGGTGTAATGATGTCCTTCTGAAGGACATCATTTTTGCGGGAGAAATGAAAACAGCAATTGAGGAGTTTTTCTGACTCAATGACACAGGGGAGGTTGAAAAGGGTATGGTGTGGGACGTGGCAAAAGCTACTTATAGGGGCCTCCTCATCCGAAAGGGTGACTCCAAGAAGAGAACTAGGACCTTGCTCACCCAAAAACTCTGGTGGGAGATTTGTCAGCTAGAAAAGGCGGGAGGGTAAGGGGGCCGAAGAGAGGGAGGAAGATTTTAAGTTTGCAAGGGAGAAGTGCTGGGAACTGAAAGACCTTGAGATGGGCAAGGTGCTGGCAAGTTTGCAGTTCCTGAAACAAAGGTATTATTAGAAGGGGGACAATGCCGACGCATTGGTGGCGGCTAAACTTCGGGGCCAAAGGGCGAAGCGATGGGTGTCTGAGATTAGAGATGTAGGAGGGCACCTACACTCCCGGGCAGGAGAGGTGACGCACGAATTTGCAACGTACTATGAGCAGCTCTATGGGAGAGAGGGAGGGGCGGAAGAGGAAGACTTGGATGACTACCTGCCGAGCCTCTGTAGTATTGAGAGGACTGAATTGGAAAGACCAATTACCCAAGAGGAAGTGTTAAAAGCAATAGGTGGGCTAAAATTGGGGAAGGCCCCGGGAGAGGATGGGTACACAGCCGGGTTCCACAAGACCTTTGCTGGGTCCCTTACGCAGCACTTAACAGGCCTATTTAATAACATTATGGCCACAGGGAGAGTGCGGGAGGGCTCCCCCGGGAGCGCCCCCCCTTCCTTCGGGAGGTCATTAATTACAGTTATACCGAAGGCAGGCAAAGATCTGGAGAGTTTTAAGTCATACTGGCCCATCTCACTATTTAATGTAGATGCAAACATTTTTACCAGAGTGCTCGCCACACGAATGGAGGGCCTCATGCCGAAATTAATACACTCAGATCAGGTAGGGGTTATTCAAGGCAGGTAAGGGGCCGACACCCTGCAACACCCTGCGCAAAACGCTACACTAAATGGAGGCCGCAGCAAGGGGAGAGGGGAACCCGGTGTTAGTAGCCTTGGACGCCGAAAAGGCTTTCAACCAAGTTGACTAGAGCTTTATCTACGGGCTACTGAAGAAATGTGGGTTTGGTGAAGGGATACTGAAGGGGATTCGAACACTCTACACAGCCCTGCCTGCCCGGGTCACAGTCAATGGGCGACTGTCACGGCCCTTTGCATTACAAAGAGGGACGAGGCGGGTTGCCCCCTCTCACCTCTCTTGTTTGCCTTGACTATGGAGGTGTTGGCAGAGCGCATAAGGATGGCCCCGCGGATTAAGGGCATCAAGGTGGGGGGTAGAGAATTTAAGCTTGGACTCTACGCGGATGATCTCATGTTACACCTGGTGAACCCTAGTGAATCTGTCCCCACAGCCCTGGGAATAATTGAAGAGTATGGGGAGGTTTTCTGGCTTCAGGGTGAACAGAGGAAAGTCAGTAGTGTTTTCCTTTGCCTTAGATGGTTTTAAGGAGGTAAATGTGCTTAGGCCCCTGGGACTGCAAATTCAGTTGGAAGGTCTGTAAGTTGTTTTCAGAGATAAGCACATGGGGAAAGTGGCAGCTCTCGTGGATGGGGAGTCTCAACGCAATAAAAATGAAGATCCTTCCAACAATATTATATTTGCTGCAAATGTTGCCAGTTCGTGCTCCGGAAGCACTCTTGAAAGAAGCTAAGTCGCATATGCTGAAGTTCCTCAGGCAAGGTCAGACACCTAGGGTGGGATATGGGACATTAATATTGCCGAAAGAACGGGGAGGCTTAGGGCTTCTGGACCTGTTGATGGACTATAGAGCGATGCAACTTAGGGCATTGGTCCTACATCTGAGGTAGGACACAGGGAGGCACTGGGTATATCTGAAGAACCAGCATTTGCTTCCGGAAACTGTGGGGGAATGGCTATGGGTCCCGAGGGGTAGACTCCCGAAGAGACTTCAAGACCATCCAATCCTGGGAATTCACTGGGAGGTTCTGAGCAGGGGAGGAATTAAGGAGGGGATTACCACATGGCCCTGCCTGATGAGCCCTATTTGGACCCCACTGGTCCGAGACAATGCCAGAGGTTCAGCGGTACCAGTCATGGTTTGAAGGAGGGCTTGCCAGGGTGGGCCAAATGTGGAAGGGGGGAAGAGTTCATAGGTATTCATTTGTACTCATTTAATTGTAACTTAATTTAATTGATTTTAAATTGTTGTTTCTTTTATGTGTATTGCGGAAATATGAATTTGTTGATTGTGAAAGGTTAATTTGTAAACTTATACAATAAAAAAAAGTATTCAGGAACTGGAAGAGGCACTGGGGACAGGCAAACTAACAGTGCTATTTTACCTTAGGCTTAAAGGGAAATTCACGGCAGAAAAGTGGAAGGAACTTATTCAGAGGGACCTCACGCCTGTCAAATTTCCTTGATGGACATACAGTAATGAAAGGCCTCATTTCACGTCCCTATGGGGCCTTGCTGGAGCCCAAACAGGGGTTATACAAGCGATTCAGGCACAATTGGAAAGGGATCTGGAGATGGAAGTGGGGGGGGGGCCTTTGGCAGCTGATGTGTAGCAGGGCCTTCAAGACATCTATATCGTGCCAGTGCAAGTTGCATGCTATGAAACTGTCACATCGCTGGCAGTATGATCCGATGCGTTGATCCAAAATGTTTTCCACGTTGGACCCTCGGTGTTGGCATGACTGTTGTATCAGGGCCGACTACTGGCATATGTGGTGGGGATACTCTAGGGTGCAGATGTATTGGTCTGGGGTCTTGGGATGGATTAAGGAGGCGGGAGGAGGGGAATGCAGGCTGGAACCTATGTTGGTACTGTTTGGGCTAGAGAAGCGGGAGGAGCAGTGGCACGTCCTTCCACCACTAGTGCATTTTCTCCTCTTGGCGGCACACGCATGTCGTGCCAGACGCTGGAAAAGGACGACTCTCCCCATGGTAAAAGAGTGGTCTAACACAGCGAGAGATATATATCTAATGGGAAGTGGGGGAGACGGGGGAGTGTGGGGAGTTAACAGGGGAACAAGTCATGTTATTATAATCAATTGTAGAGGGTTCATTCCTTGTGTTCTGTTTTACTTAATGCTTAACTGTGTTTAAAATAAATTTACAAAAAAAAATTAAAAGGTGAACTCAAATGATTTATCAGTTGCAACCAAAACCTTTTTGTGCTACAAAGTTCAGCAATATACAGAGGGCCCCAGAATGGCGCAGAACATTAAAGAAATTGGGAAACAATGTCATATGAATACATCACTGAAATTGTGTCTTGGGGAAGGGATCCCTGAGGTTGGAATTGTTTCTTTGTCTTGAGGACGAAGCCTCAGAATATTTTGTGTTTCGAACTGTGTTTTGGAACTTGGGGAAGGAAACCCAGAGTATTGCTCAACTTTATATCACTTTGAAACTCAAGACAATCTTCCAAATGTTTATAAGAACTGCTTTATACTTGGGGAAGGGAGCTAAAAGAAAGCTACAAGCTGAACCAAGCTATTGAACACTATTTTTCTGGTTACCGACAAGATTAGTTGTGAGGGCAAGTATAGGTTTTGGACACAGACAGATTTGCAAGTTGAATATATTGACTTTGACTTTCCTTAGTTTTGGTTTTGAAAGGTGGGATTAAACCTAGGGACAGACATTTAATTGAACGAGCAATGTATATTTGCGTTGCGCGATCCAATAAATGTCTGCCCCTGGGTTTAATCCCACATTTCAAACCCCATATTTCATGGCCAGGTCCTTGCGCATCGGCTTCTGTACAGTACACAAATATCCATATGTGAAAAAAAAATATGCCCCGATTTTAAAAAGGCACATGGTACTGAAACAAGTGTTATTCTTATGGGCTTTTTTCCACATGATTGGTACTTTATAATTAAAAAAACTAGCTTCTTTGTTGAAAACAAGTGTGACGCAGTCATTTGTGAGAAACGCACCATTTGTTCAAAGCAGAGGTTGAGTTTCTTTTCCCCCCGATTATCTCACAAGCGAGACACAAAACCGAAAGGATTTTTAGGAACAAGTCACAGGGAATAATAAGTTGATGTCAAAGAAAACCATTGAATTGAACATAATTTTCAAACATGCATTCGTCGACATACAAAAATGGGTCTCAAGGGACCTGTTTGGGGCATGGTCGGAATGTACAAACATGTATGCCATGTGCTTTTTCATAGTTTGGCCAGGTTCTGCAGCCAGGGTTTTGCAAGGTGAACTGTGTGTGACTGGGAAATTGGTTTTGCAGGGTTGGAGGCAGAGGAAAAGCAATGAGCAGCTGCAACATTATCAGATGGTCAACTACAGCTAGGCTGGGCTTTTATGACATGACAGTACTGCGGAAAAGAGATGCAATCTTTTTAAGTGCATGGGAGCTCGTTATTTTTTGTTCAGGGGAATCCGACATCTGTTTGCGGCTGAGTAAACTTGGGGTGAAGAGACACCTAGGGGCGGAGTTGGCCGATACTTTATGGATTTCGATTATTTTCTCAGATTGTGCCCGGAGCCCATTCGTGTTGAATTGGTAGTTGTTTAGATTAGAGTGTTCCAAGGATGCCAGCAAGTCTGTGTGGGTGAGATAGTTCTCGCTAGTTCAAAGGGAACCCGTTTATCCCTCCCCTCCCCATATTGTTTGAAGTGACCTTGCAAATCATGTGCATCACATCTGGGGTTAGAAGGTCCCAGACCAGCTGGAACTTGTAATGAATTAGGTTTGTGTTTAAATGTTTAACTATGTGATGATGTCCTGACCTACCACAGACAAATCCCAAAAGGGGGTGTGCTGTAAATATGAGCAGATGATTGTAGTTAGATAAATGTGATCAATGGGAACGTGGGAATTAGAGAAAATTGGATTTCTTTTGTGTAGGTTTGATCAATCATGTGTGGGGGGGAGGATCCGTAATGAAATATGTAGGAGTGTTTGAACTGTTGCAAAATATATATAATGTGAAGTGTTTGTATGGTTCCAGGAGACTCAGGTTAGTTCGACTCTACACTCTCATCTAGCTACTCCTGGCTGATTGTACCATAAACTTGGTTTACGGACAAAGGTGCACTTGCTTCTTAAGCGGTGGCCCTGCTTTGGGTTAAGGTGATTAGAGGCCCATCTGTACATTTGGCAAGCCATCCAGGAGCCCAGGTTGTTCCGAGACGTTCAGAGTTTCATGTCCGCATAATTCGTCTGCAGTGCTTCTCTAAAACACGATTAAAGGAGAGGACAACCGGCGCCATATTGGTTAGAGGCCAGTCTATTTCCCGGCGGCATGGTACTGTGGTCCAGCTGAAGGAGCACCACTTCGGAGCTCTGTGGGTTCATTTTCGTGTGAGTGCACTTTAAGAGGGTAACTGAGGAACTGAAGCTGCCCGTGTGCAGAGAGACACACAGGGCAGGCGAGTTTGGCTCGCGGTGCGTGTCAGGAGGAAAGAGTGTCCTCTGGGGTGCTCCAACAAGACCACAAAAGAATACCAGTCTGCAATATGAAAACAATGATGTGTTACCTTAATATGCAACTAAAGAGAAATGTAACCTTCAACAAATGAAATGCACATTGAACACCGAGCTAAAGAGAAACTTAGCTGTGAACAATCAAAAGGTTTATCGAATACCGAACTACAGTGAAACTTAATTATGAACTAAATGTTCCTTGAATCCCAAACAGAAAAGACATATAAACAGAGAAACAAAAAGGTGCACATTGAACCTTGAACTGAGCAGAACTTTAAATTTGAACAATAAATGTGCGCACATGAACAATGAACCGAAATGAGCACATGTGGCACAACGATTTAATTGAAACGCCAATGACAAGAGTATTCAAAAGGGGAAAGAGTCAAACAGTGACCCTTTTCAGAATGACTGCAGTGTGACAAGGCCACAGCTTGGCATAAGGTGGTAGCAGGGCCACAAGGTTAATAAGGAGAAGCCAACGAAGTGCAAGAATACCCACAAAGCCAAGAGGTCAACGAAAGGTGCTGAGTGAAGGTGAGTTGGTGCACAGGAGCAAGTGCCAAGAAAACCTGTGTGTTCTGAGGAGTCCTGGGGCCCTGGTTGCATGACCTGTAATGGGTGGACCACGTGGTCTAACAACTGCGCCTAGACCAGAGGGTCCCCATAGTGAAACTTAAGAACTCCAAACAACAACCTAAAGAAACCACTGCAAACGAGATGGTGAAGCAGACCAGAAAAAAAGTCAGGTTGACCTGGTGTTTTGTTAAGACCCTTTTCTTTGGAAACACTATACCAAGTAAAGGTGGTAGAATTGAACTCTTGGGGAAGGAAACCCTGAGACTTCCAAGGACCACATTTGTTGTCTTGAGAGTGGAGTCTCAAGAAGACCCCTTTTGCTTTTGGATTATGTTACTCGAACCTTGGGGAAGGGAACCCCAAGGATTGGTTCGGGTCTATACCGCCTTGAACTGGGAAAAGGTAAACTTTAAGACTTTTTCATGGATCTTTCTTGTATTTGGGGAAGGGGTGCTGAAAGTAAGCTGTGAGCTGGAAGAAGCTCAGAACTTTGAGTTGAACACTATTTTTGTTGACTGTGACATCCCTACACATTGGTTAATTGTAGTTGACAGCAAGGATAGGTTTTGGACACAGACAGACTTTTAAGTTGAACTCTTTGCCTCAGACTTTCCTTAGTTTAGCTCAGGTAGGGAAATCCCGCCATAGCATAGGGCAAGTTAGGCCTTCAACCATCCTGACATTTAAATTAATAAACATCTTTTAGCTGAACTTTAAGTCTGCTGTCTGTGTCGTACATCACGATGCCTTCAAACCACCCGTAGATGCCTTTCTGAAATATACCCATTCACACTCTTCATTTTGTATTGACTGTGCGGACGGAGCCCTTGCCTCGCTTTTCTTGGTTAGTCGAAGCAGTGAAGGGAATCTGCCTGTGGTCATGGAGAGACTGTATTGTATTGTAGTCGAGAATACTGTACCAATAATGAAGATAGCGAGAACAGCAGTGTTGTAGTGGAAAACCTTGCGCTTCTTCAATGCTTGAGGTAAGGAGATATCTCTGAGATATTTGTCAGCGTTTTTTTTTTTGGATAAATATGCTATCTTTTGTGTAAGAGTGAGAAGTGTAACTAAAGTGAATAGCTAAGTGAGGTGATTGCGGTGAAAACAAGCAAGATGAGTGATTGTGGGGGAAGACATTCTGGGAAGGGAAAAAAGGGGGTTCCTTGGGTTGAAATTCTGTGCCGCGTGTTCGGCTTCAGTGTTTTAGGTCATTTGTACTAAAGTGCAATTGTTTCAGTTAGATTGGGTTGGAGTATGGAGACTCCGCTGAATTACCAGTGTCAGGTGCTTCCTGGCTATAAAGTAAAGATTTTAAAGTACCATCAGGAATGGCTGCGGGAAACCAAGGGTAAAATGCACAATTTTTGGCCTACTGAGGGGACTTAGAATAAGGGGATATTGGAAAACCTGTATACTTTTTTAGTCGCAAGGCACAGGGGTTCGAAGTTAGTGAAACAGTTAAAAATCTTAGAGCTATGGAGGATGAATGAGAAAGGCCGGAATGCCCATAGTGTTAAAATCTCAGAGGAAGGGCCGAGAAAGGGAGGGTATGGAAATTCCTTCCGCACAGCCTCTATTTGGGTGCTATCCTTTATCTCCCGTGGAGAGGGATATATACCCTGTGTTTGAACCTCCATTTTCTCCAGTGGCCACTCGAGTGGTTGCAACCCGAACGCAGATAATGCCTCCATAAACTACGATTCCTAACAGATGGGATATTAAGGAAGGTGAAAAGATAACTCCTTCAATGGTTGGGGCTGTAGAAAGGTTGAGAGCATAGAGTGGCACGTGAATATCTCCCCCGACTGCTAGGTTAGCAGAGAGATGATGGGTGGAGGAACGAGAGAGAGTGAGGCTGGCAGCCAGAAGAGTAGATAAAGGGTTGAGAATGAATGAAAAAGGGGCGACTATGCCTTTTACTGCTAGGATAGAGAATAGGCTGTGAATGGCAGTAGAGATACAGGAACTGAAAAAACTAGAAGCAGCACTGAGGCTGACAGAAGTAGTGCTGTTACGACAGCAGAAAAGTGAAGAGCGGGAAGAATTGAATAAACAGACAAAGGATGTAGAGGAAGGTAGGTGGAGGCATGGACAAATCCTTGCTAGGTTGCATAAATCAGTTATTAAAGAGGTCAATGTGGACCTGGAGGATGGAAGCATTGCTATGGTTACAGGTTTCAAGCAGGGAGAACGGAACTGGCACCCTAAGGTATTGCTGAGTGTGCCTCTGTACCTATAGAAGTATCACGGGAGGTGATAACAGGAGTAGGAGAGGAAGGTGAATCGGAATCTGATGTTGAGCAGGGAGAACAGGATGTAGCAGCTTCACCTCTGGCTCCAGTAGCAGCGACAGAACACCATGGCCGTAGTAAGTACTAGGAGAGAGAGATCGGAGAGGCCCCAGTAAAGGTGGGTGTAACTCAATCTCCGCTGCTCCAGAAGGGTCAGGGAAGGGCATAGTAAGTCCTGTGGTCAAACATGGAGAGGAACAATTGGATAAAGACACTTCCTTCTGTCACTGCAGGTGCGGGGAAGTGGATGTATGCATTAGCGAAACATACGGTCACACTCTACCCCCGGTCTTACTTGTTTGTCCTTTGTCGCTTTCTTCTTTGAAGGTTTCTCGGTCTTCCGGGATGTCCGGGACTTGTACAGGTAAGGCCGGTGGTCCTCTGTATCCAGCGTGGAAGGAGAGTAGACTCAGAGGAAGACAAGAGTTCAGGATTCCAGGAAGGTAAGAGCAGTCAATGTCTGGGAATAAGCGCGGAATCAGGGAAGGGAAGCACTACTCGCAAGTACTGAGATGGAGTAGCGAGCATGGAAGGGGGGCCCAAGAAGGAATGCGCGGATGGCCTCGGAGAAGGCAACAGGCCGCTTCAATAATCTAAGAATGAAGAAAAGGGAATATGGATGGTATCAGAGAATGATATGAGGAAAGGAAGGGAACGATGAACACACTAGCTGCAAACTCGAAAAGGAGCGTTGAGATGCACAGCGCCGCGGGGGCGTGCCCGTTTTCTAGGAAGCCAGGGCTCCGACATAAACGCTAGAGCACATCGTGGCTAATGCGCCGGCCATGTTGAGAGGTGAACGGCTCCAGCGGTATGGTGCACCATGGACCAGGAAGTCCAGACGGGGTATAAATGGCGAGTCATGACACATAATGCTGGTGTCATGTTGGCCATTGGGGACATGAAGAGCTTATTCATGGCTCTAATGGTGGAACGGTCAGATGAGCTCTGGAGGCAAACATGGTATCCAGGCGTTCAGTTGCATATAAGCACCCCCGATGGAGTAGCATTTAATAATGATGGGGCACGAGTATGAGGGTCCCTGCGGGTTATGTCTTCCGATACGCCCGATATAAAGGAGGCAAGAGAATGAAAAGGAAAGTTTAGAGCAGGCACAAGCTTGTTCAGAAAAACCTAGCAAATCTCTGTTTGGAAGGAGCAGCAATTACCAGCTTCATGTAGGGATAGCAGGGACGATTGGGACAGCAGGGATAGAGTAAATCGGGTTTGACACAAGGTTGGATGGATGGGTATGGCCCCGGTCCAAGGCAACTGAGGAGGTTTCCGAGGGGGAGGGGTGGATTTTCAGAAGGAAATTGGTCATTTGGCGGGTTTAGAGAGGGTTGTATGGGGTTCAGTGTTGGTCGTGCGCAAAGATGGAACATGTGGCATGAAATTGCCAAAGCCACAGTATTTTAGGGTAGGAGCTCAGAAAATGCAACTCCCAACCATGCCATTTGCCCCAGGCTCTGTGCAATCGCAGCAGGCTGGGGCTGCACAGGCCTATGTGATTCAACTGACCACGACAGCAAAGGCACGGTACAGAAATGGGAGAAAAATCCTTTACCCCAAGGAACGGTCACTCACTACACTGCAGCAAGTGTTTTTGGAGGGAATCTTTTCCCGATCCCGGTGATAATATTTACCATGTGCCCAGTCCTGTCCGTTACTGCCACTCCAGAAGAGGAACCCCAGACAGACGTACAGGTAGGTGACTGAACGTTTTCATTCATGGTCGATACAGGGGCTATCAAATCTTGCATCAAGGAAGTTGAGTTCCCCTTGTCAGGCAAAACGATGGACAAACAGGGATTCTCTGGGGCTATCCTGTCGGTTCCTTATATTGAAGATCTACATATTACAGTATTACAGTAGGTGCACAAAATGTCTCTGCACCTTTGTTGTATTGCACAGATACCCTGGCGAATCTCTTGGGCAGAGATCTCCATGTCGATCGCTTTCACAGAGGAAGGTATATAGTATGCTAGACTCCAGGGTTGTGTCCAGTAAGAGAAGCGCCGCGTTTGCATGAATACTGTAGTGACAGCGCAATAGAGGGGGTACCTGTACATTTGACTTTTTCTTTATGGGGTTATGGTTTTGTTGACTTGGGTCCCAGGAATCAGAGATCAAACATGGCGGGTACAGATTGCATTTTTGCTTTGGCCTACTGTGCCGCAGGAAGTAACACAAGGCACCATTGTTACGGTTCTCCTAGAGGCAGCACTTATCAAGAAGAACAGGGTGGTGTGAGGAGTCAGAAATGTGAGCCGGACAACTTTGTGAAGGTTTTTTAAAAGATACAATTTTCTTAAACTCAAAAGGGGTTTGATAAAGGCCTCACTATCCCCACTCTGACAAGGATTTCCCTGCCTAAAGTAAACTAAAGGAAACACTCCAACAAAAGGATTCTGCCCCTCACACTTGTACATACAACAAACTCAATAAGGCAACATACAGCAATTCAGATACAACAAAATCAGCAGTTATATTCAAGAGCAGGTAACTGTTTCTCCGTGTATCCTGCGTGATTCTGCCTTCCCCAGATTCGGTCAGGATTTCAATCAACAGTTCAAAAAAATAAGGAAATCTCCTCTTGCAACAAAGTTACAGTATAGTTCCAATAAGTCTCAACTGGAAGTCTCTCAATTAGATTTATCCAACAGTTCAAAAATGTTCAACAAAGCTTTGGTCTTTCCACTTGGAGCAGATAGTTCTACATAACCTTTCTTCCGAAAAGAAGTATTCTTACGCAGGTCAATTAAGAGCAACAAAAAATGTTCTGCCAGGATAACTCTGTAATAGTTCACAAAATAGGTGCATCAACAATATTGGTTTGTCAGGATCATTCCACCACTATTCACAATAACCACACCACAGTACTTCTGCCTGGTCCACTCACCTGCCAGGCCTCTACTACAAGGTCCCTTATCTTGGTGTACTCCCCTGCTAGGATTAGTGAAACTACTACTACTTCTACAAGTACTTATGTGGTTTTGTTTTTTTCTTAACACAACTCAGAAAAACTTTGACCAACAACAAGTTTGACTACTTCTTTAGGGAGCACATGAGACTCATTGATGGTGTTTGTTCCATGCTTCTGATTGTCACATACAATGCACTTTATACTCCTACCCTTCTGAATACTTCTAGCAGAAGGGCAGCTTCCCTGCCACTCTTGTTTCCCCATTCTCGCATTAACCAAATGCTGATAATCAGCTCTTCTCAATTGTGATCTTCTTTGGTTTAGGCAATGCTTATTTTGGTCAGTTACCCATATTGCTTCTTTCTCCCTCTGACAATATGGTCTATAAACAACTGGTTTCTTAACTGCCCCCTCTTGCCTAGTTCTTTTCAACTGGAATTGTATATGCACTTTTGGCTTGGGCAACAGTTATTTATCTCGGCTTCTAACAATATTGCCCTCTCGTTTTGTTGGTAATTATTCTAACCTTCAAAATGACAATGACACTTGAATGGCCTGTTCACCACGTTCTTAGATTGCCACTTTTTCCACTTCATATCAGCTTAGTACTTAGAATAATGTATCTTTCTGCTTCACTTCAGGTCGACATACATAACACTTGCAAGTCTGCCACTTTACTCTTTTTAAATTTGTTTGATATTCAAAATTCCCGGGCTTAATTTACAGGTGGTTACAGAGTGCTCTGGGGTCACAGTAGACTAGTGAACTCACCGGGTTTGGCGTGCATGTCCACTCTCTCCGCTGTCTTTGAGTGGTCTGCTTCTCCTGCTCCAGGCGGCAGAAAACTGTCTCGCTCTGTCTCACCGGCCTGCGCTAAACCCTTATCCCACACTCTTTTTGTAATTAGTTGTAAGGAATTGGCAATAGGTTTTTCTTAGTATAGGCCTTTTTATTTTGACACAATGCCACAAGGACTGCCTTATTTTTCATTTTATGGTCGACGCTTGCTCCCATCTTAGATTTAGGTTTAGATTAGGCATTTTTACACCCTACATTTAGAGTTCAATAAACATCCTTGAACTGTGATCACTTGTGTCTGTCTTTACTGTTGCCACTGTTCTTACAGATAGCACTAGCAGAATCCAAGACGGTAACAGAATTCGCAAGTAGGGGAAAAGGTCCCCAAGGACATATAGAAAACAGCACAACCACTTTTAAGGCAAGAGACATTAGCGAAGTTCCATTTGGACAGAACCTCTCTCATCTGGACACCAAGCATGTCACAGCAGGACTGGACAGAACGTAAAGGCCGCGATAGTATGCCCTATCTCAGCATCAGAGTCTTCGGACATAGACCAGCTAGCCGCAGTATTAGGGGAGCTAAGGTACACGCAACTCGAGCAGAGACTAACACATTAAGGAGGGATTTGGTGGTCAATAGAGACCGCACTGAGGAATTAGCCCGGAGACTCTCACAGGCACAAGCCAGTCAAGCCACACTAACCGGAGCGCCCATACTACAAATATCCCACCAGCACCTATTCAGGTGATAGCACCACCTTCCGTCCCATTAGCCCCACTTGAGTGTTTCCCTGGAGACCCACATAAATTTGCGGGGTTCAAGAACCAGTGTCACCTCCTTTTCCTTTGTAGGCCAGGGGTCTTTCCCGATGACCAAACTAAAATAGCCTTCATACTATCGTATTTGGGGCGGGAGGGGCCTGCGGCTCTCTGGTTGGTTCCGTTAGTGAACAGAGATGATCCTCTGTTACGTAATTTCCCACGGTTTGGACGAGCACTAGAAAAACTATTTGCCCGCAAAACACGAGATCACGCCCACGATAGTGAGATATTAACCCTACATCAGGGGTCATAGGACCTCTAGGTCTACATCACCACCTTCAACAGGTTAGAGGCGGAGACGGACTGGCCTGAGGAGAAACAGACCACGCTTTTTATCAGGGGCTTCGGGAGAACTCAAGGATGTTTTGGCCCAGCTGGCCAATCTGCCTGACCGTTGTCGTGATTATATAGACTTGCTAGTACAATTGGACCACAGGCTGCAAGAGCTCAAGACTGACCGGTCACCGTCTGAGGCATGACCAGTGTTTGTTAGCCCCAAAGATAGCACCCTACACCCAGAAAACACACCAGAACAAGTGCAGTTGGGTAGCGTAAGGGGACCTTTGTCAAAGGAGGAAAGGGACAAATGCCGACAACAAAGGTAATGCCTTTATTGTGGCAAACCTGGCCATTTTCTAAGGGACTGCCTTGTTAAACCACCCAGGAGGACAGTGGGGGCGTCGGAAACCACCGTCAAAATCACAAAACCTCTACTTGGGGACAGTGGTGACGCGCCAGCGGGTGCTGACCTTCCAGGAAAACTATCAGAAGTATCTCACACACTTGACAGCTAAGATCCAGGTCTGGGATAAACTCCCGATTTCTTTGGCTGGCAGGATAGCTCTGCTGAAAATGGTGGTGTTGCCCCAGTTGATTTACAGGTTCACCAACATACCCCTGTGGCCAGGGGTGGGCTTCTTTCGCGACTTGACCCGCACCGTGAATTCCTTCCTTTGGCACTCGGGTGCGGTTCGCCTTAAAATCGGTACCCTTTCCACTCCCATGTCTAACGGGGGCTTCGGTGCCCCTGACTTTCTTAAATACTGGCTGGTGTCCCAAATCCAATATACTTCTTACTGGTTTAATACTACGGATCCCCCCCTGCATGTCCGACTTGAGAGGCTTGCGGTATATGACCGGGATATCCGCTCCTTGGTGTTACAACCCGCTCCCTTGGTACAGGACTCACAGAGCCCGGTCGCCTGCACAGCCATCGCACTGGCTAAAATGTGGAAGCTGACGGGAACTACCTATGCCTTCCACGGTAATCTCCCTCTTTGGAATTTTCTCCCTGGGGTCCCGCGGGTTCCACCGGGCACGGTTCGCCGCTGGGCGGACGCGGGATACGAGCTGCTACGTGACGTGTTTGACCAGGGTGTATTCGTTGAGTGGCCCGATCTCCCCTTGCCCTTGAAAAGCGACCAGTGTGTATGGCTCCAATATACATCCCTTCGTAGGACCCTTAAGCGTAATTACCAAACGTTCCCTGCATTGCCACCAGACGACCCTGCCATTGAGGAGCTCTTCTCCCCCGGCCCCACGAGGGGTAAGATCTCTAGGTTATATACTATGCTACAATCCAGATCTGTCCCAGACTTCGCTAAACTGAAACGCGCTTGGGAGGCAGACCTCGGTGTTGAGTTGTCGGATGAACGCTGGGCACACCTATGCGAACGCACACATCGTGTTTCCTTCAACTCCCGGTTTAAACTCATTCAATTCAAAGTGCTTCACAGGTTTCACCACACCCCGATCAGACTACATCGTATGTCCGGTGATCACCCTGCCAGCTGCCCCAGTTGCGGCCGGGATGATGCCGACTATATTCACATGATCTGGTCCTGCCCCCGCCTCTCACAATTTTGGGAGGCTGTGTGTTCGACAGTATCTGCTGTGATTGACCACCCCATTGCTCTCTCCCCGGTGGTATGCCTTTTTCACGACCTCCCAGGCCTCCCCCGTGATTCCAAGAAACTGGCTGGTCTCTGCCTGCTTCTCGCGGTGCGCTCCATCCTGCTCTGCTGGCTTCGCCCCTCACCTCCCACACACGCCCAATGGCTGAGAGCGGTCACGTGGGCCTCTGATTCTGAGGAAGCCTGGTCCCACATGCAACCCACCCACTCCAGACCTAGAAACATTTGGCTCAGGTTCTGCTCCTACATGTCTGACCTTGTCGAGACACCGGATGCCTCCCCCCTCCTGCTTCCCCCCCACCAGTTTGGGTCCTCACCCCTATCATAGTTTCCTGTTGCCCTCTCCACGCTGTGACTGTGTTTTTTTTTATTGTTTCACCATGTGTAGTAACCTCTGCGCACCTACTTTATGTACACTGTTTTCATACTGTAACTGCCTGACGCTGTTCGCCTGTGTTTTGCTGCCACGCTTTATAATAAAAAGAAGTTTAAAAAAAAAAAAAAAATCAGAAAACCTTCGGAAAACTGCATAGCCCAACAAGAATAGAGGCCAGCTTGTCGAGCGAAGGGAAGGCATCCACAGTCTCAGATCTAGCTGTACCCGTTGTCTTCATTTGTTCCCAGCAGCCACAGAAGATGCATGCCCGTTACGCTCACCTGGTCTCTGCGGGGACGTTTTGGCACGGTTGCAGTCCTCCCTGGAACTTGCTCCCCTGTGTCAGGCTTCTTCCCCATCTCATGTGTTGTGGACTGTGCCGGTTGTTGAAACTGCCCCTGCGAGAATACGAGAGGCTGTGAGAATGCTGTGATATGGCTGTGGTTTCCCTCGAACCCTTCTTCCCAGCATGCGCCTACCCATATAGTCTCACCTGTTTATTTATGAGGATGAGCTCTCCGTCCTGCTTCTCAACTGCAGGGGTGCCTTAGATAGACCTAGTTGTTCACTGGTCCATGTGCGTGGCAGCCCAGACCGGCTGTGGCTGATCCACTTCAAAGGTAAGTGTTCTTCAACATGATTATTGTCCGTATTCTTTTGCAATGTCTTTTTCCGTAATTATTGTCCGCATCCCTTGTAATGTCTTTCCTTCAACCCAATCGGTGATGAGTCACCCAGCGGAGTCACAGTGCTGGAAGCGAGCCCCAACGGAGACTTGAAGAGTTTACGATGTCCCGAATAGATGTTAAGTTTGGTTCTAAGGACAAGCGCAAGGATTGTGTTGCGCGCAACCTTAGCATAATGTCTTTATGTTGTTTCTAACCTTATTTGTCCTTTTCTCATGCAGGGATAGGCTGGCGAAGTCAGATGGGAAGCAGCTATCCGAAGATCTGCCAGCGGGTGATGGCTGGCAGGATCCGCGAGGATGCTGGCCGAGATGAGCTCCTGAGTAAGTGTTGGAAGCCCGGAACAGGTAAGGATGCGCTCTGACTGCAGTGACTGCTGGAATCCAGTCAAATGCGCTGCAGGCGATGGTATTGCTGGAATCAGGTAAAATGCGCTTCAGGCAAAGGTATTGTTGGAATCAGGTAAGAAGCGCTTCAGGCGGCGGTGAACGTTACGCTGCTATAAGCAGACTAACGCAAATCGCTTGCATGCTGGCGGGGCAGGCTTAAATAGCCTGGTCCCAGCCACGCCCCTTTGCTCTGCCTTGTGGCCCCACCCTGCCACTACCAGAAGATGCTGCACGTGCAGCCCAATGTATTTCAATGGCCACGCCCAACCTGGATGCACGTGGAGGCCCTGCAGGGGAGGAAATAATACGTGCACCAGAATAAAAGTGTGCAGAGCAAAGGCGCCAGGACTGGGTCCAACTGGACACTATGTGATGGAGCTTGTGGTCCTTGCTCTGTGGCCATGACAATGCCCTAGAGGCATATTTGGATTACGGAGCTGTGGGCAACTACATGGACTACACTATGGCTCATTGGATAGCTGTTTTGTTACAACAGATAGCCACTGCGCACAATGTAGTAGCTGTAGACGGCAGACAATTATCCTCTGGGCCAGTGACCCAATGTACAGAAAAGTTTGTACTCCTCTGCCAAAATGGGCATCGAGAACGGATCGTATTTGGCCCAATTAACACCCCGCAATTCCAACTCATTTTGGGCATACCCTGGCTCGAATCTCACAACTCAAGTATTGGTTGGGGTGCCAAAATGCTGACATTCCCTCCCGAGTGCGTGAACACCTGCTATAACATGCAGTCGGGAGGGTGTTCAACCCATGTATGCAGTGCCATCCAAACAACCTGAAGTCGTGTTGGGCATGGTGTGCACATTACCACTGGAATATGAGGATTATCAGGACGTCTTTCAGAAAGAACAAGCCAATACCCTGCCTCTACACAGACCCTCCGACTTCCAAATAGACCTCGTTCCGGGGGCACAAATACCCTTTTGTCGCATCTATGCCCTAACAGAATAAAAGAATGAACATCTTCGTACTTATCTTGACTAGTACCTGGCAAACAGATTTATATGACCATGGAAATCACCAACAGCCTCGCCCCTCTTCTTCATTCCGAAGAAGGAGGGGGACTTAATAACCTGCATTGACAACAGAGCCATAAACCAGATCACTGTAAAGAACCGTAACCCACTGCCTTTGATACCTGAGCTCCTAGACCAGGTGAAAGATACTACCATCTACACGAAACTGGACCCAAGGGGGGGGCTTACCATCTGGTGCGGGTCAAAGCCAGTGACGAGTGGAAAACGGCATTCCGCACTTAGTATGGGCTTTTAGAGTACACGGTTATGCCGTTTGGCATATGCAATGCCCCTCCTGCATTCGAATATTTCATGAACGATGTGCTGCGGGAACTTCTAGATGTTTGTGCAATCGTCTACATAGACAACATCTCGAGTCATTCATCTTCACCGCTTGACCACGTGCAACATGACAGGGCAGCCTTGGGGATATTGCGGCAACATAAGCTCTATCCAAAACTTGAAAAGTGTTACTTGCAAGTATCCTAAGTAGAATTTCTGGGATTCATCATGACACCGCAGGGGGTTCGGATAGACGATCACAAAGTGGAAACAATCCTCCAGTGGCGTCACCTACCTCCGTCAAGACCGTTCAGAGTTTCTTGGTGTTTGCCAACGTTTACCGGCGGTTCATACCAAACTTCTCAGACATAGTGCCTCTTATCACATCACTACTTCAAAAGAACCTAAGCTTTTACTGGACTCCGAAGGTTGAACAGGCGTTCAACACCCTCGAGAAATGATTCACCACAGCTCCAATCCTACAACACCCAAAACCAGAACTCCCATACGTTCTGGAAACAGATGTCTCCAATGTAGGCATGGGAGCTATCCCATACCAGTGAAATCCAGCCACTAACCAACTACACCATGTGGTGTTTTGGTCCAAAAGGTTCACCAGCAAAACGTAATGATGCCCTAACGGACCAAGAACTATTGTCCATCAAGAACGCCTTAAAGGAATGGCGACATTACCTCTTAGGGGCACGACACTGCATTACCGTAATCATGCATCATCTGAACCTACAATACCTCCGATCTGCCAAGGCACAATCCACCCGCCAACTAAAATCGGCTCTGTTTTTAGCGAATATGATTTTGTAGTCACCTGCTGGCCTGGAGTGCGCAATGGGAAGGCTGATGCCTTGTCACGACTAGGATGCAGTGAAGAAGGAACCAATGCCTATGCACCCCCCAATCCAGTGGCAATAGTTCCAGAACATAAGCTATTGGGAATTGTGAACACTGTACCCCCTCATGCAGAATCCCTACAAGAAGCAATCATGTACGCAATGACACCTGAAGAGCTACATGCATGGGTTGTCTTAGACCCGTTAAGAGAGAACCGAAAAGGACTTCATATTTCAGAAATGGGCTTTAATTCCCCGAAGAGGATATGCAACTAAAATTAATACAAGCCTATCACGACGCTTTAATTGAGGGCCACACCGGAATCACCAAGACTTTAGCAAAGGTCCAGCAACACTATTGGTGGCTCACTAGGCAAACCAATATGTAATGATATGTTCAGACCTGTGACTTGTGCGCAGAACAAAACACAAAAGGAAAAACTCAAGGACTTCTTCAGCCACTACTGGTGCCCCCAGACCCTTGGCACACTATATCCATGGACTTCATCACAGACTTACCTCTGTGCAATGGCTACAATACCATACCAGTGGTGGTGGGTCTGTTCTCCAAGATGGCACTTTTTATAGCTTTGAAGGAGCTGCCAAATGCAGGAACTTTAGCCCAAACCTTTCTGAAGAACATCGTCAATTTACACGGATTCCTGATCATAGTGATTTCTACCAGCTGTGAGAAAGAGTAATCAAATACAGAAAGAAAAATAACCCAAAACCTGATGGAAAGAAAAATAAAGTATTTTGTTTATCTTTTAATTAATTCAAATCACGTTGTCTTGGTGGAGTGTGGTAAATAAGAGTCATGAATGGCTTTGTAAGGTAGTCACAATAGGAGAAAAGAGGTCCCTCTTTCAAATTTTCCTAGGTCACTCTTAGCAGTTTCTGGTACCCTAGGTTCATATTTGCCATGTGTTAGTCAGTCTACATTTCCAGCAGGTGATCTCTGTGTATGTGTGAACATTTTGCTGTAGTCCGTGTTTAAGAAAATGACAGAGTAATCTGCAAGTCTGAAATCTTGTTTAAGAGTTATTTATATGTCCTAGGATGTCGCATCATTATTTCCCATGTCATGTTTTAATATAACTAGTCATTTGTAGGGAAAGCATAGATAGTCTCTCACAAATGAACCCTGTGTCACAATCATGGCATGTGTTCTCTATCATTATGTGATTAGCCCATTGTCAGTGGTTTTCTTTAAATCAACAGATTTTTCTGAATTCCTTTATAAACCTTTACTGCAGAATTCCTCAGCAAAACAGGGTTTATTGCTTTGAGAACCATTTCCCCCTTTTCAAATCACGTTTCACAGGACGTCATTCTGTCAGGCTGGTATGATTCATATTTTGTAGCTGCTACACAGCAGGTCAGATAGCACAGCGAGTAGAATGCTTGCTTTGACATCCGTGCAGAGCCTGATGACGCAGGCTCGAATGCCGGCATGGCCAAACTCATCCTTTTATCCTTCAGAGGTCGATAAATGAACACCACACACGGTGGGTAATAATTAGCAGCGCTCAGATGCCTGAGGGTTTGTAGCGCTATATAAATGTAAATTATTATTACACATACTATGTACGCCCAGGTTATCTATTTCTTCCTCAGGGAAGTTCAGGTCAGTCCTAGGATGTGGGTCTTATCAATTTGAGGGTGGTGTTTTTGAGTATCTCCACTCCAGAAGGTGTGCATTCTTATATCCCCTGTTGCACTTTATGCCCCTTTGGGATGGTTGTGATTTGATCGTAGATTTCTGGTGCTTTTGTTATCTTGTTGCCCATGTTTGTCTAAGCTACCCTTTTAATGCCCTTGTAATCTTCTGCTGGGCATTCGGAGTCTAGCTAGATCCCTGCTTCGGCTCCTTCTGTGTCTATGTCCACAATATGAGTTTGAGCGACTTACATTAAGTCTGTGGCTGTTCCTTCAGTCATCTTACATTCTCTGAGCCATCTGGTGGGACCAGTCATATCATCTCTGTGATCTCATTTATGACGCGTGGACACATGGTAAATAGTCTATGACAGGTTGGTACTAGTTGGTCACGCTCGTCATGGAAAAATACTTCTAGATACGTTAGTCGTATTATCTTTCAACACAAATCTTGTTTTAATGAGATCGACTCGAAAGAAAAATGTACATCCAACAAGTGTTTCGACTAGACAGTCTTTTTCAAGGCTGATAATAACACAATAATCAAATAGAAACAGTTGGACTAGCGTATGCTAACAGCAACAATGGTGCGCATGAAAGTTGTGAATACATACCATGGTCGGGAAAAAAGAAAAAGAGCAGAGACATGGGAAAAACAAATGTTAGAAACTAGGAACCATCATAAAGTTGTTACTATTCAAGTTTAGCTTAGAATTATTCATTAACCCCGCCTTAATTATTATTAATAGTGTCCATTAACAATCAAATTGTAGAGTGAGACGGTTGAAGCACCCAAAATTCCTGGAGGGGTGGTTTGCCAAATGGTTGTGAGCCAGTTTGATTAGCGTTGCACCCAAGCATTGTGTTTTAGGGTACCCTTGTGGTGAATAATGGGTGTTAAGGAAAGGAGTATATCCATGTCATTAGATGCTAGTGTGAGCATGTCCCAAAAAAAATATACCTGTTATAGGAGTGTGATCAGGTAACATAAGTTAGACTCACCAATGGTAGCGTGTTGAAATGTCCTGTGGGTCAAATTAAGCATGACATGACTGTCAGAGATATGAAATGTTAATGGGTCTGTGCTAACCCTAGTCAGGTGATCATAAAAGAACTGGTAGTGTGGGCAATGTTCAAGTAGGACTGTTGGTGGGTTTGGAATGCTGCGTTAAATCCTTCTTAGTTAGCTGTGGAAGGTTATCAATAACGAAATTAGGACTCCTAGATAAGCCTTAATCAAATGATTGAAAGTCGATTACCAATGACTTACCTCTAGAAGTAATGGTGGTCATGCGATGTTGTGTTGCTTGTAAGCATGATCGGTTGTTGGCTCAATATATAATGCTGCAACAGGCAGCAAAGTGTCATGATTAGGGATAATTTTTGGTGGCCATAAGATGTTCATATTATTAATCCTGTGCTAATCATACTAATGCAGATTGTGTATATAAAGGTAAAACTGGGGCTTAAACCCCAAATGATATGCAATCCTTTGTGCTGGTAGCTGTAAGTGTAGTAACCATGGGTCTGGTACCACAGAATATAGGAGAATGCAAGACATGATCAAGGATATAGGATGATAGTGTTGTCAAATACTTAGTACAGCTATGGAATGTATTCATGAAGTAATGCTTGTAACAATCCAATTGCCTGCTTGTAGTCTTCAATAAACTGAGTCCTACTTTTAATCACAGTAAAAGAAAGGGCCTCAACAGTAAAAGAAAGATGTTTCTATGTGGTCTGTATCAAACATTGATATAGTAGTGCATGGGTACTGCAAAGAGGTCAGGTGGGAGTGCTCTCAATGTAATAAACTTTACATAGGAAGCACAATACACCCACTTAAAACCAGAATCATGGAACACCTGAGGACCATCAAGAATAAAGATCTCAAATACCCTCTAGCATACCAATTTCAAATGGAGCACTATGAAGATAACATCAATCTAATTACATTTCTTGGAGGAAATATGGAACTTATCCTTAGACAAAAAGAAGCAGTATGGATAAATATAATGGACACTTGTACCTCTGGTCTAAATCATGATACAGAAATGAGTATTGTATTGTTTGTAGAATTGTCCATCTCTTAAATACTAAAACTGTCAATTCTGTATATACAATACCACCCTGTACCCTAGACCAATAAGATTTTTTTCTATTCATGAAATGTATACTGAATTATAATATGTCACATTGGGTATTTCTCTCTTTTTTAAATATTCCCAAAAAATGATACAGAAAATTAGAAAGAATATAGGCTATGAGTATCTCTCTAATCAAATGTGATCTAGATCAATGTGCCTATCTTTCGGATAAGTCAGACCACTAAAAAGAGAAGCTAAACAGTGTTTAGACATTAAGTCTCTCTTCTATGGCAACAATAGCAGCCAATTTTTGAAAATGTTAGATTGTGATGTGCAATTAGAACAAGGTACCAGAAAGCAGCAGTACATTCGAGCCCCACTAAAGATGGCTGCCATCGCCTTCAAACGCGATGACGCGGTCACGCAAATGAGCGCGATGATGTCGTCACTTGCACGCTTATAAGGGTGCCCATCTTGGATTTGCATTTAATAACCCGGAAGCAAAATAATGCTGAAATTCTGGACAATCATATCAAGCACCAAACAAGACCCATAGGTGAGTAACTTTGTACAAATCTGAAACCTGCTAATCTGTGTCCCTGCACATTTTGTACATCCCAACCACTCGTAACTGAGCACTAATAGACATGAACCCCCTTATACACAGGACAAATCTACAACAACAACATGAGAGCCTAATCGATCTCAAATTAAGTAACTCGAGCCTGCACAAGACAGCAGGGTGAGTTGGGTACTGACATTTGACAGCAGTTTAAATCACTGCAGATATCAACAATATATAGGCTAATTTAGCCAATATATAATATATTTACCTACCAATTATGAAAATCTCGGTTTTCCCTTTTTTCCCTCTACTTTAATTTAAATATAGAATCAATGAAAGATAAAATTAAATCCTTCTGATGAACCACTAAAAACTAAGTGGGGAAACACGTGTTGAGGTTGCTGATGTTTCTAAAAAAGCAGGTCTGTCAGAATGATTCTCTCAACAAATATGGAACCAGCAATATAAACAATATAAACAACAAAGAGAAAGACAAGTCTGTTTGAGTTTGTCATCTTAAATTTATCATAAATGAGAAGGATCAGAGAATAAATAATTAATTCTTGACCACGCAACACTTTGAAAGTGTTTTCTTTCCATACTGCTATGTTGGCGCAACTTGGATAATCCCATTAAGAAGACTCTCATCCTAATGTACTAGAGACTATAAACAAGTTGGAGCAGGACCAAGTGTGATTAGGATTACTTGTACAAAATCCAGCAGAGCAGGGAGAAATACTTCTACTGGGGGCATCTCTAAAATATTTTGCTTTTATTTCACAACTTAAATAGCTTGAAGTCATCTTTTCCATGATTCTAATGACTACATTGTAGGTGTGTGCCAACTGTACCCAAGTGCCTAACATCATTATGTCACTTGGATGACTCTCCTGAACGCCATACAGACACACACATGTTTTTTTATGTATTGTAGTAAGTGCATATATTCATTGTGTACAAGACTTTGCTCAACTTTTGAACTGGGCCGGCAGGCTTTTTATTGGCCTATTCCCCCTCCTACTCCAGCTGATCTAGCTTTCTACCTCTCCTAACTGCTCTATCCATTCTCACACTCTATTGCTGTTAATTGTACTTTCCCCATGCTCCCCCTCTGCTCTTGGCCCTTATACTGATATGAACGTACGAAGACCTGCACATTATCAGCTTAGTCATACCCTCTCACCCTTCCTCGTGGGGGCCAGAAGATAATTTTGTATTGCAGTAAGTGTTCTATGAATGAGCAATACACATATGTTTTGATACATACATTTACATCGTCATGGGATCTAGGGAAAATCATTATATTGGCATCTTTTAAAGTAGTATATACAGTTGATATTGTCTAAACAAATGCACATGCATTAACAAATCAGATGATGGTACTATTGTTAAGGAATTCCTCGAGTACAATTCTGTTCCCAGAATGCATGTATATTCAAAGTCATACACTTCTAGTCCACACTGGAACACCGGACCATGTTGGTACCACAAGCACCAATGAACCAGGACTCAAAATCAGCACTTTATATTGACATTGGTGTTCACGTTGTTAGCTTGCAGCCGAAAGACTGCCGCCCTGCTCGTAGGTGCAGTGAGGTGGCCTTACTGAGGCATAGAACACTGTACAAGCAACAAAGCTTGTGATGGCTTATAACAATCAAAGCATAGCATTATAACATAACAGAAACGTACCAGGCTGTCACTGCATACAGGCTAGACATCTTTCTCTTCTATCCCCATCTACCCTGTTTGTCCACCACTCACACGGTCTAATAAACAAAGCCTGCATAGGGAGCTCAGGATAGATTTTCTCATTATATATAGATGGAGACTACATATCACTATACTTTAAAAGTAAGGCACCACCCATTCTAACTGAGAACTTTAAGGAAGTCTGGCATAGCATGACACTAAACAAACTCTTAATATTCTTTTTGAAATCAAGGTGCTAGGCTTTTTAAAAGAAATTCCATTCTAGTTTGACCCCCTCCATTAACCTACCTCAATTACCAACAACATTCTCCAATATGCACAGTCTATTCTTGACTATGTCACTCTTGGCTGATGCTTGGAAGTAATAGAATTAATGTTCTGGAGTTTGACCTGGGGTACAACATATAGTGATGTACAGGCAAAGAAGCCTCTAAAATTGCAGGATTGCCACACACACTCAAGCCTATCATTGATTTAACATTACATTGTTTACTAAAGTACAATTCTCCAAACCCAATTATCACAACACTTGAGGACATATCTGCTCCTCCCTTTTGCATACCTATGATCTACCCAAGAGAGTGACATGCACCCATCCCATCACAAAACATTCTTCCTCAGCTGCATTCCTTACTCCCTTTGTTCGTAGCATCATTTCCCACTTTCCAATCCTTTCATCTTCCCCATGGGAATTGTCTTTTCTCTAGCAGACTAAGGCCTAAATACAGCCAGCGGGAGCACAGTACAACACTCCAGAGACCAGCCCAAGTACTCAAACTACTAAAGTGGCGATTTGTTACAGTACATAAAATCATATTAACATAATAGGTAAATGTAAAGAGCCTTACCTCATCCTCAGGCACATTTTTACCAACTGCATTTTCAATAAAACGTGTTGAATGTTCTAGAATTTCAAGCCATTCAGTCAACGTCCAAATACTTCCATAATCCTGGAACCGAGGATGTGCACGAGCACATATACCATCAACGACTTTGTGAAGAAACTGTGTAAGTGAAAACAAAATACACATTACCAACATAAAATGAACAAACCCTGGGCACTGAATTGGTCATAGAGGCATGCAAACATTCGCAAAATGCACAAATTGCCAGGGCAATGTTACGCCACCATCTCCATGTAGGATTCCAAATAACAACGGCGATACCAGAAACATTTGGGATACATTACTGTGTGTATTACTTCAGTTTGAATATTTCTTCAATTTAAGAGTATTGCTTTTTTTCCTTACTGAATCATCAGTACTGTCCCCTGTTGTTTGGAAGGCAGTTAGTTGCTTGATGTCATGCTCTCAACAACCAAAGGTGTTTTACAGCATTTATCAGGGGGTCAGGGAGGTCCTTGCAGCTGAAGAGAGACATGAGGAACTATGGCTCCTGCCACAATAAGCCATTTATCCAGTGCCAGGAAGTGAACGAAAGTTCCCACCATCCGAAGGAAGTGATTTTTCACATAATGGTAGCAATACTGGCGTGACTGAATGCAGCTGTGAAACGACGCTCATCCTCCTCTTATGACATTCAAACTAAGAGTCTGTGGTGAGTGATGCCTCACCCAAGATGGCCACCATACCATAGTAGAGTGAACTACAAGACCGCTGACGTCCTTCAGTTCAGGCTGAGCGCATCAACTGTGGTATCAGACTCAGACTTCGGAGACCAAGACTGGTGACAGCCGAGGGGTGAGGCGACACTGGGGGCTGGATCCAACTCAAAGGCAGGCCAACACAGGAACTGGGCTATGTCCGATTCTAGGGGCGGGACGTCTTTAATAGCAGTCAGCAAAGCCAGCATACACAGGACAACAGCAACCCATTGACAAACGAGACTCGGCGCAGCAAACACCCTCCAGGCACAGAGCTTTTCAAAGAAAAGGGAGACTCAGACATGGCAGGTTACTGTCAAGTAACAATGTTTCAGGTGAATGAACGGTGGCTCAGCATACAAGTATTAGGCAGAGGCTACATTCTCACGCTCAGGAAGGCATAATCAAGATTGAATACATTTAGTGATACATTTCCATTCCTGCTGTGCAATCCACTTCTACAATTTCAGTCACGGATTGGGCATACTGGGCCCGCTTACTATATGATCACTTCTGTGTGCTAAAGTTGCCTTGCCTAGCGAGGCGTCTCTCTAAAACATGCTTGTATATGCCAAAAGGGAAACATGTCAAAGGCGAGAACTGTGGCAGCGAGCACTGCTAGGCACTGCTATCAGTGAAGTCTTCGAGGTTAGGACATACTCATTAGAACATAGGGTTCATACAGCAATGGCAGTAAGTCACTGTTAAACAGGTCAGTTATAATGATGCTCAGTCAATGCTAAGTATTGAGTGTTAATTAAAAAAATTCAAAACCCTGTCCCTCCCCACCCCCATAAGACTCAGATGTGGCACAACACACACGCCAAAGACAAGAAATAGCAAACAACTGAGGTGCTGCTACAGACCGAGTGCCCAGCCATAGTGTAGCGCTGTGAGAATCCAGCGACGAGGTGAGGAGGTGATGGTGGGGAGGCGGCAAGGCCCTCTGTATATCGTGGACCACCGGGGGCTCCTCTAAATCCTCATATAAATCTGCACTGAAGTGTCTGCACACATTACTCCAGGAATAGCTGGAACTTTTTGAGTCTTGTGATCTGGGAGGTCGGTATCAAACGGTTAGCCTAAAGACTGCTGAAGAGAGGCTGTAATCGCCAGAGGTGAAAGGAGTGCGCCTCATTTGATAGACGCAGGGTTGTAGCGAGGCGAGAGATGACCAGCGGTGACCGCGGTGCGAAAGTGAAGAAGCAGTATAATTCATCTTGGGGCATTAGCTGCCGGAGTGCATATACCATTGCTCAGCTGTCTTCCAAAAAGCTAAGATGACAAGATGACCTGAAAATGTAGAAGTCGAGGTTGGACATGTTTGCTAGCTCAGAGCCATGAAGGCTGTCTCCGGGGTGCTCCACATACATAGGATGACCCAGGAGGACCATGCCTCAAGAAATCTTAAAATGACTGCTAGACCTAAAGGTCGAGTAACTTAATCTACTCGACCTTAGAGAAATGCACGCGACCTACAAACTGGATGGCAATTTGCTTTTCACTGAAAAAAACATGGTGCCCACCTGAAGAAACATTACTAGTACTGTCTACATACATTTTCATAAACAGTGAGAACTAATGCACCTCAGAGCTTTGATAACAAAACTAGTCAGGACATATTGGCAAGCATATTGAATTCATGAAAAATCATGGTGATGCATGAAACATGATCTATGCAGAAATCCACAGATATTGATCAAAGGCAAAGACTACCAACCAGTTAATGCAAAGTGCCTGCTGCACCGGTTGCCAAACGCATGGCATCGTTTTTTGCCTGTCATTTACCCTTGATAACGATGTATTGTAAGCACAGCGCTTCATGAACTTTTTCATGCTCGTAATGTAATGACATATTATTATTATTCCACTTAATACTGCTCAATGTATCACACTAGGAAGGATGAAAGCATTATTTGGCTCTCCTGGAGACTCAAAGATGAAGGAGCACGCTGGCCTCATGTGATAGGAGAACACTTAACTTGGGAGCTGTCATGAGAACCTGGGTATGTGTGACATATGAAATGTTCTGTACCTGCACAGCACAGATATGAGGTACACATGTTGCATAAAGACACAAAAATGGGACATCCTATCATGCAGCATTCTTAGGATGTATTGTTATTCAAACTGGGCTTTTATATAGTGACCTGTATTACAAGTAGCCACCATGGTTTTTTGATTTTTTTCCATGTTTAGAGCAAATTGTTTAGCTGAGGGCTTGCATATCATGCTTTGTGGGCTTATATCCCTTCCCCATTCTGGATGTTACTGCTTTGTCTGAGGTATTTAAATAGAGACCCTTGCTGTGTGTCCTATTGAGAGGAAGTTAGTTCATGGCGGCTGGCCCTACGGGTGTAGGAACGAGTTGGATATAGCGCATACATGGAGGAAGGGAGCCAAGCGTGGGCATACAATTGGGATGCCAGCATGGCTCCCTTCTGAGCATAGAACCGCATGGAGACTGAAAGGGCTTAGTAGATGGATACAGCACATTCATCACTAAGGGCAAAGCATTAAAATTTAAGACAATGTTACAATGCAGTCTGGCGCATTTCTTGTTTTCTGAGTTGGTGTAGAAGATACATAATGAATACATTGCATAATGCAAAACTGGAGTAGTCTGCCTCACAGTTGTATCAGTACTGTCAACCTGACTGCCTACACCAACCCGAGAACAGTGAACATCCCAATCTGGGCACCCTCTTTTGGTTAGAGCCTTTCGGAGCGGGCCAACTGGAGGCAGCACTAGGGCCACAATGTCCCGAGTGGTGCAAAAGCCAACTCAGTACCACTCATTTGGTGCAAGTGCGATTTGGGTGCAGCTACTGTCAGCAGTAAGCATCCGACATTGCAGCCTATTTCTAAATCACCCTCGTACCGAATGGGTGGCGCAGATGTGATGGCAGAGCATGTTAAGTATGAAAAAGAAATGTCATGCCTGAAAGAACGACATGCAATGCAACAAATAGCATATTGCAAATATTACTGGCCATCAGTGTTCAGTAGAAATGCACTTTCACAGTATTCTGCTGAAAAGACTGGCTTTGGCTGGGATTTCTGGCACTGTGCTAACCTGGTTTCATTCTTTTCTTACTCATCGTACCCAGTCTTTGTCCTTACCTCCCTTCAGCTGTGCTTCAGTCCCAGTTTCATGCGGGATCCCTGGTTCTCATTGTGGGTGCCACCCCTTTAACCTCGGTCTGGACGCCCGAGCGCTGGCCCTCTTCACTTGGCCCTTTTCCTAAACCTGCTGCCGGTGTGAAAGACCTCAGCGTCAAGATCTCGGCCACCCTCTCTATGGGACCGCAAGTCAGCTCCGTTTGCTAAGGGAGCCATTTCAAGATTAAAATCTTACAGAAAATTCTTCCTTTCCTCCCCCAAGACCTGTGTGCCAAGGTGGTGGCTGCCTCCTTCTTTGGAACCCTAGACTATTGTAATGCCCTTTACCAGTCACAGCCTCTATTTTTACTCAACCGTCTTCACTTCAGATATTGCAAAACACTGCTGCCAGATTGGTTTCTGGTGTTTCTATTCGGGAACATATCTGCCCTACTCTGCGATGCCTCCACTGGCTCCCCGTTAATCGCTGTATCCAGTTCAAGTTCTTTTGCATTGTACCCCAGGCTTTCTATGGGCTTGGGCGAGTTTTTTCAGAAGAGGTTCTGTTGCTATATTCTAACTAGACACCTTCGGTCCACCTCTGATTTATTGATTCAGGTCCCTAGGTTTCCCAGAGCCAGGATCGGTGTCCGTGCCTTTTCAGTGGCTGCTGTGTTTTATGGAACGAGCTTCCATATGCTCTCCATCATCTGCTTTTCTGGCGCCATCTGAAAACCCTCTTCTGAGCATTTTCGGTCCGTCTTTCCGTCTGTTGTCTTCTCTCTAGCGGTATGATGCCTTTTTGGTGACGGTGTGCTTTACAAATGGAGGCAACATAACATGTGAACGTAAACGAACAATTGACATCATCTCCCATTCGTTTACTACTCTTGTCCTAGCAGTCCGGTTAATATTGCCAGAATGCTCTTTATATGCAAAAAACATTTTTCCGTAGTATCAACTTCAAACTGGTGTATATGGAATTGACAATGTATTCCATAAAACATGTTCACTTTGGAAACAAGTACTGTTGACGATACTCAATTCGGTATATGCAGCAAGAGTTAACACGTTGTGTGCTGTGGGAATGGGATGCCCAAACATGGATAAGAGGTAACGATTCTCAGACTGAACAACAGTGATGAGAAGCATGTCCCTATACATCTCGCAAACGAGGGCAAACGCACGGCCTGCACAAGTGCATAACTAACCTTTCGCATACCACACACCCACATTTGCCTTCCCAGTGCACACTTCCTACACAAGGGGACTCATTACGACTTTGGCGGTAGCCGTGACGGAGTAGTTTTGTTACCGGTGCCCGGGAATGGGCAATTACCGGGTCATTACGGCCCCGCTGGAGCCGGTAATTGCTCATTCCCGGGCGCCAGTAAAAAATGCTTCCCATTTCCATTGAGCCCCCAATGAAATGGGGAGGCCGGTACATCCGGCATGGTCTGCTCACGGGTGCCGGAACGCCCACCAGGTCAGACCTGGCGGGCACTAAGGCACCCACGAGCAGAACTCTTAGTTTGCTGGTACGGTAACAACGGTACTGGCAAGCTTACCGGTACCGTTGTTACTGTACCGGCAAACTCTGTCTTTAATTATGGTCAACTCTGGTTTGAGAGAAAATAGATAAGTGGCTTCTTCCTGTATTACAAATTGTTAATTGCAGCTGTTGCACGCAGTCCTTCCAACAAATGCATTCCCCAATATCATTGCTGGTTTTCAGATTGCAACCTGTAATACCCTGTCCTATTTCTGTGTCTATAACACTGTGGGGAAGGCGTTGATGTGCCAGACATGTCAGAGGAAAGAGGAACGCCCCTGGTAACAATGTTTTTCCATTGAATTTCATAGGTTTTTATTAGTGCAATTTAACCATAACGTCCCTTTAACAAAGTTTTTTCAGTGAATTTCATGGGTTTTTACCAGTGCATGCTATTTTCCTACAACTTACTAATATCATACTTAGCCAATAAGCAATACTTTTGTCCAATTTACAAAGTTTCACCTTAAAATGCTGCCATTTCGCACCTTGTAGCATCATTTTTAACATGTCTATACACTTTTTGCAATTTTCTGAAATAATTGTGCATCCGTAAATGTCTGGGAACGTCTGACTTAATCGCAGACCTTCTGGACAGTGCCATGTGACCATATGCTTGCACATAGCATGGTGACGTGTTCGCGAAGGCGTCTGCATTTCGTGATCAGATCCGTGCTTCGAAGACAGTTCCGAACTGCATTTTCTACTGACCTAGGAACTTTCAACTTCAAAATTTCCCTTGCACAACTCCTACACCTTTTCGTATTCATTATACATTACCAATCTAGTACACAGTACATACTAGGAAGAATTTTATCAAAACTGCTATTTATCTTAAAAATGGCAATTGTGTACTCAGTCGCAGACTACCTGGACAGTACGCCTACGGGACCACCTCCATGCACCGCCACAACAAATCCAATGACCACAATGCTCTCAGAAAGGTTGTTCCTTTTTCAGCAAGTAGTAACCTGTCTTCCTCCACCTCATCTTCCTCACAAATACTGTAACCACACAGCCTGTTGTCTGTGGGCTTTGGCGCATTATAAATAAATAGGGAGGGCTAAGGACCATTAATTTCCATTGCAGCCCCTGAAATGCGGGATAAATGCCATTAGCACCCCCGGTTCCCAAAGCGGGTACCCAGGGTGCTAAAACATTGATTTTTCTTCCTATAGCGGGATGCCCTCGGCATCCCGCTGTATGAAGGAAAATCCTTTTCCAAGACAGCCAACATGGAAAGAGAAGGCGGGGCACCGTACAAAGCCCCTGTTCCCTTGACATGGCAGCCTGCAAAACCCTATGAACATATTACCACAAGCACTTTTTTTCCATTTCAAACCTATCCTACCTTCAAGCAATCCGCCGATGTTTTATTTTTTAAAAAGTATCAAAATGTATGTACATACAATAGTCATATAACTTAGCCCTCACTTGACAAAATCCATTCAGTTTTTACACAAACATTGAAGGTTGGGTCTATAATCTTTCTCAAACTTTTGTCCACATTCGTCAAATAGCAACACAGTTATAAGACATCTAAAAATGTTGAGACCCCCCTCTAATTTCACCCCACTTGAGAAAATCCTACCAAACTTTAGAAAACCATTTATAACTAGATCCAAAATCGTTTTGCCAAATGTTCAGATTCATCAAATGACAACACATTTATATGCCTTTACAATATTTTGGGACCCCCCTCTACTTTTTGCCCCCCTCTTGACAGAATTCCACAAAACTTTGCAAAACCTTTCAGGATTAGGTCTAGAATAAAATAGCAAAATTACATGCAGTTTCATTGAGTGGTGCAAACATTATAAGCCATCCAAAAACTGCTTTTCCCAAACCCTGTAATGCAGAAATAGGTACAGATGTCCCAGGACATCTGGAGTGTTCGCGGACTTTCAATCCTCATCCCCCCCCACATCCCCAGAGATTGTTAAGTTTGACAAGTGCAATGCTGCTTTCTTTTTTGTGTGTTCACCGCGCTGTCCGCAGACCCCAAAAAAGTCAGCGAATCCAAGATGGGGGCGTTTCAGGAAAACCGATGCATTTCACGTTTTCCCACCACCCAATCAGCAGCTGCGTCCCGACGTCCGCGGACCACGCAAAAGTCTGCACATTTTTCTGGTAAATCAGAAGCCGAACAGGGAAGTGAGTCCGCGGAGCGGCCATGGATATCACTAATTTTTTTGCCTTACGTTTTGGTCGTTAAAAATAAAACTACTGGATGGATTTACGCCAAATTAACAAAAGCACGCTTTCTGGACCAAGCCGCCGCTCCTGTGCAAATTTGCTGAAAATCCGTCCAACGGTTTGGGCTGTAGGTGTTACATTTTGGGACCCCTCTATAACTTTGCCCACCCTTGTCCAAACCGCACCAAATTTTGCAAGTTTTCAAAATTCAGAGTGGGCCATATACTTTTTCTGCAAAGTTTGGTGAGGATTCGTCCAGGGGGAGCAAAGTTATAAGCCACCCAAAAATTGCTCTTCCTATGGGTTTAGCAACTTTACCATATCTACATGGCCGCTACCGCAGGCCATGTAATATATATATATATATATAATGAATAAATAAACAAAGATAATCAAAATGTCAAATGCGGACATGTCCATGGCTACGTCATTCCATTTTTCTCCCTCACTACCCAGCGGAATTGACACAACTTATGAGGCCATAGAGCTTCAAGTCTTGCCACCATTTGACAAGGCTTATTCAAGCAATCTGGAGCCAAGATGGGCTCAAGGATGTCAACATATACTTGGATGACATTAGAGGAATACGGATGCACTCCATAGGGCCCACAGTAAGAGATGTTGTATACGAGATGTTGGGAGAGGCTACCAATGCGTTCACAGTGCTAGTTGACTGTCTAAATGCTGAAGTTGTGGTGTGAAGAACATGTCTTTTATAATCCATGTTTCTGTGTGGAGAGAAATATGCAAAGGGTGAGTCGCTGGATAAATTTGTCATGCGACTACGAAAGAGAATAAAATACTGTGAATGACAATTATTCCGCCGACGAAGCTCTGTGTGCGCAAATAACTGCAGGGCGTGAGTCTTCAGTGTTACGGAAGAAGCTGCTGCAGAAAACGAGATTAGAGGAAATTCTGATGCTGGCCCGCAGGGCAATAGCCATCGACATGCAAGCCGACGCCATGGAGAAGATCAAGATATCGCAATCAATCCAGACACTGGTATGCCAAGTTAATGCAGCTGACAAACAAACAAATGCACCCCAACGTAAGTGCTGCAGATGTGGATGGAGTGTGTTGCTTACCTGTAACTCCTGTTCTCAAGCATTGGTATCTTTCATGGTTTCACATGCTTTGAATATTCCCAGCGGACAGGCTGGGAACTCAGTAAAAAAAATGTATAGCTTATAATTGAGTTTTCAAGCTCACTTTAAAAGCCCATCCATGCCCTTTTGGCTCTATTATGCCTCAGCCAATGGGACGCCGAGTGACAAGCCCCACCCAGGAGGCCATCTTCAGATTCTAACCCCAGACAGATGAGAGTTGGCAAAATGTAGCCTTTCTCCCATGGGGTGGTAGGTGGGCACATGTGAATCCATGAAAGATACCAATGCTGGAGAACAGGAGTTAAAGGTAAGCAACATATTCCTTCTCCAGCATTGGATCTTTCATGGATTCACATGTGCCCACCTACCATGATTTGAATAGATTGCCACAGCAGTAAACATCTTGTAATAGGTGGTGTAATGGGAGAAGTCATACGTTATTGAAATAAGCCTTGCAGGACAGCACTTCCCTTTGCTTCAGTCTCTCCTTATCCCTCCATGCAGTATTTCTTTTTTTTTTTCAAATAAGTTTTTATTAACCACTTTTCATTGAAACAAGTATGCATAAGAAACCAATAACAGAAAAAAAACCTCCTTTCATACCACTTCCCCGTCCCTCCCAGATTCTACAGGTTCGCTGACCGGTCAAATTCAACAAATAGAATAGATAGAGTAGTACCAACTCCCTTCAGTAAACAGGTCCGATTCGTCCTGAGGGCAAACTATGCCCAATAGTTCCATCGCCTTGGTGCACCAGCCACGGCGGGCACCCGCCTTTAACAATGACAGCAGGCCGGTCCAATCTGAATAGAACCGCATATGTGACCCCTGGATCACGTAAGTGAGCCACTCCATTGCCACCAGTGCCCACAATTTCGCAACCCACTCATGTTCCTGTGGAGGGTCCTTTGAATTCCACTTTCTGGCCAGGACCAATGCAGCTGACATCATTATCGCATACAGTTTGTGGTTTGCTTTGGTGGGCAGGGTGGCAAGCATCACATTAAGGCCCAGTAAGTCCCGCCCTCTGCCTCCACCCTGCTGGGGACCCAACACCTGGGCTATCGCCCGCTGGACTATCGACCAAAATACATCAGGTTTCGGGCACTCCCACCAAATGTGAGCCCAGGATCCCACTTCGCCGAACTCCCTCCAACAATACACTGAAGACGTGGGGTAAATCTTTTTTAACTTAAATGGGGTACAGTGCCATCTCAGCAAAAGCTTCAACCAAATCTCCCGGATTTGAATAAACCTTGTAAATTTCGGGATTTGGGACCACAGCCTGACCCATTCCTGCTCCTCTATGCCCGACCCTAGAACCTTCTCCCATTTGCTCTTGTAAGTCCTGGAGTGTAGTGCTTCTTCCCGTTTTATGCGTTTGTAAATGGACGAGACCACCCGTCTGTCTCCCGAGTCTGTGCCCAGATACTTTTCAAATTGGGTAAGAGAGCGTGAGCCCGCCTGCCTCACTGATGGATGGGAAATCCAGTGCCTGAACTCGAGATACGAAAACCTCTGCTTCTCCCCCATGCCAAAGTCTTTCTTACATTGCTCAAGTTTTTCACCTCACCCCACACTAGCATATCCCACAACATCCTGAATCCCCCAGAAAACCATGGATCAAAGCTTGGCGCATGAGTGGCCGCCGTAGTGAATTGCGGGTTACCATGCAGGGGTGAATACGGGGAAGGGAAGGTGGTGATCCGGGCTCTCCGGACAGCTTGGCCCCATGCATCGCCCGTCCCTGATGTTATTGCACTACAATACATTCTATTCGGCCTATCGTGCCTCGGCAACCACAGAGCCCCCTCCAGGTCTTTACCCACTACTGCTCTGTCCATTGGCCTCCACACCTTGCCCCATGTCGTTCCTCTGCCAGTCCCTAATGACTGAGCTGTGCTGCTAAATAGTACACTCGGAAGTCCGGCTCCCCCATACCCCTCCTGTCAGGCAAAGCTTTCATAATGGAAGCCGCCACCCTCAGGCGCTTTCCGTTCCAAACAAATAGGTTGGTTATTTTTTGCAGATCCCTGAAGAAGGATGCAGGAACTCGGATCGGTAAGACTACGAAATGATACAGGAGCAGAGGCAGGATTGACATCTTTAATGTGTTAATTCTACCCAACCATGAAATCTCCAGGGGGCCCCAGTCCACCAGCTTAGATTTCACCTTCTGAAGGAGCGGGGGGTAATTTGCTATATACAAATGCTTCACATTCTTGGTCAAATGTATCCCCAGACACTTCAGCGAGGAGTCTACCCATCTGTATTTGTAAGCCTTCCTGAGGTCCTGGGTTGCAGAGGGCAACAGGGTCAGGGGGAGGGCTTCAGACTTGTGGGCATTGACTTTTAGGCCAGCCACTTGACCGAATCTGTTCAACTCTCTTCCCACGGCCTGCAATGAGATGATCGGGTAGGTCAATGAGAGGATCATATCATCGGCAAAGGCTGCGACCTTGTGGATCTCACCGCCGAATGGGATTCCTTTGATATCGTCAGCCGCTCGTACCGTCTCCAAAAACGGTTCCAGGTGAAGGGCGTAGAGGAGCAGCGACATCGGGCAGCCCTGCTTGGTACCTCTTCCCACCCGTATCGGTACGGAGACCTGGCCATTTATCGCCAGACGTATGACTGGGTTTTGATAGTTTGCCCTTACCCGTGCAGTAAACCCTGGGCCAAATCCCATTCGACCCAAGACCGCAAAAAGGAACCCCCACTCAACCCGATCGAAAGCCTTCTCGACGCCAATCACCAAAAGAAGGGCCGGGATATTCTTTTTTTGGGACTTTTCAATCAGGCGCGCCAGACGTCTGACATTATCTGAGGTTTCTCTGCCCCTTATGAAACCCGACTGCTCGCTTTAATTAGTTTGGGGAGGATGGATTCTAGACGATTGGCCAGGACTTGGGACGATAGGACGCGCAGTCAGTCGGATCCTTGCCCTGTTTGTGAATCAAGGTTATTTTAGCTTCGTTCTTGGAGATGGGGAGTTGTCCCATGGATCCTATGCAGTTAAATAGTTTAGTGAGGATGGGAATCAATATTTCCTTATGGGTCTTGTAGAATTCAGAGACATACCCATCAGGGCCTGGGGTTTTAACGATGGAAGGTTATTAATGACCCTCTGCACTTCATCAGCCATTATCTCGACTTCCAGCGCGTCTCTATCGACTTGTGATAGTCGTCGAACGCCAATATCGCGAAGATAAGCTTCCTGGTCAGCGATCTTGGGGTAGCTTGAACTATAAAGGGCAGCGTAAAATTTGGTAAATTCACCTTCAATGTCGGTATGCGACGTGAGCAAGACCCCTCCTTCGCCCTTTATTTTTAGTATGGTTTTATCACTGGTCTCCTTTCGCAACTTTCTGGCCAGCAAGCGGTCCTCTTTGTTGCCTTTGACATAGAACCTCTGTCGCTGGCAGAGAAGATTCCGTTCGGCCGCTCTAGTTTGTAAGAGGTTCAACTGACCTCACAATGCCCTGTACTCCTTTTTGGTATCAGCTGACATCCTAGAGCCCCTGCGAGACATAACCTCCTTAAGCCTTGCTTCCAGTTGTAATTCCTCCAGCCTTAGTTCCCTTTCCCTTCTGGCCTTGATAGCGATGATCCTGCCCCTAATTGTTGCCTTAAAGGTGTCCCACCATATCCGAGGGGTTGATTCCTCCCACTTATTGTGGATAGAGTATTCCCCTACCTCCTCCTCTATCTCCCTAACCAGGAGAGGGTCCCTAAACAGCGAGGCTGGGTATCTCCATTTCCAAATGGCCAGTGGGCCCCTAGGCACCGCCAACAACAGGGTGAGTGGGGCATGGTCCCCCGGGGTGATCGCACCCACCTCCAGTGCTGACGTCCTTCCCAACAGTGGTTTCCAGATCCACACATTATCTATTCGCGAATGCGAGCTATGCGCATGCGAGTAGAAGGTGTACTCCTCTGCCTGCCCATAGAGTTCGCGCCAAGTATCTACTAGGGCCAAGTCTCACATTTTCCTCACCAGATCCCCTGACGGCCGCCCCTGTTTCTCCCACGATGAAGAGCTCCTGTCTTTGGAAGGGTCCCAAGCTAAGTTAAAGTTTCCCATTAGGAGGATGTTCCCCCCCAGCGAATTTCCCTAGACATGTGAGGGATTTTTGTATGAAGGCATCCTGAGCCTGATTGGGCACATAAAGGGTTGCTACCGTGAAGGACTCCCTCTTCCCCTCTAGTATCACCGCGAGATACCGACCTTGGTTATCCTTCTGCATGACCCTAATGGTCAGACCTGACCCGTCCCGTCCCGTATTACAATTAAGACCCCTCCCTTCTTACATGTCTGTGTAGCCTGTACCAGCCGGGAGTAACCCCAGAATCTAATCCTGTGAGAATCTTTTGTCTGTACATGGGTCTCTTGCAGTGCCACTACCTGGGGCTGTTCCCGCTTGAGAAAGCGCTCCACCTTTCTCCTCTTAACCTGGGAATTAAGACCATTCACATTTAGGGAAAGAAACTTTAAAACGTCAATGCTAGCCATCCGCCAGGTTCATGTGGACCTTATTAACCTTAATGGACCTTCTAGGCCGTTTCCCATTTCTTTTATGCAGCGTGAGCTCCCTCCATGAGCCCCTGTATGGGCCACTCAGCTCTGAATCTTGGACCTCTCCACCCCCCCCACACCCCCGTCCCTCCCTTCCAGCCGAGATCGACTGGCCTTCAGCCCCCCTCGTGTGATGACCACGAGAGCCGACCCCAATAACAAACCCAGAAACTACCAACGCAGGAAAACCCCTTCCCATTCCAAGACCCCCAATCTCTCCCTTCCCCAAACCTGCAGCCCATTACTGTGGAATTGATAAAATGAGGAGTCTGGATTGTTATCATTAGAAGAATCATAAGACCCATCGTTAGAGAATCATTATTATCACCATTACCCAATCATTACTCTTTGCTATGGAATCATTCCATTATTGCATTCTGTTTAGTGCTGATTAGTACATTGCTGAAGTAGACACTATTCACATTATTAGACTGCCACTTTTGCCATTTGCAATAGAATGACACTTGCACCATATTTTGAAGTGCCATGATTGTGCTTTAGAGACACAGTATATTTGCAGAATGCCTTCGCGGAGACAACACGAGGGTGGGGGCAGCACCAAGGGAGCGGCATGGACACAGAGAGGGCAGCCTTTTGCATTAGAGAGACGGGGCCTAAAAGAGCATTTTGTGATGCCAACAGAGCCTACAGTGGTGTGAATGCAGAAATAGATGGAATAGATGGTGTTTTTCACCGCACACAGAATGGCCATGGAAAGAGATATGATGTTTAAATGTCACGCTGACAGCACACGAAGTGACAGGACATGCCGTGCAAGGAACACGCAAACACAGTCTGGCAGGCATTATGTGCTGGCACAGAAGGAGACATTCTTAGCTTAGGGAATGTATGTAACCATGGAGACATATGTGCGTCATTGGAGACTATAACCAGAAGGGCTGGAGAGAAAGGAATTAGAGATCGGGAGAGCCAGAGAGTTGGAGAGTAGTTGGTTGCTGAAGGGGAGTTGGCTGGAGATGGTGCAAGATGGAGTACGAGATGCAATGAGAGAGAAGCAGACTGACAAGGCCTTGATGAGATCGATCTGGCAGAGAGAGCGCTTGGCAGTTGGCAGATCTTGAGAGGCATGCCACTGACTGACCTGGCAAAGACAGAGCTGGAAACATATGCAGAATGGAAAGTATGGTTTTGGCCTAGGCTGACTGATTGATAAGAATAGACACACACACACACACACAAAGAGCTTTGGGTGAAGGGGAAATCAGATAGGGGATTGTTTAGAGTATGAGTGTGAAGATGGTGTGGATTGGGGTGGATTTGCCCATGGAGGAGATGGATGCTGACGCTTGCATTTAGACTGCATTAGGCAGCACAGGCTTGCATTAGAAACCTGAAAGGCTTATAGTCATTATATGGTAGCTTTGCACCAGAAGTATAAAAGGTGCAAATTAGACATAGCATTAGAACTGCCTGAATTGTTATAAATTGAATCGATTCTTTGTGTTTTCTTTGTTTTGTGTCTTATGTTATTTGTTATTCTGTTACCAGTAGTAAGATAGGAGTAACACAGTGCACATAGGGCCTGAGATATGAATGCAGCAAGGCGGGGGTATAGTGATCCATAACCCCCTAGGAGGTTGTCAAAGATTGTCTGATACCGGAGCGAGCTTCCCCTGGGGGGGCAAGACGACGGTTAGGGATTTTGCTTTTTCAGACCGACATTACAGCAGAAACAAACAGCCCATCCACATCCCCTGAACAGCTTCTGTTAGCGCCCTCCCCGGACTCTAATCTAAAGATTGAGACAACCATAGGACAATTTATATTGCAGCTGGGGGGCTGCTCTGCCCTGTTGAATCTCCCTGGGCTCCATTATTATCAGGGTTCCTGGGAGCTAAGTCCGTAGCTCTCTTCCTTCCTCTCCGGCGCTTGGTCGTGGACCATTCCCATGGCTTGCGTGAAGACTGTTGCACCTTCGCTCCCAGCTGTGGGGGTGAGGCCT